>NC_058385.1:25608333-25932500 GCF_018350175.1 Felis catus | reverse complement strand
AGTGGTAAGTAATACTGAATTAATGATCCCGGATTAAAATGAAAAGTTCCAAAACCCAGGGAGGGTTTTTTGTTTTTTGTTTTTTTTTTCCTATAATAAGGTAACTTAGCCTGGTATATGGAAGAAGAGTCACTTTGATTACAAAAGTAAGAAAAGTTCCCACTTTATGGTGTTGTAAAGGATTTTCTAAGCTATATTTTTATAATTGTTTTATTTCTGTTTGACCTGTAGCCCTACAACAGATCTCAGCCTACAGAAACACTTGCTAGGACTATTACACACTAGCTGAATGCACTTCAAATGAGTTGTATACAATCTGTAGTTCAGAATTTTGGCCAGTTGCCGAATGAACTCTGCAACGTATCACCTCAACATTTCTCTATACAAAGTAGATCCTGCCTTTTTATTTTATCTTAATAGAGCCAGAAGTAACTTTCAAAAATGTAACAACATTATTGCTATGTGAAAAAAAATTATGAAAACTACCCTCAAGAATCCATCACAGGTCAAAGCAGTACGACACATTTTGTTACAATACTCCCACATAATTTTATAGGAAACTGCCTATCAATTTCTTCTCAATAAGCTACACATTAATCAGAAACTGAATCAAGTACATAATAAGTCTTCTATGCAATCAAATTTACATTTCATTCCAAAAGCAACCATAGCAAACCTATCTAGATTGACACAGCTGAATAACATATTACCTGATTTTTAAAATTTGCAGCTATTGACTATGACCATGGCAATGTTCACCAGTATATTTTGATGGAATCACTTTAGTTTGTACAGTTAAAAAGTTATTTAGATTAGTATATACAGTGACACTGAATATGATGCTAAGTAATTTCATTGCCCTCAATGTCAGACAAGATCTTTCTTAGATCAATGTGACCCATGTAGGAAATTTATACTAAAGTTTTAGAAGTCCCAGTAAAAAGACCACAAAGACAACCATTTAGCTTAAACCACCTAGTTCATTTCAAAATGACTGCGTAACAAGTAAACTCACTATAAAAGCTGCTTCACCATTTAAGCTGGTTTCTTTTCAGTCTTTACCAATTTCTGTTGTCGACTGCCAAGCATTCTATTCCTTAAAAATCACCAAAGTCCTCAAGAAATCCCAAATAGAAAACCTAATATAATTTTAATGCTAAATTCAGAACAATACATACCTGCTGGTCTGCTTAGAATATGTGTACACATTTTTTGGTATTCTCACTAATTCACAAGATCAGTGACTTTGATCATGTAAATCCCTTTTTCGGAACTAATGGACAATATGCAGAAAAAGAACTTTTATTGCTCGTTCTGCCTTGCTTTCGTCCTGCAGTCACTGCTGCCTAAACTCAGCTCTGCTAAATGACCAAACCCACCTACAAGGAGCCTGGCTAATGAAAGGGGGTGCTTTCTGAACAATAGAAGAATTCCTTTGCATTCAGCAAGCAGAGTTCCCATTAGAACCCAAAATCAGAGAGGCCAGTTTTACCTCTTTCTTTTTTTTTTTTTTTAATTGAGATTGTCCCAGCCCTCCTCTACGGTCCAGTGAGACAGTGCTTGTGAAATGATTAAAAAGAACGTGATCTGATCAAGAGGACAGAATAATGGGAAAGGAATGCTAGGTTAGCCACTCTGCTAAGTGCTGGGAAAGAAGACCAATGCGCCCCTTAGTCTATTGTTTTTATTCTCCTCTGCTCTTCAGCCACCTCATAGGACTTTGAGTCTTTATTTACTCCATTTTAAACGGGTTAAAAGTTGTCCACTTACAAGAGAATTTGGTAACAAGTTACAAATCCTAAAAAAAAAAAAAAAAGAAAAAAAAAGAAAAGAAAAAGAAAAAGAAAAGAAAGAAAGAAAGAAAGAAAAATCCTTGAATTATATCAAGTTTCCAAAAGGTCATCACTGTCTCTGCTGTGGCCTTTTCCCCATTCCAAATCCTCTATCAATATGTCATAGTGAGTTAGGCAAAGACAAAAGAGAGGCGCAGTGTGAAAACGGCACATATATCTAATCCTGACAAAGCAATGAATAGACCTTCACAAGTATAATTATACTTGTTTATTTGTTGCCACGTACAGAGAACTGATGAAAAAAAATCCATCAAAGTGGTATTATGCAGACACCAAGAGCTTCTTTTCTTTGGTTGCTAAAGCCACATTGAGGCTTAAATTCCTTATTGTTAAATTCAGAAGGAAGAAAAAAAAAGATTTTTGGCTGGACTTTTTTTTTTTTTTTTTGCATCAGTTGCTGACAGATCTTTTGTGTACCAGGGTGTATTAGCTCACACCGCTACCTCATTTTTGCCCATGTTGGAATTCATAATTACAAACTACTGTACAGAAGCTTTTAAAAGGGCGTGGTGTCCTGACCAGGAGAAGAAGGTAGTGAAATTGCCCTTTTCTCTTAGTCTGTCTTTTGATATACATCAAAACACAGGTAAAGTACCTGTGTGGCAGCACCATTTACGTCAGAATACATCTTTGATCTCAGCCTTTTCCCTTGGCGCTGGTGGTTTTCTTTAGGCAGCTTTCTCTGCAATTTGCTTATTTTAGTATATGTTTAGTATTTCATTCAACATTACATAACTTGTTTCCCATTGCAGTATTAAAAACGTTAGCAAGAAGGAAGGCAAATACGACGATGTCAAAGGATTGAAATATTAAGTATAAAGACTTCAAATCCAACTACTAAGGAGCCATTATGTTTCAATAGACACTAAATCAAATAACTTAACAAAAGCACATTTTTTTGAGGTGTGTGGGGGGGAGCCGAACGAGCCTTTTTTTTTTTTCTTGCAGGATAGAAATATATCAAAGTAAAAGCAATCTGCATAGTTAATGTTTGTGAGCTTTACAATTTAAAACAGAAAAGCTGTAATTTTTCTTTGCTGGCAATCTGGAAACACTCTGGAGTTAATTACAGCTGATTCGGAGTGAACCACACAAACAAAGACCAGTCTATGTCCAGACAATTATACTGCATTAACCAGCTTAGAGCTTCCTGCTGATGTTTCAGGGCTCTTCTGTTACACCCTTCTACCTTCCCAGCACGAGAGAAAATGCTTCTGCAAGAAGGAATTAATGAAGAGAACTGCAAAAGAATGTGTGACGACCTCTTCTGACACGGCAAAAACTTTCCACCCATGTCACGACAAAGGGGAGAAGGTAATTAAGTTTGAATAGAAGGATGTAACCAAATGTATTAAGCATTTAAAACAAGCAAATTTTTAAGGAGGGAGAGTTTACAAAAACAAACCTGAGTGTGTGAGTCAACTAAGTCATTTCCCCTTATTTTCCTCATTAAAGTCTAAATTAGCTGTTCAATGCAGATTTATTTCCTACTCTACAAGCAGGACCCTTGTGATTGACACTTACGGTTCTTCTGCCTCCCATGCTAGCTCTTCCTCTCCTCTACTCCCCCCTCATTTTCTCTCATTCCCTCTCACATCTCTAAACTTACATGGACTTTATATGACAATTACCTATCATTAAGCATATGTGTTGGAGAACTAAAAAGAAAAGGTACAGTTTGCCTATGAGTCCAACAGTTCTTAATTTGTTTAGTTGTGAGAAATAGGAATTTTACTTAGTGTTCTTCACAACTTTAATCAAACTCCAGCTACTTTCCTTAGAGAGAAATCAATAATCTCTCCTTAACCAAATTACACTATTATATGACTCATTTTATTTGTTTGCTTCGGGAAAATTTCATAATCAGTGAGCAAGATGGACTCAATACTTTAGCTATCCTCTGTAAACAAACTTTGGTACTTCCAACCAATCTCGTTGATTTCTAATTTTCTTAGTCTTTCTAATTGAAAAGGAATAGTTTGCATTGGTGTGAGACAAGGACATGAACTGTAATTATGTTCAGTGCCTCTTTCTGATTCTTTCTTTGATACTGTTTTGCTAGTATTCCAGCTGACATTGGGGCTTTGTAGTGATTGCTTCATTAAAGGGTAAGGATGTCCTAATCAGCTAAAGCGTTACTAGAAAGCTGTTGTTTGCCAATAGTATGACAATATACTAGCTTTTCCCCCCTTTCTTTATAGAAGAAAAAGGTACATCTGAGTGCCAGTTACCCAGCAATACTTAAGTATTATTCATCTTCCCTTTTTCTCAAATATGCAAAGTAGGATTAGAGTTAAATGACTATATGATACTTTTCATTTTTGTTCCCTAAATGAATGTTAATCTACAAATCAAGCATGTGTTGTCTTAGTATACATATAAATATAATTTCTGAAAATATTAAACAGTTATGTAAATTACACTCAATTTTGTAAAGCATCTCAATAATAGACAGAATCACTTTCCCTTCTCATACTCCTCTCCCTCGATCCCTACTATATCTGAAAGTTCAAGTAAATACCACTTCTAAATATAAAGCTTAAACAGGGAGTCCTTTTAGTTTTCCTTGGAAAAACATAGACTGTGTCAATCATTTTTAGAAAATTATAAATCATTTTGCCATGTTTTTTGTTTATATTTCTAGTCTTTAAAATGTAATTGACTAATCTCTCTGGCTTACACATAATCTAAGATTATTTACTTGATAATGATTTTAAATTGTCACATAGTAGCATTTAAAAAACTTACCATAATTTGTTTTATAAAGGTATATATAACCATTGAATATTTGGCTTCAAAAAGAGATTTACCAGACTAGTGAAAAACATTCCACACATATATTTATCTCATGTACAATATGAAGATAGTATATTCTAACATGTACATGTATTTTCTCCTTCTTTCTCTATTATATAAAATGCATTATTGAACTACTGATACTTAAGTACTTAAAAGAAAAACAATTGTATAATTATCTGTATTTCATGATTCCCAAGAATATGATCTCATAACAAAAGTAACAGCAAGTGTAATAAAGTGAGTACATTCTTACTTTAAAAAAAATGTCATTCTTTGCAGGCTAAACCTACCATAATTATCTTTATAAAGCTAATTACAGGTCAGGTATTCCAGCAAACATTCTTATTCTCTGAGCAATGATTTCAATGATTTTAAAATAGTTTTAATGAATAAAGTTATATGCATAAATTTTAAAATCACTACCAAGTACCTCTTATTATACAATACTCCTAGAGTCTACAAAATACAAGTCTCTTTTTATACCGCTTTGTAAATACTTTAAGTCACTTTATATTATAAACCACATAGGACTAACATACTAGAGAACATAAGTGGAATGCCAAGTTTTCTTCTGGATGAAATATTGGCAAATTTATGTTTGATCCTTAAGATTAGTTGGTTATTTTATTTCTATTATGAAGAGCCCTTTGTTTGTTTGTGTGTGTGTGTGTGCGTGTGTGCATGCGTGTGTGTGTGTGTGTGTGTGTGTGTGTGTGTGTTTGGCCTGAAAGTTAATTTGACTGCTGTCCATAAGTGAAGTGAGCAATTCAGTAATTAACTTTTGTGTTTTAAATGTATGAACTTTAATTAGATTTCATTATAAACAAACAAACGTCAACCATAATTATAAGCTCCTTGGTTTACCCACATATTATCCCTTTTCAAACAAACTTGATGTCAGACAAATTAAAATCAAGCAGCCAGCAATTTTGAGTTGAATTTTACATGATCTGCTGGTAACCTGATTACTTTAACTTCAATATCATTACAGGAAAAGTATTTCAGGAAAAATAATGACAAGAATTCCAACAGGAGACAAGCTTAATTGTATTGATTCAAAAGATGCATGTTCATAGGAACCATGTTGAAGGAATAATGTTATCTCAAATCTACAGTTTCTATTAAAATGAAATTGTCCAGCATGAAAGAGGCAATTAAGATTAGTGTCTGCAGAACTAGAGATACTAAACTAACTAAATAATTATCTGGGCCCAATTATCTTATACTTTAGGTAGCAAAATACCAGTGTGGAGCAACTATAAGGCATGAGGTTTGCAGGTTTATTTACTGACTGGTGTATCTATTAGGACCAAGAACAAGTGGAGCTGTCAGGACATAATGAAGGTAAATGATTAGTTAGCACCAAGCCTGAACTCTTCTTCAATGCAATAAGAGTTAATTAAAGTTTACCACCAAACATCAACCAAAGCAGGATGTTGATCAGGTTTCAGCATTAAGTGCAAACAGACAATAGTTGGCAGCAATTAGTGCAGCTATCAAATGACATGCAATGATAATTATACATTTAAAACAGCTAAAGAGCTGGGGGAAAAACTAATCAGCTTCTTTGACGACAAATACTCAAAGGGCAGGAAACAGGTATCAGATTATTTCACTTTAACACTGTAAATCAATCGAATTAAACAAGAAAAGGTTGTATGGGTGCATTATCTGAAAGAGAACAGTTCACTGGATTCAAAATGAAATAAATCTGCTAGTATTGGTCTATCAAAGATAAGAACTTTTGTAGCCAAAGAAAATAAGTTACTTTTCAATTAAAGTTTCGGAATGAAGTCTGTGTAAAGGAAGTTTAGCTTCTTAGTCTTGGGTAAATTCAACAACGCAACAAGTATTTCACCATAATTACTGTTACTTAAATGAAGCATTAACTTCGACTTTAAAATACTATTCAAAAGTACACTGTGCCTGAATCTTATCTTTGTGTACCCAAATATTATCTCCCCCAAAAGCTTTCAGACGTTAAGATCAATTTTTTTTCAGTGCAGCCAAATTTAAAACGAAAGTCATATATACATATTTAGTGTATGTTATTGCAAGTCTTTCCTTGATGTCCTTCAAATCCAGGGCTTCAATCTTGCTGAAATCAATGAACCTGAATGAAACACATCCCTTAAAATAACGGTTATGTCACCTCACTCTTTTCCATAGTTCCCGGCCTGCATCCTAGAGCATAAGTCTAGAAATACACCCGTACTCATGACCCCACCTCTCCAGCTTCCCAACTAATTCTGTTATGCTAAGGATTTGTACACAGTGCTGGCTAATCCCAATATTTCCCTGGAGCTAAATCTAAGCCATGGCTGACTCCCAGCACAAAAATGTCTCTCTCCAAAAGCCCTTTAGCCCCCTTCAGCACTCATACACTCATTGGTCCTGACATTTTCACTTCAGCCATGACAAATGAGCTGATGACTCTGATGTGATTGCATGGGAGGATGGCTTTATCTAAAGATATATCATTAACTCTCATCACCATCTCCTAATATGGCTCTTCTGGGTTAATGTGTTGTGAAAATTTGAGGAAATTTTTGTGTAAATATATGCGCTTTAAGTAGTAAGAGACCAACTTCATCAAAAGGAGAAAAGAGTAGCCAAAGTGGACAGGATCAGGGGAGGGGGAAAAAAAAGACTAGCATTAACTAAATGTCGCTCTGGGGATTTAAGTAACTCTACTCAACCTCTGCCCCAGTGCAAACCAGCCAGCTGACCGTCTCTTAAAGGTCCCTTCTCTTCAACATGGGTGGCTGGAGCACAGCATCACTTGTAAGTTGGCACAAATAAAGCTTCTCAGATAAACATGGCTAATCAATCTGCAAGCCCAGGTCTTTATTTTTCTCCCAGTGTAGTACGTATTTTATTCTTGAACCTTTAATTTCCCATGTTATGAAATCTCTCTAAATTCATTTTAATGGGGAAAGGGATTGTCAAAGCCCATTTCACTCCAAGATCATTGTATTCTTCAATTAGAAGGAAGCAGTATTTTTCCACCTACTATTAAATGTGAAACTTTTCAAGTTGCAAAGGAGAGGGGAAAAGGAAGCCTTTCCATTTAGCATAAATATCACAACCTTTAGGTTAAGTTAGAACCCAAGTTCCAGTTATGTAGTTCTTGTTATGTATACTATGGAGTTTACAGAGTAGATACTTGTTATAACCTCTTCTCTCATTTCATCTGAGAACACACAGCCAATCAGAGTCAACTGTAGCATAACAGACCTCAGGAAAGGAGGTCAGGCTTTGAGGTAAAGTGCTATTCACTCTTGGACCATGCAAGGAGCTCTTTATTCCTGTTCTTATTGGCATCAGTCCCCCTTACTAGAGCAAGAACAAAGCCAAGTGCTCGTGTGAGGTTTATGAATAAATCAGAGGTGAGCCACTGTAAGTGCTGCCCATGATTTCCTTGTTGACAGTGAGCACTTAAACAGGCTTCTATGACCAGGGACTTCTGGCAAACCATAATGATTCCTAATCTGCACCCTGCTTCATTTCAAGAACTAAATGACCCACCCCATTTTTCCTGCAAGTTTTCACCTTTCAAGCAATTCTTGTCCTATCTGAAGCAGCTTAACTTTAAAATCCCAGAGCAGTCAGCTTGTGCTGTGGTCATCACAGAAATTGTACCAGCTGAAAAGCCTTCCTTTGCTTGGAAAAATTCCACAAATGAAAATATCTCCAACATAACAGAAATTATTCTCACATTAATATTATAGACTCTTTACATATGGCAGCAGCTAATTCCACTAAGGTGAAAAATACGAAATGATCTGCAGAAGGGCACATACACATTAGATCTGATCAGCGAGGCTCTGTAACTATGTGACGTTTCCCAGGAATTTCTCTGAGCTTCAGTTTCCTCATGGGTTAAACAAGATGATTATGCTACATCCCTTCTGACTGCAACAATCTATGGCTCTGCTAGAAAAACCCATTCAGATTGCACTGAAGACAGTGTTCCCTATGGAGTTTTCCAAGACAAACCCAGATGTTTTCAAGGTTGTTTATTTCTTTTCAAGAAGATCTCAAGAAGAGAGGCAGATTCCAGTAGAATAGTAAACTGAAGCTTTCTGTGTACATTTTTAATGAACTATTATTCATTTTTTCATTCATTCAACAGACATTTTATTAAGCACCAAGGATTTGCCAATAATGTCCCCCACAATATGGGGGGTATGGTTGCTGCCCTCATGGAGGCTGAAATTTATTTGGAGGAAACACTTAAATAAGCATCATGAAAAATGCTGAGATGCTAACTGTTTTTCTTTCAGTGAAATGTATCATTTCCTTATCAGTACTCAATAAAGGCTTAGCTTTATATTAATGTATTTCTTATCAAGTCCAGGGCCAGTTATAAATGACCAGAATACAGGCAAGGCACACATTTTGTTTTTAAGAAAAATTTTAACAAAGATTTTGAGCCACACACATTAAGCAAAAAGCAAACTCAAAGCTGAAAACTTATGATCCAAGTACACTTACATTTCCCATAACAATACAAATAATAATTTTAAATGTATCTTATATGTATCACAATGGGAAATTATTATGAATTTTAAAAAGAAAGTCCATAATATAAATAGATTTTTGTTTTTAGATAGTCCAAAAATTGTATTATAAATTTATTAACCCTTGTCATGAATCTTATCATCTTTGAACCTGGGTACTCCTCTAATGAATAATGCATTATTACAAAAAGATAAAGGATTGTGATGTCCTCCAACAACAGATAAGCCTGCAGTCTCATAAGTTGGCTATAAAATCCCTCAAGAAAATTGAAAGGTTTAAGGTTTGTACAGTATTACTGGATTATTAGTAATTGGATCTCTTCTCTAAGTGGGTATGAATCTTGATCAACAGGGTGCCAATGTCATAGTATCTATACTCCTTTCGTTGTGTATCAAAATATCAAAATACCAAAAACATGGAAAGGTATTTCTATGGCATCTAATCCAGTTTTTGGAAATCCTCTAATTCAAAGGCTTTCAAACAGGCTGGGTCAACAAGACTGAAATAAACACTGTGGTATCGTCTATTATTGCATATAATGGACAGTCTGGAATCTTGAGTTCATGTAGATAGACTAAGGTCTGAATATTTAAAAACGATTCCTGTTCTAATTTGCTTCTTAGAAAAAGACCCAGAAATGCATTAAACGTCTAAAAGCCCTCCAAACCAAAACAACCCATGATGATGGAGTGGTAGAGGTGTAGGACGGTCCTCCTAGATGTCATCTAGGTATGTGTCGATAAGAATATACCTTTTATGCATACCCGTTTCCCAGTTTCTACTTGCATCTGTTGTAAGAGAGAGGGCAGCTGTACTCACAAGACCTATGTAGACTTGCTTTATCAAATCCTGTTCAGTTGAGTATTACATCAAAACCAGCTATTGAAAATAAAGAAAAAGGGAACATAGGGTATCAGGCCCTGTCACATTTACTTATTTTGATGTTCACAACACTTTAATGTTATGTAATCTCTACAACAACTCTGAGATACAAATGAGGACATTGAGACTTAGAAAGGTTAAATCATTTGGATAAGACGATCCATTATAAGAATTTAATTCAGGTGTCTCGTAGCTCTAACACAATTCCTAATGGTCATTGAGTGGTCAAAAACGGAGTGGATTTTCAAACATCTAAAGCCTAAGTCAAAATAAACTCATTTAAAGAGGAATCCAAAGTAAACAGAATCAAAAGAATGTCTGTTTTTTACTGTCATTCTCTCTGCACTATGCTGTCTTTAAAATATCACAGCCCTGTCTTCATTTACTTTCCCTACACAGAATAGAAATCTTATTCTTCAAAACACCATGTTCATGATTATTAAGCATACATTTTAAGTCACTGAGGTCATCAGTACTCTTATGAATCATAAACTCATCTGGACCATTCAAGTCTGACCTCCTAATTAACCCAAGAATATGTTTACAGTCACAGTGATAAGATATCATCCAGAGTGTACTTGTACTTGTATTTGTCTGTACCGCACATTTTCCTTTTCTTCTCTATTTCCAAGACCCATTCAGTCACATAACAAACCCTTTTCCAAGCAGCCAATATAGCTGTGTGACCATTGGTCCTAGAGTTGGGATATCTGAATTCTTGTCCTGACATTTTCCTACTTTGCTTGGTAATTCAACGATCATTTCTCCTGAATTCAATATCCCATATTTTAAAATGAGCTGGCTGAACTGAATAACTCTAGGGTATTCTCAGGCTTTAGCATCTTGATAGTTTCCAGTTGCCTTACAAAACCTACCTGTTATTTTCTGTTGTGGTCATGTTGGCCAGCTCTTAGAAAATGAAAGGAATTTAGTCTACAGAGAGAAAATTTCACAGGCTACCCTTAGGAATACATCTACATCTAAAAAGGAAAGAGAGACAGCGACATGGAAAGAGGGTGGTTGGGTGTGTACGTGTCTTTATACACACTCCTAGTTTGTATATACTAAACCAAAGATATGACTCGTTCTCAATTAAGCAGTAGGCTCATAAAATTTTAAGTATTACTTGCACTATTCCTAACTGTATGGGAAAAAGTACTAAGAACTGTATTTTAGAGAATCCGCATTAAGAAAGCCTTTCAGGTTTAATGAAGGTACTTTGGGAAAAGATTGGGCTTCTTCAATTTACTCTTTCAAGCATGCGAATTTTAAGATTCTCCATAAACTTCCTTCTTACCAAGTTTTGTTTTGTTTTGTTTTGTTTTGTTTTGTTTTGTTTTGTTCTTAACAGTACAACCAGGTGGCACACACCAGCTCACATGGTTTTGTATTTTAACCATTGTTAAAGCTATGGATTTCCTTTCTTCTTTACAGTGAAGGAAAAGAATTTTATGGACAGTTATAAAATGCATATTTTAACCGAAAAGTCAATTTTCCCTGGTTAAAATGATTTAGGACTGAGTAAATACTTGCAGAATGCTTTCTGTTTTTATAGCTAGAACACAATAGAACCTATAAACTCTGTCGTCAGAGGTATGTGTTATAGCGCGTACCATTCAGAAATTATCAACTGTGCACTGTTGTATCCCCAGGACAAGCAAACATGAAGAATGATCAGTCACCTAAATACACGATGCTGGTGTGTGAACTCCTGACCTGAATGACTAAAACACCTACTCGGGACTTGTCTTGGACCATCAGGGCATTATGACATATTAACCAAGTCAAGCTGCCCAATTCTTAAATGTTGTTTGTTTATTTTTTCAATCTCCAGAATGCTAAAGTGGCTAATTATATCAGAGATAAGTTGCTTGCCAAATAGGACTTCAGTGTCAGCCGTTTTTAAGTTGTGTGCATACATTCAAAAATAGCTCAAAATGGCAAATATTTTATTTCACTCACAAACCTTTAAGAGAGTAGGGGAGTGGAGAGCAGCCATTCCTGGACTGAGGATTGTATGTCAAACGTGAAACCATATCAAACTTTCAAGGCAACTTGTGAACCTCTGAAACTAGGGAATTAACAGAACATCAAATCCAGCAAGATCACAGGGGCACAATCCTTATGCAAGAAAATAATGCCATTGAGCCCTCATTAAAAGACCATTTCGTCCTTAGCCATCAAAGACTGTGAGTGCACTAAGATCTTGGTTATATCATCAGGGATAACGAAAACAAGTGCCAAGAGAAATTGTGCACTTTTAGTTCTCACATGTGTCCATCTGTTCACATATAAACATATATTCTGCTTTCTGTCTGATTCCTAAAATCTTGATATCAGAATACCCTGGGCTTTTGCCCATTTCCTAAGAATGCAGACATCACATAAGCTACTATTAACCCATGTGTGATCCACTTCCATGGTGGCTGGAAAGCTGCCAGTTACAACACATGGTGCTTGGTTAACAATGTCTTAAAATATAAATGAATTTATTTTTTAAATTAACACATTTTTCTTATGGAAATACCTTAATAAGCCCTTCTGCATGTAAAATAGCCTCCATGTGGATTTTTTTTTGTTCTTTTAAGACTTTTTGCAAGCATATCATAAAGTCAACCATAAAAGTTTCTGAAACAATCCAGAATTTCTTGACAAATTTTTAAAAGGACTCTAGTAAAGAATTTTGGTGACTTTATATAACAAAGATCAAACACTTTTCCTTTACAATATTCTGCACTCAAGAGGCAACGCTTATCCTTTAATTTACGTGAAAACACTTCTGATTTCCCAAGTTTCCATGTAACCATCTTAATAGTACCTCAGCAACTGAACTGCTAAAGTGTGATGAGGCCGACAGACCTTCTACACTCTGGGAAGAAAACAAGTTAGGTTAACCTCTGGTGGAATCTTTCAGTCCTGCTCTGGGGCAGCTTTCCATGGCTCATCTGTGGTGACCCCCAAACCGGAAAGAGCATGTTTAAAATGTATACCTATAAATAATTATCCCCACTGAATTTGTTTTACATATGTACAAAAGAATCCATTCCCACCTTTGAAGGTGTCTCAACACTTACAGTATTTTAACTGCCCTAATTATGGTTGAAGAAACATCATTAAGAGGGAGCCCTGACCATGTTGTCAACTGATAACCAGTTACAACTCTAACTAGTGACAAGAGAAAACCTTACTGCAAACGTCTCCGAGAACCAACATACAATACTTAGACACTTTATAAAGGACTTAGCTCAAAATGAAATGCACCATATACCTACAAGGCAACAGGAAGATGAATGAAATCCTCAGAAAATAACTCTGTATCCTGGTTGACGAACCCCTCCCAACCACAAGAGCTGACGGGCCACTTAAAACACTTAACATTGCCACAAGTGAGGACACACAGCTCTTTCCCAAACGAAGCATTCTACCTATTGAGAGCTATTTATAGCCTACGGGGGTGGTGGAGGAACACCATATAGTCCATCAACATAAATTAAATATCCACACCACTCTCGTGGCCACCTCTGAAGTAACTGTTTTCGACAGCAAAGTGCTGGGAATTCGTGACGCCCAATAGTCAATATTTGGCGAGGCTCGCATGTTTCTGAAAACTCTGCTACATACAAACCCCTGTTTATCATCCTCTAGCTGCACAATTGTCATACATAGTACTTCCCAGTGACGATGAGAACACAGGGCACCTTATAAGTTGCTGAAATCTGAGCCCCTGCTTGTTTTCTCAAGTCCTGGACAAACATAACTTTAGAGAGAGCAGAGCATAGGCAGAAAGAAAGAGGGGCCAGCATTTTCATCTTCTTTCATCTCAGTCATTCAGTCAGCCATTCAGAACCCTATTCAACAGAGCTTTTCATTATGCAAAAAAATGCTAATCCTTTTCCGATGCTTTCACACTTGTATAAACCCCCATTCCTTCAACTGAAAAGCAATTATATCAGTTTACCTTTCTGTCAAAAACAGGATTAATATTCCAATAACAGAATCTCCTTTCTTTTCCTATCTTTTTGCTTTAGGAAACTAGAGATTATGAGTAGAGGCATTCTTAGGACAAGAATACGTTATTTTAAATATGACTGTGTTAACCAATGAATGGAGAAAAGGAGAATGATCGGAAGAAGAAAAAGTCCCCCAGCATACTGCAGAAACTCTTTTCTGTGACAGAACTGACCTTCCCTTTGCAGATGCCCAAAGAGACGGAGACTCACTCTGGTCTATTAATCAGAAACAAATTATGAAAGAATGTAGCTGGACTGGTTGACACTATCCTGTCTTGGGAGACTCAGTAACAGCCTGGTAACAATGTCCTCTTCATGGGTAATGAACAGCCATGACAAATGGGGCAGAGAAACTATTTATTTGCATATGCAAATTCTCACACAAGGGAAACATGTACAAACAAGTGTCATTGTAAGGTGGATTAGGCAAACAACGCTTTCTTTTTAGGACATTCTGCAGCCCAGAACATTAGTCAGCACAATTAAACCAGTCTCCATGGAGACTAATGAAATTTCACCATGGTATGAGTTAAATTAGATAGCTAGTTATGTGTTTCCACAATCCAACTTGAAATCCATTATTGTTTCAGAACAATACAGCAATTGTGCCTAGCTGATCTTTGCCAGCTCAACAAGCTCCTAAGTTGACAATTTGCATATGTTAATATAATTAAGCACTAATTACATGAAACTTGTACATATTCACATGCACTTTCCCTGGGCGCTTTTCAGTTTGAACCTTGGCCAAGTCTTTAACCCTTAGAATGGTCTGAGAGGATAGAAACTCTGCCTGTGGGTACAGCCCCTAGGCAGACACAGAAAGGCTCCTCATTTATAAACACAAAGCTTAACCTGGCTTCTCATATTTCTAGCAACAATGACAGAAAATATTTTGTGAGTGTGGTAGGGACCAGAAATGAGGGAAAAGGGGGAGTGGATTAGTCTTTAAAGACTTATAACGAGTATCTTCTCACAGAAAAGCAATAACATCCATTTCAAGAAAATGTTAAGAATTTGCTCTCACTGACATTGTGGAACCTTGGGAGATGAAAATGGTTTGACAACAGCAAAAATGGCAAGTAGAAAAGGAGAAGGGAGCATCAGCACCTAATGAGCTTTACATAAATATATGCAGAGGCAATTAAGCAATGTTAATTACTATGACAGCAGTTAATTGAATATAATTAGATATTTTAAGCCACTGAATAAAGCATAGTTAAGATTAATTTTATTGAGATTAATTGTAAATAAGGATAGATTAACTCTATGTTTTGACAGGCATAAAAAGTAGTTCTGCAAATTAAGCAGGAGCGTGGCCACCAGTCCAAAAATCATATATTATTTTAATGTCACACCTCAGAATCATCCCCTCAATAAACATGACTTTTCAAACCCAAACAGACAGGAATCTTGAAGAAAAACAAACAGCTTGCAGAGATTAAAGAGCCTTTTGTCCTTTTTCATGTGCATTTCTTTTAACAGACTAAATTAAGCGAGTCTGGTGTACGTTTTTTAGGAAGGAACATTTCACACTGAATGGAAAAAATGTTCTATCACATATGAAATTCGTGCAGCTGTGCGGAACTTGGTCCAGATGGTTTTAGACTATAAACCACCACCAAATGATAGACAGTAGGCCTTCCCAAGATTATGTGATAAAGTCACAATCTTTTTTTTTTTTGACCTCCCAAATTTCTGCTTTGTATTATTTCCAATCAAATCTCATATTTTCTTTTACAAATGTGTTTCTCCAAGAGGGTTAAAAGAAACATTGTGCCCACTAAGTACTGGAAATAAATGTACAATGAACTGGAGAAGGCCTCCTTTAACAGTTATCAGCTAAATCATTCAGCCACAAAATGCAATGATAGCTATGACAACAATGTATGCAGATGACAACACTTGATTATTACTCTTACAAACAGTGGTTTCTGGAAATATTTCTTAGGAAAATACTGCTAAGTGAAAATCCCTCCCAAATACTTTCACACCAAGCCAATTCATGCATACTCCTTAAGGAAATTAACACAGTCCTCAAGAATGCTGAACAAATCACTAATAAGAAAGGAACTTCAATTGATTTTGAAATAAATCAATAGGTGATTAACATAATATTTTTAAAGCAGCAGAATGTGTGTGTGTGTTGCATAAACATATATATTATATTTCCAATACCTCTTAGCTACTAATCGAACAAGGGCTTTATGCTATTGAGCATGCCTTTATACTACCACACAACTTCCTTAGGATGCCCTTAGTCTTTATAACGAAAATCCTAAAATGGTCTGTGAAACAAGACTACGACAAGCCATTCTGCAGTGAAAGATTTTAAATCATCCAGCCTCTTCTAATAGACTTGAGACTTATTGAGGTAGAAACCATAAAAAATGAAGAAGGGAAATTTAATCCCTGAAATATTGATTTGCACATTAATATCATATAGGCAGAGGGCAATTTGGCTTCGTGGAAATGACACATTGTCGACCCTTGGTGAAGTCAGAGCCAATCTAACTGCTGAACATGTCTGAATCTCAAGAGTTATTAAGGGCTTCCCTTCTTGCCTTTATGACTTTTCTTCAGCCTACCAATGCAATCTTAAATGTATTATCTTTAAGAAATAATTGTAAAACCTCAGGGGTTTTCCAGTTAATGGAAGGGAGGCCAAACCACATCAGATTCTGAAATGCAACATTAAACCCTTGCAATCAACAAAACCACCCCAATTCTCATCCATCCAGTGGAGGATCTAATATTGTTATTAGAGATAATCAAATTTCATTGTGTAAATTTAGGCTCATGGTCAGAATGAAAGCAGTAAATTCTGCAATATTAAACAGCGATTTTCTCAGCATCCTTTATGCTTTCCTTTGCTGGTGCAGCATCTTTAAAAATAATCCAACTAGCTCAAAATTAATGAACAGATTTGGGCTCATCTTCTAAAAACTGCGAAAGAGTACAATAGAGCTGAACATGGTTCCTACATTTTTAACTTTTAGTGGCAACTTTCACTTCCTAGACCCAGAGCCCAGTCTCCCTGTCTAACCCCACAGTTGGTGCTATTGCTTTGACTTACACAGCTGGTTTACCTGACCTTTCTTTGTTCCTTAGGTACATTTCACTTTTCAGATTTATGGTATTTCCCCCATATTTCATTGGCTCTATCTTCATTGCCATAAAAATGAAAACACTCAAATATGACTTTACTTTTTTTTAATCCAAAAGCAACCAGCTATTGAATAAATACAGTGATGCTCTCGCCTCAGTTTATGCCATAAATATTAAAACCATTAAAAAATAACTATATAAACCTTATGATCCCCACACTGAAGCCAGGTGCAAGAGGTTAAAACAGCTGGCTAGCCATCTTTTATTTTTGTGTGCCTTCCTGCTGATTGAAACCGCAAACGTTGAAAACTATCAAATATTCCCTTAAGGATTTTCTCTTTTTAAGACCAGGAAGGAAAAAAGAAAACCTTCATTTTCTGTAATATGCTCCTCTGTGGAGAAGAAAAACTCTAAAACACAATCAGTCACAGAGGTGGTGAAATAATTCCAAATATCTCCTTTCTGTTGTATTTAAACCATCATTTCCAACAACTTCTATGCACAATTGTTTTTTATTCTTCAGTTAGAAAAGAGAAAAGAGGGGAAAAAAGAAAGAAAGAAAGAAAGTCTGAGCTTGCTCTGTCAGTTTTGCCAGTAAATATAAAGTAAAACAAATGTTGATGGCACCGAGAGTGTTACATACCCGGGCTGTGTTTTTGCATTGCTCTCAATGGAAGCGATCGATGCCCGTGTCACTGTCGCGTCCCAATCGCAGCCAAGTCTCAGCCTTAATCTAAGCAACACCCGAAAAGGCAGCGGCAGCCGCAGCCTCTCCCTGACTCTTCCATCCATCCACCCAACTAAAAATATAATACTACATATGAGCTTTAACCACTCCACGTTTATAGGGATCAAGCCACTGAAAATCCAGGAGAACACAATAAAAAAAAAAAAAAAAAAAAAAAAAAAAAAAAAAAAAAAGAACCCTCCTTCTGTCTCTTGTCTCTCTCTCCTCTCTCTTCCTCTCTCCTCTCTCTCCTCTCTCTCTGTCTCTCCTTTTGCCATCTACATGATCCTTGATTAAACATGGAACAGAGTTATTAAAAAGGGGGGGGGGAAGGACTCAAGGAGAGGAAATGCAACTGTCAGAAATCGGGACCGCCAGATTTCCTGGTGAACCTGCCTCTGTCTGAGTCAGTGTCAATCCACCATCTTCCGCCAGTGAACTTGTCTTTGGGTTTTTGTTTGGTTTGGGGGGGGGGGTGTTGTTGTTGTGTATGTGCTTTTTTTGGAAGGGGGGAGGGGAAAGGCAAGGTGGGGGCTGGAGGTGGGGGGGGGGAGTAGAGAGAACGTGTGTGTGTCTGTGAGTACGTGTTGAGTGTGAGTGTGTATGTATGTGTGTGTAGGGGTCGGGGTGGGGGGGGGGGTCCGTGTTTGCGATCTGAACCTTTGGTACCTACAAGGAGAGTGTCTCACCGAACGGTAGCTAAGATCTCAGCAGAACCGCGCGGAAGTGAGGAGTCGCGGCCAAAGGCGCCCACCGGAGCCTCCTCTCCGGGCCGGACCCCAGCCCGAGCCGCGAAAGGAGCCCCCCGCCCGGATCACAGGTAACAAAAGAAATACAAACCAGTGCACCGTCTTCCGTGGGGGAAGGGGGACAGGATGGGTAACCCTCAGTAACTTGGGCATCGGCAGCGAAACTTTATACAATTCCATGAGAAATTTTATTATTTTTTTCTAATAGAAACGAGCAGAAAGAATGGGGGGGGGGGGGGAGGAGGGTGTGAAATAGAAGTAGGAGGAAGGCGAGACCCGACGCATTCCAGCCCCTCTTCCCTTAGCTGCTCCCGGCCGGAAGGCGCACTTGATGCGGAGAGAGGCGAAGAAGGTGAAGTTCGTTTGTAGACATGGAACCTCCTTGGGGGGTCAGGGAATAAATCAGTTCTCACAGCGGCCACAGCCCCCCAATACACACACACACACACACACACACACACACACACACACACACCCTTTGCCAAAAGGAAAGGAAAGATTCTTGACCCCGAGCCGCTGGCATCGATCCCTGGTCTAACACACACCCAGCAGCGAGAGCGCCGGGCGAGAGCTGCTGCCGCCTCCCGGGTCCCTGGCCCCGAGGCCCGGCGTTCCCGCCTCCTAACGGACCTGCCTCCCTTTCGCCAGCGCCCGAGTCCGCGCCGCCCGCGCCGCCGCGAGCAGCCCTCGGCGGTGCCCGCCGCCCGCGCCGGCCGGCGGGGGTCTACCTGCAGCCCCAGCCCCAGCTAGCGCCCCGGCCCCCTGGACCCCCCCTGCCCGAGGCGTTCGGACCCCGGGTCCTCCGCCAGTCCCGCGCGCTAAGCGCCCTTCGGGGAACTTGAGAGAGGGTGGGGGTGGTAAGAGGAGGAAGAAGAACGACGAACGAGGCTGAATAAGGGGGGGGGGGCGGGTAGAGCAGGGACAGAGCAGGGGGGAGAGGGACTCCAAGCCCCGCCGCCCAAAGTCCAAACTTTGGGAGGATGAGTGAGAAGAAAGGGCCATCCCGACAGGGCTGCGGGGGCGCGGGGCGACCGGGGACCCCTGGCAGTGCCCGCGCCGCTGCGGAGCTGACAGCTTCCCCGCGCCACGAGAACGCCACAGGCTCGCAGTGGAGACAGAACCCGAAAAGACAGAAAAAAAAGGAGAGAAAACTGCTCGGCCGAACGTGGATGATCCGCCACTGAATCCAAAAGTTAAATCCCAAAAACGCAGCCCCCCCCCCCAAAGAAAGTGGAAAATCAGGTCCCTCAGTGCCCCCTCCCTCTTGCAGCGGAGCAAATCCTTGAGCCAAAAAAAAAGGGGGAAAGAGATAGAAAAGGGGGGCAGAGCGGAAGAGATGGTCGGGATGAGGGGATGTGTGCGAGAGCGAGCGAGAGCGAGCGAGCTAGGGGCAGAGAGGGAGAGAGGCGGAGAGGGAGAGAGAGGGAGCGAAATATCAAAGATTGTGCAAGATCAGGCTGGAAAGATAATCGATACTCGACCTAAATTTAACACAAACTACTCAATAAAAGTTAAAGAAAAAACTTACTTTCCATTTCCCCTGCAGTTCCTACTCGATCTTCGCCTCTTTTTTGTTTTGCTTTTATTTTACTTACAGCTGATCACATCCAAGTAAAACGAGAGGGTTCATTTAAAAAAAAATAAAAAAAATAAAAAAATAATCCTCGAACTTTATTGGGTGAAAATAAAAACGCTGAAGCAGAAAGTGGGGGGCATGGAGCGGTCCTCGGGGGTCCGGGAGGAGTTAAAGCATGTGCCGACCGCGGTCTCGCTGTTTGGTTGTGAAGGGGTTGGGAAAAGGAGGAAAGGAAATGAAAATCCGATATGTCTTTATTCTGCTAATTATTATCGTTTTAGCCCTGTTTAAAAAAATGGCTGATTAAGTTGAGTGCGCATGTCTTTGTGTGTCTATTCCCGATATGCACTCTGGGAATGAGAGAGGAGAGTGAGGGAGAGGGAGAGGGAGAGGGGGGGAGAGAGAGGTGTAATTAGTGAGGTGATCAACATTCCCCAGACTGCAAATGACGCGCAGCCCGGACTCGGAGCAGCCCGGGAGCCGAGCGGCTTCCAAGGCTCGGAGCGCTGCGGCGGGAGCCTGGGACGCTGCGACCGCGGACAGGGCAGGGGATGGGGGCCTCCGGGGCTCGCACCCCACGCGCCCCTGCGCGCGCGACTCCCAAACTTCATTAGACACACACACACACACACACACACACACACACACACACACACACATTCTCTCTCTCTCTCTCTCTCTCTCTCTCTCTCTCTCTCTCTCTCCTCCCTCTCTCTCTTTCAGCAAAAAGGGAGAGAAAATAAAACACAAATACCGCCAAAGCAATGCCCTTTAACCAGTTGAAAAAAAATTTTTTTAATTTTAATGAGTCAAAGTAATTACTATCGGACCAGAGATTTGTTTACCAGGGAGCTTTAAGGAGAAATGTAAGTTAGAGTAATGAAGAGTTTTTCTCTGCTTCATTTATTCTGCTGTGAACAAGAACGCATTTTAATGGCGAAATACGGGGCCTGAGCAAATATGCAGATGTATGTAAATAAAGGGTGCCTGGCAGTGTGCACACCCCGCTTGGCCCTGCCTATTTCAAAGGAAGGATTGCACTCTGGATCCACCGGCACCTATTTAGGCTGGTATCTTTCGCTTACACACTCAGGAGAGAAAACCCAGGGCATGGAAGATGGCAGCGGTTAGTTGAGTCAAAGTAAACTTTCAAATGAGAATAAGTGATGGGTACAGGGGTGATAGTGGGGATCTGATTCTAGCCTTTATGTAATATTTTTGAATATTTTATCAGAATTGCATAAGTTCAATGTAATAGCTTTAAGAAGACTTAGGGAAAAAAACCTTTCATCTTGCAAGTCTGTTGAATTATCTTTCGTGAAGCACATTATGATGAATTTTAAAACCCCACTACAGATCTCATTAGAATGAAATATACTTGGTATTTTCTGGTGCAAAATTTAAGGTGGCTGATTCTCATTTGAAAATCTAATTATCTCTTTCCAATATTACAGATGTGAATATGAGTGACACTTTCATTAAAAGATAATTAACTAAAACTAGGAATAGACATACTTTTAAATACCCCCTACTGAATATCTGAATATGGAATATATATATATATATATATATATATATATATATATATATATAGTTCCTTGCTACTCAGATTGTATCTTGATACACTGCTATACCACAGGTCACAAATAGACACTATCTATATAATATTTCAAAAATAGGAATTCTAGAGAAGGTGAAAGTAACAAACCAAACAAGCTAAAAACAGGAAATACTTTCAATGGCCAGGTTCCTGGACAGGTGAGGCGTTAGCTGCTTTTGAGTTGACAGGCCTTTGAAGTTTTGGATCGCCAGGATCTGCTTCAAAACCTTGTCTTAGGCCTTAAGCACCAGATCTACCAAATACCAACAGGAAGGTTTATCACAGAAGCACTAAGAACAACAGAGGCTGCAAACATGTACCTTTCAGGGCCTGAAACCTCCTGTTATCAGGGAACATTTGGAAAATCCTACAACTGATGCAAATGGCATTAAAAACCAAACAAGACACCTGGGAGGATAAAAGCATAGTCCTCAAAAGAGCAGACCTAGGCCCAAATCAGGAAAGCTAGATGCCTACAACAGCTGGCTAAGGTTACAATGAAAGTCCAGAGGCTTGGAGTAGAGAATACAACCTAGATATGGTCTTTATTAAGAGAAAAAAAGCAAATCACCACCTTAGGAATCTGAAGTCAATGTATGTACTAGTATAGTATAAACCAGGGCTACTAAACGCTAACAGAAAGAAAATCATCTACCTCTCCAAAGACTGCATTCTATTTTAAACTTACTAGGGAAGAAATCTGCTCAAAGTGTATGGCTTTCTAAGATTTTCAAGTTACTTTGTTTACAGTCTTACCTTTGCATAGTAACTGTATCATTGGCGTGCTGATTACACCTCAGTTGAGTTTATCCACGGGCTTTAGGAAATATACATGGCCACGGTGGTAAAATTTTAATTCTCTGTAACTTGCAAGTGAAGGAGGTGTTTATGTAGCATTGCTGTTTACAGAAAAACACCCCAGAGAGCAAAAATTCTGGCTTTAAAAAACTATTTGAGGTGTGTGTTGGGGAAGGGGGTGGGGGCTTTTAAAAAGACTGAGGGGAAATGAAGGCAGGGAGACTTTCAGGTTCAAATCAGAAAAGATCAAGCCCTTTGCGGGAGAGGGCTCCATGTACAAGCTCACTGATGGAAAAACCATTTCCTGCGATTTCAGACGGGTAAATGCGTATGATGAAGGAAACACCTGAGAACAATAAGTCTGTTTCAGGCTCAGGTGAAGAAAGGGGTCTATTTCTGGCATGGAAGAATAGGGAAATGATGATCATTTCGTTTTCAAGTTCTCCTTTATTTCTTTTGCCTTTTTCTCCCTGAAACATCATCAATAACATTAATGTCATTAATGTCAAAACACCAAGTGTCAAATCAGGAAAACCATTTTAAAAATTTGGTGACTATTTCTCCTCTACGTCCCTATCCCTCTCTTTTCTTGGAAAATACATCTCTCTTCTCTCTCTCTCTCTCTCTCTCTCTCTCTCTCTCTCTCTCCCCACTCGGTGGGGGGGGCAGTTATTGAATTCTAAGTAAGAAAACAAAAGGAAGGAGGATTTGTAAGAGGAGCGCCCACTTTTGCAATCCCTTCTGCTAGCGAGTATTCCCCTCCTAGGCTGTGTGTGTGTGTGTGTGTGTGTGTGTGTGTGTGTGTGTGCTTTTTAATCATCTCTTTCTCATCCTCTTTCACCTCTTTCCTAAGAAGAGAAGCTGGGGTGAGGGTCGGGGGTTAATGGGCTGAGGGGATGGGGCAGAGAGGGACGAGCAAGGAGTCAAGAGTTTCCTCCAGGGCTCGGCCTCGGAGCGCGCCCGCGCGAGGAGGGTAGCTGGGGAGAAGCGATGGCAGGTCTGCTTGGGGTGGGCCTAGAGGCGCGGAGCGCAGCGCCGCGGGCAGGGGCGCGGCGAGGCGGGCGAGCCCGAGCCCAGCCCGCGGGCTGCTCCGGGGCGAGGGCGCGATCGGCCCGGCTCGCCCGGGCTGCGCCGCGGCCCTTGGAGCCCTCCTCCTCCGCCCCTCGCTCCAGGAAACCCAGCTGCTCCTCTCGGGTCTCTGCGGACCCCTTGCCGTCAACCTTTGACCCTGCCCCCCCCCACGCCCCATTCCACTGTCCCTAAACTCTGCGCGAACCCGCCGCTGCCCTCCAGGAACGTTTGGCTACTTTTTATTACAAAGTGAAAGGAGCAGGGGTTTCCCTGCAGTACCCAGAACTTTCCCTACACCCTCTCCCACACTCCAGGGCCACCCCAGCCGAGCCGAGCCCACTCCGGGGCGCTCGGACCCTGACGCCGAGCCCCGAGCTGGGG
This sequence comes from Felis catus, assembly GCF_018350175.1. Taxonomy (NCBI): domain Eukaryota; kingdom Metazoa; phylum Chordata; class Mammalia; order Carnivora; family Felidae; genus Felis; species Felis catus. The sequence continues at coordinate 25,908,425 of NC_058385.1, read as the reverse complement.
GAGAACCCAAAAGGGACACCAGGTGGTTAGGTGTTGAGTGGCGGAGGCAAGGAGTAATTAATACTGAGACAAAAGGTAATTTCCACTTCCAGACTTTTCCTTGGCGGGTTTTATTAACCAAATCTATAACGTGGACACTCTGGGCTTTACAGCCTCTTTAAGGAGTCTTCCGCTGTCTGTCCCCCGGTCTCCCCGCCCTGCCCTCAGCAGTGCACTAGCAAATACCCCACCTCCCTCTGCCTCACGTCCCGCCAGCTCTAGACCAACCCCAGCCCAAGGGGAAAAGGTTCCCAGTCTTTTGACCGCGCATCCGGGGTCTATAGATGAGCTCAGTTTGAAACGAGGTATTACAAGATTTCAGTGTTAGGAACCCTTTATATCACCACAGACACTTTCAGATCCTCAGCCCCCCTCCTCCTTCCTTTTTTTTTTTTTTTTTTTTTTTGTTGGGTCTTCTCCACCCGGGGGCTATTTAACAAAGGCAGTCTGTTAACTAACATTTTTAACTCAGCAACTCCTTTCCAAACACACTTAAACTTGATACCAGTGTCTGTCATTTTGTGAGTGGGGAGGTGGGCTCTGTGTGTGTGTGTGTGTGTGTGTATGCGTGTAAAAGCGAGACGTGAAGTTTGTCAGTGAATGGGAAAGTGAAGGGCTTATTTGGAAAGGTGTCACAAACGTATTTACAGTGAAATAATTCAAGAAATAATGTGGAAGAGTGCCAAATCTCATTACTATTAAAAAAAAAAAAAAGTATAGTTTTCTTGAGAACTCACAAGGGGGGGGGGGTAAAATATGACCTAACATCCAGAATGGACACTGTCTTTGATGGTTAGAGTGAGGTAGATGAAATGAAATTCATAAAGGAAAGACATTGTAAGTGTGTGTGTGTGTGTGTGTGTGTGTGTGTGTAGCATTTGTGGGCAGTTAAAATCTGTCCTTCGATGATTCCCTCCCCTCCCCCAACCTGGCTCTTATCTCTTTTGTGGTCTTTTTTTTGTCATTAAATGCCCCTATCTTGATCCCGGTCTCAATCTGTACTTCCATATTTCTGTATATTTCTCTCTTTCTAACCAAAGTCCGTTTTTGGTTTTTGGTTTTTACTTTGCAGTAAATGTTTTACCTTTTTTCTCTGGAGGTTCTGACCTGCTTTTGAAGTGTTGGGGTGGCGGGTGCAGTCATTATTATGTAAAGTTAGGCACAGGTAAGGTCAGGAATGGGGAAAATGGGAGGAGTTATAGACGGTCTGAGGAGGGAAGAATTAAGGGAGGAGAGAAGGGATGGGGGAAGGGGGAGGGAAAAGTCAGACACCCTCTGGCCTTTCAGAGGTCAGGGCTCAGACAGTGCTGTGACCTTCTTTCCCCCTAGGCAACCAGCCCAGTGTTTATAAACAAAATCAGGCGGGACTCTCCCCAAACAATAGCACTTCACCAACTTCACAAGCACTTCAACAGCTCTTATGCAAATTAATGAGGACTCCTTATCACTTACCACTACACCCCCCACCTCCCTCAGCACCAGTATACTCACTGCCTGCCCCCAAACCCAGGATCACAAGCACACCCTTCTCAAAACACATGGAGATATTTCCAGCAAACATATCCAACAAAAATTTTACATTTCATCTGGGGAATAGCTGTAAGAGACAACGACGCAGATGGGAAAAGATAGATAAGTGGGAAAAGAAAGAACTGAGATTTCACTGAATAGACGATAAAGTTGTGATCTTTTTAAACCTAAAACATCTATATCTAGTCAAAACAGTGCTGTTTAGACAATGTACTAAACACTGGCTACCGAATAGAATTATTTGAAAACAGGACAATACATTCATCTCAACATCCACATTTCCAAGACAAAAGTGCAGATCTTTATAACTGAAGAAAAGCCACCACCTCTGTATGTAACATCCCTAAATATTAGACACAAAAGCACCATTAAATCCTGCAGCAAACAAACAGCCCATCTGATCTAAGTTACAAAAATGTATAATTAAATCCATCTTCAATTACAAAAGGCAGCTAGCAGAAACTAAATCAAAGATTTTGAAACAAATGTTGTTTGCCAAGGTACAGAAATGATAGCTTTACATTATATTGTAACCAAAATTCCACTTCAGGAATAAATTACAAGATAGCAAGAAAAAAAAAGGTGAAAGAAAAAAAAAGAATTAAATGATTTCAAACTTTGGCTTTAAAATGATTATTAGTGAAAGTCTAAGAGAAAAATGTTAAAGAAAATATACCTCAGAGCAAAAAGATCATCTCCTTTTCTTCTTTGTCTATCAGTCCCCTGTTAAAGCATATGGAAAATGTTTTCAAAATGCCCAGATTTGGCACATTGTCATTGCAAAGAGAGGAGCGCAGTGATGCTGTTAGAGAAAATGGGAAATAAATTCAGGATTGGGTGCTGCCTCCTTCAATGCGGATTTATCTAAGTTTAATTTAATATTCCGCAATCACTGAATGATCGCATATAATTCACAGAGATTTTAAAGGGCTTTATTTAAATACCTTGAGCAACAAGAGAATGAAATTTAAACCATTGCAGCCATTGCTTATATTTTTTTATTTTCCTATTAGAAGAACTTTAACTGACAATTTCTAATAATAAAAGGAAAAACGATAAAGGTTTGGATTTTTTAAAGGGAGAATGTTAAAAGAAAGCATTAGCTTTATTAAAATCATTCTGAACATAAAATCAAAAGGCACAAAATGGTTGTTTGTAAAACACTAAACCTTTAATCGATTTTATTGGCATTCCGATCGATTAGATAAACGGAAATCTATAGCAAACATCAAAGCATTTAAAACATTTTCTCTATCTCATTTATAAACAAAACTTTTCTTTTCAGCAGAAAAAAAATGATTATCAAACGACTAACAGGAAATTCTTCAGATATCAAATTACGATAATAAAATTATTTCCACATGGAAAGGGATAATGACAATGATGGTAGTAATTACAATAATGAATAATTCAACAACCCTTTGACATGTATGTTAGAACCTCCAGCAGAAACCGCTCTAAAGGGGGGTACTTTAAAATAGAGACTTTATTTTTTTAAATTGAAGTATAGTTGACAATACTTTCTTTTTAAGGGAAATGTTTTTTAGAGATAACTCTAGGGGAGTAGCTTAGGTGTGGCTGTCGGACTGGTGTTAATTTCCCTGCGGTTGCAAAGGAGTCATTTTCTTCGTCGGCGTTTCCCTTCCAAATTGATACTTCTTATTAGCAAAAATTAATATGCAAATGTCAGCGAGCCCTACCAGGTTTACAAACTTGTATCCGGACCTGTCTTCTACTTAATCTAAAAGGCGATTCTCAAAATAGAGAAGGGGGCGAGGGTTAGACTCCCCAAACCTGAAAGTGATCACACATGTGATCTTTTAAGTGAGGGAAAATAATTTATTTTGGAGATGTGAAAACTGCTATCCAGAGAAATACAGCAATCAGAGCGTGTGGCATTTTCGCTGCAGCAAGAGGAAGTGTTGCTGTAACGGGTATTCTGTTTATTTGTTAAAGAAAATCAATGGAAGTGGCTGTAAAGTAGTTAGTGAGGCGTGTGTTTGGGACTCGCGGTGAGTCGTGAAGGCTGACCCTTCGGCTCTCCTCCTGGCCAGAAAAGTCCCCGCATCGCCCCGAGCCGGGGCGCGGGCGGTGCGGCACCTGGCTTCTAACTCGCGGGGGCTGCCCCGCGGTGCTCTCGCCGACCGCCTGAGTCGCTCGGGTTCTCTGCTCTCGCTGCCCTCTGTCCTAGCAGTTGCCCCTTGCAGTTGACGGTGGTGGCCTTCCCACGCCCCCACCCCCCCTCCGCAGCACACACCTTCTTCCTCCTCTTCTCCAGCTGACTCTGGTCGCTCCCTCCTCTGCGCTACAGGTCTGAACTTCTGTACCTCTCCCCCTGCCATTGGAATCCCCCTCTTCCGACTCGCCAGGTCCCTTCGGTGAATCGCGGAATCTCTCTTTCCTACCCCGCCCCTCCCCCATTTCTCTCCCCTGCCAATTATTTAGCACCCGGGTCTTCTTACCCTCGCACTTCTATCCTCTCCTCCAGACATTCCAGAGAGTTCTCATCACACCAGAATGCACTCTTTTTCTCCTCCTCCTACTCCCCTTGGATTGGGGAGTGTGGGGGGGGGTTGGATTTTGAGTTGAACTCCCAGGGGTTTTATTCTATTCTTTTAACAGCTTTACTTTCCCTTTTCTTCTTTGCGTAACCTTCACCTACCTACTAATTTATAACAGAAGCGGTTTCTTTCCCTTTCATTTCCTAGTTTACAGTTTCCGTCTGGGGTTGTGCCTTGCACATGCCCCCCTCTGCCTCCCCCCCTCCCCCGGGCCGCCCCCACCGGCCGCCGGCCCAGGCAACTATTTTCATTTACTCGGTTGCGGTCTCACTGCACTTTCTCTCCTCGGAATAAGTTAGTTTTCCACGATTTGAAGTTCTCCGTACAGCGCCTCTTTATTTGTCAAACTGCCTCGCTGCTCAAATAAAGGGTGGGATGGGGGGGGGGAGGTGTATCGCCCACCCAAGTCCCCTTTTAACAACCACCTACTCCCAGTCCCGCCACCCGGCCAGGTAATGTCTTGGGGGAATAATAACGAATTCTGGAAGGTTTTTCTTCTCAGCGCGTGGAGATTGCTCATGAGTTATTCCCGGGAGGGTCTCAGACCCCTCCCTTGTATCTCCTGGCTTCGAGTGGTCACCGTTTCAACCTCCCCCACCTCTCTTCTTCCTCCCTCACTGGCCGTCCGGGCTGCGGGAGGGGAGCGCAGTCTAAAGACCTCGTCCTCTTGGCTTCTCGTTTCTAGCTGCTGCAGCTGCCGCTGAAATTCGCTGTGGCCGCTGCCTCTTCCCGCTTTAATCCCAGACCTCCAGTCATTGGGCAGCTCCTCAGAGGCAAGAAGTCAACACCATGGCAACCCGACAAGCCTATCAAATCACCGGCTGGCGTGACAGCAGCAACACTGCAGGCTGGAGTGGGCTGGGCAGAGGAGCCGAGTGGCCACTACGCTCAGGTACACAGTCTGGGAGCGGACAGCAACTGACAGCCTCCACGTTCTGGCTACACGGATGTGCACCACCCAGTTCGTACCCCTACCCTACGTCCCCTAGGTCTAGAGGAGGAGAAGGAAGAGGAGGAGAAGGGGAGGAGGAGGAGGAGGAGGAGGAGGAGGAGGAGGAGGAGGAGGAGGAAGAGAAGGGGAGATACATGTACGTAGGATTGGAAGAGCTTCGGAAGAGAGTCTCAAGCTAAAAGTATTCGAAACCCTAGACGTTGTAAACTAAAGACGCCTCGTGCCCCAGCAGTAGATGAAACCAAGTCACGGTAGACTCAGAACCAAAGTTAAAGGGTTTGCACAAAGGTGTGGGGATTTTCTTCACCAGTTCTGTCCCTTGCTTGAACAAAATGAATGCAACATTGTGTTCTGTAGTTCCAAAAGTATCAAAGAAAATGTTACAGTTTTAACTTTTACTGTCTGCCATGTCTAAGTCTGCAAAAAAAAAAAAAAAAAATATGGCTCAACATCAATTTCAGCTATGCTAATGCACTGCCTTCGAAATGACCTAAACTTTATCTGAAACTGCCTCTTTGCCTTGTTCTTTCCTAAAATGTGTGTTATGTGCGATGTGTGCTCTAGATTTTCTCTAAAGAGAAGAAACAGAGGACACTAGGAAATGGTAACTGGGAATTCTGTGTATTCCTCTTGGGCCTACTTGGTCTTTGTTTTTCCCAATTTTCCTTAAACTCCCAAGTAGGCAAAAAGAAGACTGGACTTTCACTGATATTCAGAGCACTTTGCTAATTTACATGGGATAGTTTGAAACTGCATTTTTCTTTCTCTCTCTCTCTCTCTCTTTTTACTTTAAAAGCAAACAGTGGTTTTGAGAAACATGCGACATAGTTCTCATTGGCTTATACAAATATTCGAACAATAATATAGAATGCTATCATTGACCATCTATCACCCTCTATCACTCCTCTCATAGTTGATTTCTGAATTTGAGAGCACAAGTTTGTCTGTTGAAGTTACATAGGGCAGAAAGAGAAATCCATTTGATAATGAAGTTAATGTGTCATATTGAGGGACTCTTGTATGAATCCTAAAATCTACCTTTAAGTCCACTCCACATAAACACGATTCACTAAATAAATCATTTTCATATTGATCTAACATTTTTTATGAAGAGGCTCTCAATGTGTAAGTATTTAAGTTATACTTGGCATGCATAAAATACTAGAGAGCTGGAAAGGTTTCTCCAAACAGCAATTGCAATATTAAGCAGAATTGGATACACAGCCAATTTTTGTGGCTCTAAAGAGAAATTCAAAGAAATATTGAACTTCATTTCCTTACTTTCTCTATTTTTCATTGTTGATGGATCCTAATATTAAAACAGTACATTTTCAAAATATATTATATACCAAAAACGAGTATAATAACTGACACTGGAGAAACAGGTCATGATATACTAGAGAAAACTTTTGGATGCACTGTGATTTTCCCTGCGCTGAAACTCTAATAACATTCTGGTAGCATTTTGTTTTTCTGGGCTACTCTTCAGAGTCGTTCAATGAAGAACCATCAAGCACAGAGAGCTGAAATTTGGTTGTATTTTAAATGGTTACGTCGGTGCTAAGTTATTGATATCCTTAAATATTTCTGGCTAATTCACATTACATCTGACCTGTATGGAGTGTTTACAGTGGGACATGTAAGAAGAAACACAATACTACAATTTTAAATTAAAATGCATATATTTAAGCTGTTATCTCTCAGGATAAAACTTGACAGTTTCAGTGTTTTTAAAGAGAAGTTAAATGAAGTATACAAAAATCTTTCAGTACATTTTGGCTTCAGTAAGAATGAATGAACACAGGAAATATGATAACATTTTAAAGTTCATTATTTAATAAATGGTGTATCCTCAGTTATTAAAAACTTTTAAATACTTTAGGATCTATGATGCTATTTGTGAACAGATGTGTAGTTATATTCCTCAAAGACATGAACAGATACCATCATTCAAGTGTGCATCTATATGTAATATTTCTAATGTCAAAAATTTTAAATGAGATGAAGTTAATAAATTCATACATTACTTCTAAACAAAAGCAAATATCTAAATATTCTGTTAGATCCTTTAAATTTCTTAGAAATTGTTTTATCACAATCTTATGGATTATTGAAAATTAGGACAATTTTCATATATACTATACAGAGGTTTATTTTTTAATCACAGATCAATTTTAGTGTCTACCCTTAAAAATACCCTGAGATTATACAATATTTGACCGTCTGTTTAAATACAGGCTTATGTACATGCCACACACATGTTGCTGTTAGCTCTATGTTCAAATCTTAACATTTAAAGCTATTTTCTATACTTTTAGTGTTTTCAGTATGGATGCTCTTGGAAGACAGAAATTTTCATTCTTTAGCTAATAAAAATAAGTCAGTGGAATTAAATGTAGTTGAAATGCTGAATTAAAAAAAAAAATCAGTGCAAGGATGCCTTGCTCATTTTCTGCAGAATGGATACCATCTCCATAGAGTTCGTTCTTGACCTTACCTGAGTAAGTACTTTAACTTAAAGTATGAGATGCACCTAGAGGGGTAATACATTGAGCTTAATAGGAAGACAGTTAATAACCTTTTTTCATCCTCGTGCACTATCAATCATGGCTGTCACCAGTCTGCTGAATCAAAGCAAAAGTGTTCTTCACAGATGACTGATTAGAAACGCAAAATCACAAGATCCATCTTCATGGTCACTTTTATTATAGTCATTTTTAAACTGACAGCAACCTGCTCAGTTTCAGCACACTGGGCATCACAAATAGTGTCACTCAGTGCAGCTAAGCATGAGAAGAGGTTGGTTGGATTATACTTAAAAATAATTAGGCCCTCAGCCCTTTGTGGAACCAAGAAAAAGGTGTTCCTCTTTCCATGCCCCCATTGCCTCCTCCCATAACTTGCTTTGATTCTATTGCATCATTAGCTTACCATCTTGAAGGGAGGCAATGCGAGATACAGTTTTATCCTTGTTCATTATCTAGGAATTAGGGAATGAATATGTCCACTTGAGAGTACAGATAACTTTTTGCCTACTGCTTTTTGTCAACATCATGACAAATAACATTGCTACCCTTATAGTTAAGTTAAATAAGACTCTTTTTACGTAGAAATAGGTTTGTGGACTAAAGACTTCAGGAAATCTAGGTAGCTAGGTATTAGTAAATGATTCTTCATATAAGGACTCTTCTCAGTTGAAGGCATTTAATAGCATCACCTGAATGCTGTAACATTGGAATTACTGAGGTTATAACTCTCCAAATGCATAATGTTAAAGGTGGTCAAGATATTAACTATTAAGTAGCGATATAAATTCCCGATGTGCAATCCTGTATTATCTCCTTTTCATCTCTACAGTATTGAAAAATGACAAATTTGAAAAACCAACAAGTAGATGTACATAAAAATCTTTCAACTAGAGGGTTTGAAACAGTTCTGTCTGAATCAAAGGGTAAGGAACTTTGTCTTTACTTGAAGTCTTAATTTTTATGCTACAAAGATGGCCCCTTCAGATCTATTTCATGGAATTTTCATACATGCCTTTAGAATATTTTATGATACTATAGGGTACTAATGATACAAATATTTACATGAGAAAAATTTTTAAGAGAACAATTTCAAAATAATATTGTGATTCTTGTGCCCATTTTATAGGGTTCTTATTTCATATTCAGAAAGGAAATTTCAATTGGAGTTAAATTTTAATTTACGAAATTTAACTTAAGTGCCCTATTTTAAATGTGTATAGAGTCAACATTTTCTTTCATCCCAAATGTTCATTTTCTTGTTAATAGCAGAACACACACACATACATAGAAAGAGGAAAAGGAGAGAGAAAAATTTTCAACAATATTTCTTTATATAACATAATACCTTCATATTCATTTCCAAACATGGTAATATTCTACCTTTAATATCTCTTTGTGAAGCTACCAGTTTTTTTCCTCTTTCTCTCTCTCTCTCTCTCTACACACACACACACACACACACACACACACACACACACACACCTGTATTGCTTTATTTTAGATTATGAGAATGCTTTTCTCTGCACAAAATCATAGACAAGATATACATAATGATATATTTGCATTTATACAGGTTATATAATTATACATATATAATGGCATGTCTGTATTTTCCACAAATATAGATACATAAATACACTCTTTATGTATAATAAGGCTAATATTAATTTTCTTAAATATTATACTTTATATATTTCTAACTTAAAATAAAGAAGTTATGAAATATCAGAGTTAACTATCCAGTTTGATTTTATAGTTTTAGCTAAATTAGATTGTCTTAGATTTGGATAGATGTATGCATGAGTTGATATTTTAAAATATTTCCACCATATAAAAATTGATAGTGACAATACTCATTGATACATTGTTCAATGTGCAAAATTTGGATTAAATGAAACGTTTATTTATAATCTTTAAAAACTATATAATTATATAGATGACAATGTAAATCACCTTAACGGGTTCACATTCAGTTTACTTTAACAATAAAAGCATAATTTCTCCTGACACAGTGTGCATATACATGCACACATGGGGGAGGGGTCTTTAGTTTGGTTAAGTTCATACTTTAAAAAATGATAGTGTCCCATAGAATTCAATATTATTGCTTTTAAATTTGATTTTTAGTGTAAAAGATTCTTTCTGCCAGAATATTTAAGGAAGAGAGATTTATTTGAAATATCTGGACTCAGTGTGGCACTTTTTGCTACTAAAACTAATTCAATGAGATGATATGCGTGATATTTGGCATCATCTTGGTAAATCTATGCACACAGTCACAATGGATCTTGAATATGAATTTTTAATGTGCATCATAAATATGAGCACTTATAAGGCTTATAAAAATTGTAGATCTAGAATCATGTTTTCCTCTCTAGATGGGTCTTAATAAACTGGAAAACAATTTTTCCTTTATATTTTAGAGATTTAATAAGAGCTACTTTTTAAAAAAATTTGTCTGCTTTGAAAGTTACTGTGGAAAATCATTGTTTGGAAATTTTATATTTTGCTATAATTTGAAAACAAAGCTCACATTTAAAACTTCATGGATAACTTAAAAAGTTTTTTTTTTTTGAAAAAAATATTGGCATCTTAATTTACCTGAAATGCTCATCTGACTATTTTGTTACTGTTTTGTGTGCATTTGCTTCATTGAGAATGTTCTTATATTTAAATGAATATATAAAGCATACAGTTTTATTTAATATAAGAATATCATATAATAAATGGACTAGCATGAAATTCTTATAATTCAGTTGGTAGAGATATACTTAATAGATAAAAACATATCCATCAAGGAATATTTTGAACAACAAAGACTAATGATGTTTATACATTTTCAGTTTGGCTGGAATTTATATTTGTGCGTTACATGGAGTATATGATGTATGCACACATACACACAATTACACCTAAATACTATCATGTCTCGATTATTGACTTCTCTAAATGGTAAAATGCTGTCACACACAAATATTACAATTATCCTCGCCATGCCTGCATTTATGCAACCTGAATATGCAATTATGGCATTTCTCTCTTTCCTGGAGTATGATTTTCCCTTGGTACTGGAGTTGTTCTTTGTTGAATCTCTGTGATAAAAAAAAAAAAGCTGTTCTATGATTGTCAGTTTGCAATAAATGTGTGAGAAGATGTACGGTCAGGATAGACTGGCCATCTCTTGCCATGCCTTTTCTGCCTGGGCTTCAGGGCTCTAGTTCCCAACTAATGATATTTAAAGAGAAGATAAATGAAAGCAAAGGTCATACAAAAATCACCTTTAACATTTGATAGTAAAAAAGAGAAAATATTTAAATATTAGCAAGAATTTGTTATGTAATTCTATTTTAATTGCTTTCCTGTATTAATTTTCAAAATGCTATTATTTGCTATCACTCATTTAAAAATGATACTTTGTTCAACTCTTACTTTTTACTTACAAAGAAGATACAGTCCTTAAAAATCACCAAAACTGAAATTATTATTTTCTCTACCATTCATATTCCCCAAACCTTTCTGCCACTCAGCCACTAAAGCTGAAAGATACATTTGACCACAAATAGACTACTTTGATCACTATGCTTTCTTCTTACCTTGAATTTCAGTTTACAAAGAAATGTGCAAATAGATTTAATGACAACTTTTCAAAATGCACTCTAAGATGTTCACGATGTTTTCAAGTAAAAAATTTAGGATAGTAGGATATAAAGATCCCTTTTCTTGATAGCTAGAGCTTTTATATGTAAACCTTCACTTATGTATTACACAACCACTGAAGAATTTTAATGTATTGCAGTTCATTTTGCAATATTTGCGCAAACATTCAGAGTAGTATTATGTTGCTTAGTTATTTCATTATATTATATTTCACATTTAGATTTTCATTTGAATTTTCCTGTTTTCAACATTTGGATATCATCTCATTAACTATCATAAACCAGTAGTTTAAGGAGGATAATTCTGAAATGTAAACACCCCTTCTAGGATTTTACAGTATTGCCATGGAAGAGAAAGAGGGGACTAGCATTACTTTCCCCCAAACATTTCCCTGTTATGATTATAAGAAAAGATCAGATGCTGTGGCAATTTTTTTCACATGTGATCTTTCTTTAGAATTATTTTCAAAGTCAACTGTCCTTAGACCTTATTTTCATCTCCAAAAAGCATTAAGTTGTACTTCTTTGTAAAATATTTCTTCATAACATATCTTAGTTTAATTCACTTTTAGCAAAAGAAACACCCAAACCCAATCTGGAGACCTCCTTCCAACATAATTTAGCTGGACCTTTTCTTAGTAAAGGTTTTCTGGTTTTCATTTTCACTTCATATTCTCAAATAAAAGATCCTTTGTTGTCTACCATTTGATTGGACTTAATGAAAAACACTCCATTTTAACTTAACAGTATTTCCTTTTGAATTTATTATATTTAAGAACACTGTCAAAAATCAAACATTTAATCTCAGGTTTTTATATTTCAACATATATTACTATCACATGGCTCAGTGAGGTGATGTAAAAAGTATACTGAAAAGATTTCAAAAAGGAAAGCAAAAGCGAAAAAACCCGGCTTGATTTTAATATGAAACTAAATACTATAGTTAATGTGCAGATTGGGTACGGCCGCCGACTGTAAGGGCTAACATGTGACAGGGTGCCAACAGCCGAATTGTGCAGTATTGACTAAATGAGGTTCACTGATTTGTATTGAGGCTAATATCTTCTTTAAACAATTCCGTGTAAATTGTGCGTATAAAGTCATTGGAAGCTATTTCTCAGGACAGCCTCGCTGGCTAGCTACCTGCTGGAGTGAGGAAGATAATCAATAGGAAGAAATAGAGCTGAGCATGAGCCTGGGAAGCTTCAGAGCAGTTAATGCTGATAAAAGTAGATGATGTCAATATTTGGGAATAGCACAACTCTAGGATAATAGACAAAAGAGAAGTGCATATGTTGTAGGGTGTTCAAACAGGGGCAAAATTAAAGCCTAAGTGGCAGATGATGCCCTGGGCTGCAAAAGACATTATTTGTTGCAGGTATGGTTAAATTTCTCCTGAAATCCAAACAGAGAGAGACGTTATATGAAAGAGGTTCCTAACTTGTACCAGAAGCTTAAATACCTGTTTCCATTTCAGTGGTCAATAGGTTCCTGCCGATGACTTAGTATAGGAAAGCCTGTCCTCAAAACGATTGGCAGGCATATATTTTTGCATACGTAATACCATGTGTCTCATTAAGAAATTGTTTTTAATTCTCTACATTGCTTCTGAGGTAAAAAAAAAATAAAATAACATATAAAAGACAAAATGAAAATAGGCTGTCACTCAAAGAGTGATACCAAAGACGCAAGCAACCCTAACTGTCTTTGCATACGCTTGTGATTATAGCAGACACCTTATTTTCTAGAGGTAGTAGACTTATTGGAAGGGAGGTAATGATATATTTTTACTAATTTAATACTGAAAATCAGTTTTCCTCTTGCTGTCAGGCGATGAAATTTTGTTCTTCTGTGCTGATCTTTCTGTTGATGTATTATGACATAGTCTGTCAACATGAACAGATATGTGAAAGGAGATTGGGTGACTGAGACGTACAACCTGCATAGAATTCTTCTTGAATTTTAAGTATGTTATCATGTTTGGGTACAACAAGTAAGGTTGTGCTTGCTTTAAAAGGCTGTATTTTGATAGAATTTAAGCCCGAGCAAAACAGGTGGACTATGACAAGCCTCTGACTCTGAATGAGTGAGCCAAATCCAAAACACATATTTCTGAACACCTTTTAAAGAGCTCTTTCACATAAGTCGATTCCTTTAAAAACAAAACAAAACACTACTTGCAAAATATAAAAGTTTCTTTACAAAGAGGAGCAATCAGTTCACGCACGTGTGATTATCAAACATAGGCATTTTCTCCCAAATTAAACAATTCCACAACTGTTACATGCTTTTATTGTCACAGATGTTTTTATTGTTTGGTGTTAGATATCTGGATTATATCAAGCGTATGATTTCGAGGATAGGTAAAACAGCCTAGCCTGAGAGGTTTTTTTACTTAAAACCAAGCTAACAAATGTTACTAGAAAAGTAAGCATATTTATCTAGCACCTAACATTTTAAACATTGTTTTTACCCATAAAAAATACTGAAATAAATGCATTTTACCACTGCTTTTCATTTTATGATTTTATCTGGGGGAATAACTATTTATTTTGAGAATAATTTTTCATCTTTCCCAAGTCACACATTGCAGTGACTAACCTGAGATGCAGGACTGCAATTAAAATCATTTCAAATCGCAAATATATGACCTTTGTAAACTTACTTACAAATAAAAATATTTGCTCAAAATAAAAATGTCAGTAGTTGTCATACATCCCCTCCTTTTATCTTAAATACAGAGAAATAAAGGATCTTTAGTCATTCCTGAATTCTAAAGAAAGCTTCGTTTCAAATAAAGTATGAATTTTGATTTAGAGACACAGAAAAAAAATCCTTTAAGATCTATACTTCAACTAATTTGTTAATCTCGTGCTACTTTCAGCATTTGTCACACATATAGACCAGGAAATTGGCTCCATCGCATACTAGCTCTGTATTGAATTAAAAACCTCTACTGCAAAGAAGAGCATGATGTGGGGAAAGAATAAATTTAGTTCTTTCTTTAGCAATGCACATATATTTCCATACATTTCACATCCTAAGGGAGCCCATGAATGCATTCCATAAATACAAAACTATAAACTATAATTCCAGAAAAGGCAAAGGTTTATTTTTTTCTGATTTTAATATACCATTTAACTTTGAAGATAGAAAATTAAAGACTTTCACACATTTTATTTTACTTCCTTTTTAGTAGACACCTTCAGTATTAGAAATACATCTATAGCAACGGATCTTCGTCGCCTCTTCCGCTTGGATAACGTTAGCATGTTTAGATCAAAGCAAATTAAATATCAGTGGTAGCAAATTGAGAACAAAATGTTTTATGTCATTTGAATGTATGTTTGCGTTCAATTCACCAAAGTCCACCTTGGCTGATCTGGTAGACATTGTAGGCAAATTGCATGTGTGCACGTTGAAACGAGTGTCCATTCCTATTTTCCTATTTCAGATTATAGACGAGCCGAAAAGGTATCTTTGAATGAAGTGTGATAATAGTAGGGTGTTTTTAAGCAAGATGGGCGCATTTCTATTAAGATTTTGTGAAAATGAAATATGCCCCACAGGTGAAGGAGATTACTAAGTCGATATAGACTTGCTATATGTATAGTTCACTACGCTTTCAAGTATTTGAATGTGTGACTGCGTTCTGAGGAGACAGTGCAGTGTCGTAGATTTATGATGGCCTCACGGAAACAGAGCTAGCAAAGATTATGGCATACTTGTTTAGAAAAACGGTGAACTGAAGGCTCCTGATTTACACTGACATATATCTAGATGAAACCATAGTTTGCAAATTGCCTTGAGGAGTCATCTTTTATTAAGTGTTTGATAGGTATCAAAATGTCCACGTCTATTGTAAAACACATCACGAATGCTGATATTATATTTGCAAGGATTCTCTTTTATATCTGTAGGTTAAAAATATTTTTACTTATGCATTTCTATTTTCTAAATAACTGAAAAATTAATATCCAGTAAGAAAAATCATGTTATGCTAATAAATACATTTCATAATATTTGAAAACTAAAAGGTACAATGATATGCAAAAAAATTAAAATTTGACAGTAAATCTGCATATCAGTTAGGAAGTTCAAAGTCTTTAAGGCTTTTGCTTTTGGTGTTGGGTCTTTACATTTATGCTCTTATTCAAGGACTGTGCCTAAATTAGTCAACTTACAACCTGTCACTTCCTGACTCCTTCCCGTTTTAAGTGTTTAATCAACCTGGTCTTCCTTTGAATGATGGGGCTATTTCTCTTTATTTTATAAAGCCAGTGAAGATACTCTTGACTGAATTCAGAACTGAAATTGTGAGCATATATGCTCGTAGACTTTTTTTCCTATGGGAAGTCTAATCTGCATATGATCAGAAATGACAGAATGCATTGATACAAACTTGTAACCATTCTGCTATACGTTTCCGACTCCTGTGACTATTATTCTTTGCTGAGCCCCTTTTATTTTTATAAGAGTCCATAGTGTCACCCTTCATATTTAAGAGAACCATGCCCCCCCCCCCCCGAATTCCAGAGTACCAATTTGGACACTCCTACTTAGTCTGAGACATAAGTGTTTGGTGTTTGGGAAACACAATGAAATAACAGCTTTGAAATTGCTGGAATCACAGCTCGTTCCCAATCTTCATCCTGTTGCTTCCATCATCCTTGTATTTTATAGCTTAGGATTTTGGATGTTTAATGCTGGTATTGTGTAAAGTGGGTGTTCCTAGAAGTCACACTTATGAATTATTGTATGCCACAACTGCTTCAGGGCATAAAATTTCTCTAACAGACAGCAGCTGACAGATTGGAAGAAACTGGCTCAAAGTGTCAGATAACTTTTAACTGCTAGTGTGGAGTCTTGAAAGTATCTTTTGGGTCTCTGTTCTTAGGGATTTAGTAAGAACAAATGGAATGTATCCGAAACACATATTTCCACTATTTGCCTACCCTTTTTGTCATATCTCAGGATACTTTTTTGGAAAAATAAAAACTGTTAAAAATACATAGCATGAGATCTACCCTCTTAACAAATTTTGACCATTTAGATGCCCCATGTAAGTGGAATCATGCAGTATTTATCCTTCTGTGACTACCGTATTTCACTTAGCATATGTTCTCAAGGTGCATCAGGATACCTTTCCGTGTCTACTAGTATCCTACCTTCCTTGGAGGGTCCCAGTGAAGGGGCTCAGTTGAAATGTTCCACAAGAAGTAAAACAGCTCATTTTTGAAATGACTGCAGGAGACAGAAGGGGAGGGTCAGAACAGGAAAACTGATTCTCTTAGGTACAGAGAGCCTGGCGGTCACCATCTTCGTCATTGTGGACTGTTACTCACCATGTGCCAAGCGTATTGATAAGGGCTTTATTTACACTGTCATATCCATCTGCTGAGCTTCCCACTGGGGTAGTATTGTTATTATTCCCACTTTACAGGTGAAGAGAATTGAAGCACAGAGAGATTAAGTAACTTGCCCAAGTCTACAGAGCAGATCAGCACTAGAGACGAGATCCAGCTTTCTCTTCGAGCAGTTATGCTACTTTCCTAGTAGTTGCTTAGTTTAAAAAAAAGTGTTCTTTTCAATGAATACAAAGGAGTAAAATATAGTCTATGTCAGTGAAGGAGAAACAGCTCTTCAGTCTTCTAAGAAATAAGAGATAGTACTTTTCACTCTTGGCCATAGTTAGCTGACTGTCTATCTATTTTGTTCTGAAGAAGGATAAATGTATTGGAGTTAGATATACAGCCCAGGGTGTTGATGTCAGGATGTTGGATGTGGCAGGTTTAATCTTTGAGGTTCTTTTGGTGAGAGGGTGTCTAGAGCCTTATAACCTCAATGGTATAAATTCATTCACAGGTTTGTGAAAGGGGCACACAGTTAGTAAAATCCAAGTATTCCATATGAAAGTATCTGTTTCCAAGGACATGTTTCTGTAACATTAATGGCAGTTGTTTATGGTATGCACCTTTCTAAGAATAGTCTTTAGTTGTGGTTGTTGCATTTACATATCATTGCACAAGGTAAAGAATAAACCTACAGTACTGCCAGAGAATGTGTTGTTTTACTCCACAGATTAGGTGTAGTGCTTAACTTCCTGTACTATCATTAACGATTGCTTTTATTATTTTCGTTGCATTCACTTTTATTCCAAAAAGACATTCACTAAAAACTACTTGACTTATTTACTCATAAAGTTGTGGATTATGTAAAAATTGGTCAGATACAGGCATATACTCTTTTTTTTTTAGGTTTATTTATTTGTTTATTTTAAGAGAGACAGAGACAGAGCAAGTGGGGGAGGCAGAGAGAGAGAGAGAGAGACAGAGAGAGACACAGAGAGACACAGAGAATCTCAAGCAGGCTACGCACTGTCAGCACCGAGACTGATGCAGGGCTCTAACTCAAGAACCGTGAGATCATGACCTGAGCTGAAACCAAGAGTGGGATGCTTAACCAACTGAGCCACCCGGGTGCCCCATACTCTGTTGTGCTAATATAAATATTTTGCTGCAATAAAAAAACTATGGGATTTATTTTTGTGTAGAGAATGCTCCACAGACAATAGGAGCTCAATAACAGTTAACTGAATAACTACGTATTTGCTTTAATTAAAATCTTATTTAAACAAGCCATAGGTCTTTGGTCCCGGCATTGAGCATTCAGATTTAGTAAGTTAAAAATTATTATTTTTTCCCCCTAGGTTGCCATGACAACGAGGATTGGACAAATACAGTTTGTTGGCACCTATAATGGTGGAAACAGGATGTCAGAGAGGTACACAATTTTTATTAAGCAAACAACAGAGCAAAGTATATAAGACTGAAAGCATTAGAATTAGAGAAAAGGAGGGTTGAATTTTAGCTCCAGTCGATACGGTGTTATCGTATCGTATCCAGTCGATACTGTGTTAGACTAGTTATTAACCTCTTCACAAGAGTTTTCCTTTTGTATAAAGTGTATATTATAACAGAGAGAGACACCTCAAGAGATGGGTTTTAAATATTCTGTGAAACAGCACAGGACTTGGCACTGTGAAAGTACTCAGTAACCATTACCTACCATGATTAACATTAGGGTATTTTAATGTCTATAAGCATATATTGGTTTGCTATTTGAAAAGTTCTGGTTTTGGCATGTTACACTAATGAATGATATTTCAAATCAATGACTTTTATTTTGAGGGTAGTCTTAAGCATCAAAGTAGACTCAAATCTGAGAGGGAAATATTTAAGAACAGAGGTGTAATTCAGAATATGATGATCATGCACACTTGTTGAGTTCATAACATTAAACTGTAATAATTTGGTTTTATATGTGGTAGAAATAGTCTATAAACAAAATATAAAATTAAGTAGAATTTGCGTTTCATAGTTGGCATGGGATTCACATTTCTGAACTGTGCTGTGGCTACTATGGTGAATGAGATACTCTCTTTGTGTTTAAGAAACTTACAGTCCAATGGGATATTTATTGGCCAAAATTATGATGGAAGAGTGGTCGGGGAAATAGTATTTCCATGAAACTAGTTTGAGAGTGTAAAGTCAGGCATTTAATTTATGCCGCAGACTACTGAGAATGTCATGCTTTCTTCAAGATTGTGAAGGCCCTGCATCTGCCTGTATTGTGTGTATACGTGCATGTGTGTGTACATGTGTGGGTTCATGAATGAGAAAACAAAACGAGTCCTCTTTTGTTCCAGCTCTCCTTGCTTTGTTTGTGGGAAGAGAAATCGCGTTTTCCTCTCTCACCCTTAAGTGAAGATACTATTTCTCTATAGGAACAATTACATGCATGCATAAACTGACACATAAGACTCATATAACACAGTCATGTAAACAGTGAAATCATTTATAAATAGAAAAATCTCTTCCACAGAAGAAGTCGTCTTTATGATAAGTTTGAAAAGAACCATTTTTTTAGAAGTTTCCTGCTTTCTTTCAAAGTCTGCTAGGCAGTGCCATACATAATTTTAGGGGGAAAAAGGCAAAAATCTTTCCTTTTAACTTTGACAGGAATAACAAATATCCCATCTCTTCCTTGTCCTTTGACTTGGGTGACTTGTGCCCTCGTGTGTGACCACTATGCTCCCCTCTGTTGACAATTACAAGCCAAGTATAGATGCTTGGCTGGCCTCTATGCACAGTTCAGATATGCTAGGATGTTTAGGATGATTTAGGTAGCAAAAGTATAGCTGTATGGGCACAGTATGGCCATCCTGCTGAATGAAACCGACAAAGAGAGAATGAGCACTCCTAAGTATTCCACCATATTTCCTTCATGAATAAAATGAATCAGATAAAAAATGAATTTAGGCTTCCCATCTAACTTCACTTCATATATTATTACTTAGGACTTCCTAATTGCTAAAGACAAAACAACAACAACAAAAACCTAAAAAACGATCTTATACTAGATTATTGTTGATGAAATTAAACCCAGTTTTCATAGTTTATAACCTGTCTTTAGCAAATTCTCTGAGCAATATTAGGCATTATTGTCTATTCTGATTTGATGTTCATGTTAAAAGCATGACTGACTGCCATCTGTTACCATAGATATCATCTGATGGAAATGTTGATTCTTGACCTTCTCTCTGATACTCTGTCTGCCAAGGCAAAAGGAAGCAAATAAATCTGTAGTGTTGACATCTCCACACTGAACCATTGCTCCTTAAATGTACCTCAGGATGGAAATAAGGTGGGATATTTTCCAAATCTATTGAAAATCATTTGTTCCTAGACCCAAAGCCCAAGACTGAAATGTGCCTACATGTTAACAAGAGAAAGAAAAACAACTAGCTGGAAGAAAAAAGAAGAACATGACCAAAGCTTTGTTAATCGTATTTAGTCTTTCCATTAGCAGATTTACTCAGTCATATCATCAACATACCCTGGGTGCCCACAGGGTGCCTGAAATAGAGGCACTGTAGAACTGGGGGTACAGAATGGGACAAACTTGCAATCCCTAGCCCTTAGATAGAAGTCATAGGAACAGTTAATACTGGTACAATGTGATGTACCAGGAGAAGGTTCTTAGACAAGCTAAACTGAATTGTAATTTGATGTGTAGACATTGTACCATAGCATATTTCCATTGTACTGCAGACTTTTTATTAATTTTTATAGCCTAGATGTGTTCTATCTTAACCATTCATGCCCTTAAACTTATAAATTGTTTCTGAACTTTTGCTATTATAGAGAGCATTATTATTTAAACAGTGGAAATTTGAAGATTGTCTCAATGTCCAATAATAAAGAAATGGTGAAATAAATCATGGACTATATAACATTAAAATGATTCTTGCCGGCACTTTCTAATGATTTAAAAATGAAAAAGTAAATTATACACACACGTTTGTATATTAAGACTTCAGCAACGTAAAATCTTATTTATGAACAAAAATCTCATGAAAATTTTGTCTAGAAATTTGTGCATTGTCTAATATACACACTGCTTTAATTAAACTTGCTTTAATCTTAATGAACTGTAATAGTTTATATGTTTGTACACACTCATTACTCCCTTTTTCATACATCTGAAAATATTTCCTTTTCTAAATTAATTTCACTCCCAATTTCTGTCATGCTCCATGGAAAAAAAATCAAAAACTTATGGTAATTTAAGATTAAGATTTATAGGGGCACCTGGGTGGCTCAGTCGGTTCAGCATCGGCTTCAGCTCAGGTCATGAACTCACGGTTTGTGAGTTTGGGCCCCATGTCAGGCTCTGTGCTGACAGCTCAGAGCCTGGAGCTTCTTCGGATTCTGTGTCTCCTCTGTTCCTCCCTCGTTTGCACTCTGTCTGTCTGTCTCTCTCTCACTCTCAAAAGTAAATAAAAATTAAAAAAATTAAGATTAAGAATTATATTAAATGTGTAAGTCAATTTAGAAAAATCGAATAACTAATACTTATGATTAACTTAATAATTTATTTGAACACAACTGAATTTTCTGGAACAGATCCAGAAAGAATAATAATCCCTGCAAAGGGATTGAATGGAAACATAATCCCCCAAACGCCTGCATCTTCTCCTTTTCCCTCATCCGGCTCTAAAAAGCAAGATCCTTCCACAAACACACTAAAACTTACTGTCTCTGTGTTGCTAATGGTTAGAGACGAATGTTCTACAACATGGGAATAGTTACCCCAAACATTAAAATATTTAACCAATTAAAAGTTCCTTAGATTAACAAACACCTGCAGGAGAAGACATTAAACCTGAAAGTCCTTCCTATCTCATGACCAATAATGACTTGTCAGATTTTCTAACACCTGAAATTTCAAAATATGGGTGTTGATGAGGAAGGAACCATTAATTCTGTGTCACAGTTCAGATGTGGGAAAAATAGATCTAATCTGTATCATAAATTTAGAACTTCAGATAGCCTAAGGGATTCAGAGCATCTGTAGAGAGAAGCCCGTGGAAGTGTTGTTAACAAACACTGCTTTTCTCTGTTGCAATTTTGTGTGGGGACCTTGTGTTTATAGGGTAAGTGTTTATATTTGGGCCATATCAGTTCATCCCTTGATTCTCCATTTTTGCCTTATCCCAGTTAAGATCTCTGCTATCCGCTGCCCTATATTTTAGATCCAACCCACATCTTGAGTCATCTTGTTAGAGTTATGATTATTGGTAGCTTTCTTCATGTCATTTGTTATACCATGCCTATACTTTGTACCAAGCACTAGGTTGCAAATTTTACATATATTATTTTATTTACTCCTCAAAACAAACCTGAAGAGTACATCGCATTCTGGATTCCTATCCAATTTTTACCAGTACTCTTGTTTCCCATCTCCCTTACAACTTACAGTTTTGCTGTATGTGGACAACTTTCCAGGTGATCTCTATAGCTGCACTGTACTCCAGAATCTACATTCTTTCATTAATTTCCACCTGCTAGTATTGCCAATGAGTGACTCAGTGAGTTTTGGAGCTCTCTCCATGGTTAGCATCTGGATCTAGGTCAGGTGTATCTTATCCCACAGTCTGTTGTCTTGTCTTGTTTTGTCTGTCTATCCATGGGTTCATCTGTTTATTTAATATGTCAACAAGGATAAGAAAGAGGAATTCTAATTCTGATGCTTTCAAAGACCAATAAGGAGACAGTTCTTACATTCAGTGTTGATACTAACATCGAAAAATGTGGCCCCTTAATAGTGTTCATAGTTGGAGATTCTTGAACAAAATGATTAGTAGTCAGGTGCATGTCTATTGTTCTTGTATTTCTATGAATTTAGCCTGATACAGTTTCAATACATTACAATGCACTATGGGTTCTCAATAAATAATCACTGATGGATGTTACCAATGGAAAGATATTTAGGAGGGTGGAAGAGAAAAATAAATCACAGGAAAAAGAGTACTAGACTTTAGGATACCATGATTCAATTTTTGACTAAACTCTATATTAGCTGAGTATCTGAGAAAGTTTATTAAACCTTTTGGGTCTTTGCTTCTTTACATTTAGAACATGGGTTATATTATTAACTTATGAATAAGATCCACAAGTTCATGTATAGAAAAGACTATGAATTCAGGATGGAAATTGGATCTGAAGGGGCAAAAAAACCTAATGGAATACTCAAGAAATTTGTGTTGAATAAACAATTGGTTGAATCTGAATCCCTGTATCATTCCAAAGATAAAACATTATGCTGCAGACTGAAAATTTGATGTTAAAATGAGAAATAAAATAGATGGAGAAAAAGATAAAATACAACAGATTGAGAAGATAATTAAGGAAAGACACTAATTTGTTAAGGGTTGAAAAGAATGGATAAATTGAAAATTAATGAAAAAAATTCAAAAGGAAAAGAAGCAAAACAAAGACTTTGAGTAAAAGCAAACATATTATAATAAAATAATTAAAAAATTAAGTATGGACCTTAAAATGGATATATCGTACTATACTGCACTGTACTACACTAGTAAACTTATTTAGGTTAGTAAGGCATGATTTAGCTTTGAAGCTTAATGTTGGCTAGAAAGTACAGTCTACATGTATATAGTCTTCAAAATTAAAGCAAAATTTTGAGTTAGAATTTGAGACCTAAATCAGTTTTGCATTTGGTGTGAATATACTTGCTACAGTACTCAAATGAGATAGGTATACACCCTGTTGCAGAATGGAACTTGAAATAGCTTGTTTTTCTAGGATGCTTGCAAATAACGTATTGCATGCCATGAAGTTACTCAATTTTATATACACATGAATCATTGACTACCCAAGATTTCATGATACCAAATTTGCATTTTACGTATTTTCCAAAATAGCAAATATATTTTAGGTAGGTGGTAGAGTTTTCATTCTAATTGCAATGAAATTTCATTTTGTTCCGTGTTTAAGTGAGAATTATGCTTCAATGGTGATTTTCTTTAAGTTACTCATTAAATTTCCCTCCTCTTGTGTTAAGCTTACTTTTCCTAGTACAGTATTATAAAAATTAAAGCTACCAGAACTTAACATATAAGGCAAAGAATATTTTAAATTCCTGAAAGATAATATTTTGTCACTTAAATTCAGTTTTGCCTGGTTTTGGTATAGTATCCAAATAAAATAGATGCTTATGTTGTTGCAAAATATAAGCTCAGCTTTCCAGAATGGATACAAAATGAAGGCAGTTTATATTTCAAAAGAATTATACAACTAACCGCTAATAGGCACCAAGACATTTTTCAGAACCCTCTTTAAAAAATAAAAAGAAAAGAAGTTATAAAAATGTTGATAATTGTTTAGAGAAATTCATCTGGAAAGAAAACAAAGTCAGCTGTCATAAAGGAGTGCTATGTATCTTTATTTCAAAAGGCTTAGGTTACTTGCCATTGAGTGGGCAGAAAGAAAAAAACATTCTTTTTCCAATAGCCTAAATAGCTATTTCATATTTCATTATTTCACAATTCACTGTGTATAGTTACATGATACCAGTATATATCAAGCATGGAAAAATTTTTATAATGTCTTTATGGCAGATGTGACCATTGTTTTAAAAACCAAGGTAACATCATTCTCAATAGATAGAAATAATTGGTTTCATACTTTTAATAAAATTGGTTAAATTAAGTGGTCCATGAATACAGTTGAATTACCTTTTACTATGAAGATTAGTCAAAAGTGTGTGAATCACAAAATAATTTATCATGCAATTTCTGATTATATTCTGGCAAAAGCAATAGTGTTTACAAAAAATGTGAATTTTTATGAATCAATACATCCTAAAAAAAACTAAAGACTATGCTTTCCCAATTTTAGAAATCACATATAACTAAATTTAACAAAAGCACAATTCCTCAACATAAAATTGTCCTTGAAAAGGAAGTGCTAATAGAGGCTGGATGGCTCAGTCAATTGAGCATCTGACTCTTGATTTCTGCTCAGGTCATGATCCCAGGGTCCTGGGATAAAGCCCTGTAGTTGGCATCTACACTGAGCTTGGAGCCTGCTTAAGATTCTCTCTCTCTCTTCCTCTGCCTCCTCCCCAAGTGTGTGCATACGTGCATACTCTCTCTCTCTCTCTCAAATAAATAAATAAATAAATAACTCATAGAAGTGTGGGGTGAACTCGATTTATAGTCATAAGCCATCTACTTTATGCCTTAAAAAGTGTAGGTTTTTTTTTTAATGTTTACTTATTTTCGGGGGAGAGAGAGAGAGAGAGCACAAGTGGGGGAAGGGCAGAGAGAGAAAGGGAGACACAGAATCTGAAGCAGGCTCCTGGCTCCCAGCTGTCAGCACAGAGCCCAATGTGGGGCTCAAACCCAGAACCATGAGATCATGACCTGAGCCAAAGTCAGATAGATGCTCAACAGGCTGAGCCACCCAGGCGCTCCAACAAATGTAGCTTTTTTTGATGCAAATTAACTCTGGTATCAATTTTGGAAATCAGCTGAGTAAATATCTCCAAAGAGGTATTTGGGAAAATGATTAGCAGGAAGTACAGCTACCAGAAGAAAATGGGAGGTAGGCGGGGGAGAGCAGAAATATGCTTTGAACCAACAAAAGGACTTGACAGATGTTTTCTGTCCCTCCGATTAACCAAAGGTAACCTGCAAAATTTTCACTAAGAGACAATTGTTGATGGAGTTTTTGGCTAAAGGAAAATCATGGCGCATTTTGACTTCTACTTAGCATTCCCATGGAGTAGGTCTAAATATTTCAATGGATGGAGTCAACCAAATTCCACACAAATATTTCCTAATTGGGGAGATCTCTGATCCAGAGATCCATGTGGATGTGTTATGAATTGCATAAAGTCCTATGCGAATTCTGACACGCTTTTATATACACACAAAGAGAAATACAAATGTATAATCTGTTGATATGACTCCTACAATCATTTTTTAATAATTAAGAGCAAATATAAGAGCAAATATAATCATACTAGAGAGATTTTACTGATTGTTTTAACTCAGAGGATCTGATCAATATCAGAAGTGAGCCCTATTTTCCTTGCCTCACAGACTTTTTCTTATTTCGCTGATATAAATTAATCCCAGTGTTGTTGTGATGTCAATGGAGGGGTGGGGGGTGAGTGGGTGGAACGGAGATGTTTTATTTTTCATGGGAAACAAAATATGTTGTTGCTGACTGTATTTGACAACATCTCTGTATGGATGGCGGGGATAATTATCAGACTTATGGACTTGAGCAAGTGTTTCCTTAATTGTCCATCCAGCTGGTACTCTCAGAATTTTCCCAGCTTTTGTGTTTTTGATCACGTAAACAATGAAAAAATGAAAATACCATGGGAGAGGAATTGCAAAGCCGTCAGTTGCTAAAATCCTGGTTCCACAGTTTCAGTATGTACCAATTCTTAGAAAGAAGGAGAATAGAGGAACTGAGAAAATTTCTCTCAGCTAGGAAGAGTAACAAGAGCTCCGTCTTGGACAAGGAGCTGAGTGGGTAATAGCACTTCAGTGATGAAAGCAGCACAAAACAAAATGGGGCAAGTGCAAGGGAAGGAAGACAAAAAGAACAAGAAACAAACAAAAAAAGTCTCTGTATATTAATATTAAAGGTGGTGGTGAAAACGTATGCTTCTAAATACAATCTAAATGTTGAGCCAACATTTGAAAGCTTCTTTCATTGAAAATTTTAAATTAATTTCTGCTGTTTATGTGTTCATTGTAGTAAGACAGCATTTACATTCTACTTAGAAAATAAACCAAATGCAGATATTGTTTTGTCTTATGCTCTTTTGTTGACTTTATTCACAGCAACAAAACGATACCATCATTTTTATGTGCCTCGTATGCAAAACAAAATTCATTCATCTGTGTGGTCTACTGATGGGAAATAAAATCAGATATTTCACTTCCAACAAGCAAAAGAAAAATCGATTGTGATTCCAAGAAGACATGAACTCAACTGGTAAGGAAAGATTTGTTTTACAATTTTTAGAAAGAATTTTCAGGAGCATCCTGTAAAAAATGTCAAATGCCAGAGCATATTCTTTATTGTTAAAATTTGATTATGTCATTATTATTGTAACAAAACCATAACTGGCACATGAAGGAAAGCATTCAAAATTGGGCAAGATGCAATTTCATGAATGTTAAAATTTCCTTCTGTGTACATAAAAAGTAAAGGTCAGATGTCATTGAAAAACGGCACCTCTTATATTTTGAGCTCTACGTTATTAGACTGTTAGCTTCTTGAAGACCAAAAAGATACTTTGGCTTATACTTTCCATTCTTGCATAAACTTACTTGATCATATTGGCTTTATTTGTGTAGGTAGGTACAGCTTTGCTTCACCTGTTCTGTGTTCATTTCTTAATTTAAATTTTATAATCTAAAATATATGCTAACTTGCAAAGAGGTTTTTTTTTTTTTCTGTTTTGTTTCTATTTCTGCTCTCAGGTTGGATTTCCTGGTAGAAAACATCGCATTTTGTGATGAGATGGCATTGAATATAACGAAGTTTAATTACCACAATTGTTTGATCAATTACTTGATTTGGGGATTGGCCAGTGGGATTGAGGGGTCAGTCACAAGAATTTTAGATTAAAAGTAATTTGGGAGAAAGGTGCTGTTCCATTTATTCCTGCCGGTCAGTGATGGGGTGAAATCTGAAATCTTTCACACATCGGGGCAATGAAGCTGTCAATGCTACCCTCAGATGTTTCTAAATGGTTGCATTTTAGACCTTGTAGATAAAACCTCTATATATGTCCTCACAAAAAAGACTTACCTTGCGTGGCAAGTCTAAAATCATCAATATTGAGTATCAGTATAAAGTCACACACCGCGCTATTTATAATCGCTGCATTTAATGTTTTGGGATCGGTCATTGAAATCATTAACAGAGAAGTTTTTTACATTTGCCTTGGGCAGAAAGGTTTTTGTAAACTGGTTTTTAAGAAGACAAGAGACCTAAAAAAAGAGAAAGAATATGTATTGTTTAGTATGCATGTTCCACACTCAGGTTTATTGATATGTTCTGCCTTTTATAAGATGAATGCTATGACAAATGACAGAGAAGAGATTGTACGTCACTATCTCTGTTCTATCTATGTACTGCCAGTGGGCAAAGATTTCTCATTTCATACATCATTTACAACTTCCTACAGTAATTTTACACAGTTCATATCCTTGGTACAAGGCATAGCAATTATCTATACACATATATGCATGCAGGCATACCGAGTATGAAAACCATGCAGTTCTAAAGAGCTCCAAAGTTCATACACTGCAGCCAGTAAAAGTTGGTAAAAGCTTTCTTATGTAAACTGATGCCCCAGTGTTACCTGTGGAACAGGTTGCTTCAGGAGGTCTTCTTTTAGAATACTGTTTGTAAAACATCGTTTTCAGTTTTTCCAATTGCTTTCGTATCCCAACCGTTATTTTAAGATGTATGTAAAAATACGTTCCCTCTTCTATACAATTTTACCCCTTTGTCTAAGAAGAATAAGAAAAATACAACATTGCATTCTGGAATAAACAAAAAGCAATCCTAAAATGTAGATTTTCAATTTTAAATGGGAATAAACATTAGAGTTGGACAGCGTTTGGTTATTTTAGACTTTCTAAAATTATTCCAAGTTCTCATAGTTCTACTTTTTCACCTAATATAGTACACATAACATCTATAGAGATGGTGAATTGTTAAACTGTTACATACTTTATAATCTCCAGAAATAAATTCAGAACTCTTTCATGTGTTATCAATAATCTACAGTTTATTTAAAATTTTTGAATTTATTTTTTTTTTCAAATTTCATTATTTTTAATATTCTGGCCTTCATTATTTGTGGTTAGAATCATGAATGATAACTATCTAGTTTCTTTCAAAAGTACAAAAAGTAATGATTCAAGTTCAGCAAACACAATGAATCCCACTAGCTGTTTATTAATAAATTCATTTTCAAAAATTATTTGATGTATTGACATGCTGTATACCTACTCCTCCACAACCATGATTTCTTAAGATTCATCCCTTTCTTTTGGGAAATTACTTCTTCCAATTTTCTTTTATTAACCATTACTTGGTATCTGTGGTGTATCAGAATGCATAAATCTATATATGGAAACTAAGATTTCTCATGCTTGGGTCCTTGTATTTTAAAAAAAAAATTTTTTTAACGTTTATTTTTGAGACAGAGAGAGACAAAGCATGAACGGGGGAGGGTCAGAGAGAGGGAGACACAGAATCTGAAACAGGCTCCAGACTCTGAGCTGTCAGCACAGAGCCTGACGCGGGGCTCAAACTCACGGACTGCAAGATCATGACCTGAGCCGAAGTCAGCCGCTTAACTGACTGAGCCACCCAGGCGCCCCTTGGTCCCTGTATTTTAGGATAAGACAAGAACACATGACTCGTATGTTCTGCCTTTGTCACTCTCCATTGTTAAGGTTTGATAAATGCACAAGAAATTACAAGTCTTTCTTTATTAGTAAAATTCAGGAGAATAGATTGACGAAGCTATTCTGTCACTGACCGTTTTCTTGTCCTTGAATTGGTCTCTCCCTGCACTTTAATATTTCACCTGTAAAATGAAGCAAACTGGATGATTTAAATTTTTTTTTAATATAGGTAAATTTTTTTTCAGTACACAGGAAATGTTATATGCCCGGAAACCAATTTTGCAAGTTCCTTTTAAGGATACAAAATAAAATCCCTATGTTTTAAATTTGAGATTGTTTTAATAGCTACTGTAATTTAACTTCATTTGCCTATAATCCTAGTAATGTTACAGTCAATGACAAATTGACTGGTTACCGCTATAGAAATAGCTCCAGTGTATCTTAACTTTATGGATAGTCACATTAAAAACAACAGGCTAGCATTTTCATTGAACACTCAAATCCACATATCTGTTTTTCATAGCTAGTTGGTTTTTGAAGACTTTTTACTAGGCATTATAGAATGTCTGAATAACGTAGGAATAAAATAAATGCCCATTCAAGTGTGATGTAGAGTTTTAAAATGAAGAATTCAGTCAAAAGTGGTTCTTTTAATGAACTTAAACATGGAACGGTTGTTAAACAGCCACACTGATAAATGCTTTATAGCACTGACCCTAAAGTAACAGAAAAAGTTATGATAGCATTACGGATACCACATATGTAGAAAAGTCACAACAAATTTCTAAAGGCTAAGTCATTTCTTCCTTTCTAATCTTAAGCCATTTTGACTTCATTTTCTATGTACATATAAATAAAGAATGAATGGTGTTTTAGGTAATAATTTTTCTTAAAAAATTATATTAATGCCATGATCAGATCTCACTTCTTCCTTACTGATGTTATACTAATACTAAAGATGTTTTATCACTCCTTCCTTCAATAAATATTTATTGAGGTTCTCCTATTACATAAAAAGTAACTAAACCTTACCTAACTAAACTTATTTAGTTTGAGAATAATTAAATTCAGCATCAGATTCTTGCCATAACAAAGAAGACTACATGTACTAGTTTTCTATTGTTGTATAAGAAATTACCCTAAAAGTGGTAGTTTGAAACAACAGATACTTATTATCTCACAATTTCTGTGATTGGGAGTTTAAGGACATCTCAGCTGTGTCCTCTGAAAGACTGCAATGGAGATATTGTCAAG
The DNA here is from genome assembly GCF_018350175.1 of Felis catus. NCBI lineage: Eukaryota > Metazoa > Chordata > Mammalia > Carnivora > Felidae > Felis > Felis catus. The sequence continues at coordinate 25,878,090 of NC_058385.1, read as the reverse complement.
GTTGAGTTCTCATGTGAACGCTCAACTAGGGAAGGATCCATTTGCAAATTCACTTAGGTTAGTGCTATAACTCATTTTCTTGGGGATGTAGAACTGAGGTCCTCATTTTCTTGCTAGCTCTTAGCTGGAGGTCCATACAGGCCATTGGTTCCCCTCAGCACCTCACCACATCCCAACATGACTGCTTGTGTCATCAAAGCCAGAAAGAGCAAGAGACATTTCTGCAAAATGGGAACTATGGCCTTATGGAAGTAATCAAATAACCACATACATGTCACTAATACATTCCATTGCTTTTACCATATTCTGGCGGTTAAGAGTACACCACAGATCTCATCCACACTTAGGGAAAGGAGATCACATAAGGTCATGGACATCAGGAATTAGGGATGATAGAGGACACTTTAAGAGTCTGCCATATTATATAAAGCAATGGTCTAGGTATAATTAATTCACTTTCAAATAAATAAACACAAAAACAAATGTAATTCAAATTTTTTTTTGCTTGGAAATTAGGAAATTTGGCTTTCCCATTAACAAGTTGTATGCCTCTAAGTAACCTGAGTCACCTGTCTGCTCACAGAAGGGATTAGTTCCGTATCTGAAAATGGAAGGGACTGGATTGGAATGATTGCTAAAATCCTTCCTCAGCTCTAGACTTCCATAAGGCCTAGAATATTTGGAATGCATAGAATATTCAGTGAATTAAATGTTTTACTTTTTACCCTCAACATTTACCCACAAGTTTGTCTTTTTAATGGTTTATATCAAGGAGACTAATCTATCAGGATTTCAATTTAATTTAAATGTATTTTTTAATGTCTACTCTGAGCAAGTTGTGGAAAATAGTAGTTACTGGTGAAGAAGCTGGGTTCTGGGGTCAGATGCTTCCATTCAAATCCCAGCTCTTCCTCTCATCAACTGAGTGACATTGGGCAGAATATTTAAGCTCTCTTCATCAGTAACATGACATGATAATAGTACCTGAATTAGAAGACTGTTGCCTCACAAATACTAATTTATTTCATAAATATTAACTATTGTAGATTTTGTCATCATTACAATGTAATGCTATTCGGTTAGGCAAGGAAAACACATACAAGATGAATAATAAAGTTTCTCTGCCTTCAAGAAATGCACAGAAATGGTGCTTTATTGAAATATTTTCTCTTCTAGGTAGAATATGTCATTATTAAAAATGTTTTATTCCCCTCGGGACTTATCAGTAACCAGGATATAGTTGAAATTCTTGTTTAACGTGATAAATATAGTTATATTAATAATTGAATAATTTCTGTTGGATTTTATTCAACAATCTCAGAAAGAATTAACTAGGGCACTTTTTTAAATATAAAGATAATATCTACCTTATGAAATGTTCATTTTAATTCTGTATATTCTGTTCTTTTGTGAGCAGATTTCCAGGTAAAACACTTCATGGTTATTAATAAATGGGCCATATATAAATTATGCATTAAGAAAAAATGAAAGACAAAAGCATTGAGCATCTCTTTTGCTAGTTAGAGGAAGCAGTTTTACTGTCTGACATTGAAGACAAGACAGTCAGTATCATTTCATAGAATTACAAGCAGCCAGATTCATACCCCACCTCATCTTTCAAACTCTCTTTTGTTCTCTACGCAGAAAATCACATGGAATGAAAAATAACCATGGAGGGACAACCATTTTGCTCTGGAAGAGAAACCTTACCCGTACATTTTCCTGAAATTATTTTGAGCACATGGTCTTAGGTTTTTAGTCTTTGAACTTTTCCTGTGACACAGGAACAAACTCAACAATCCAAAACTGCAGAAGTCAGACAGCGAGAAACTCTGATAAAAGTGGCCATCGTTGACAGCTGACAAACATAAGTATGATGAAGCGTGGCAAATATGGATGTGGTTCATGAATATGTGTATGTCTTTTGAGAGGACCTGACCAATGAGATGTATGATAGATCACTGATAAATCTCTCTCTTTATTTTTAACTTCGAAAAGAGGAAGGAAATACCGAGAGTTGAGAAGAGAAATACTATCAATTAGCTGCATTCTTAGTTGTTAAAAATTACACCAAGTCCTTTTGAGTAAGCTCCCTATCTGAAATTGTCTCCTTGCTTTACTTCTTTCCTTCTTTACTTTATCTCTTCATTTGGGATGTCAGATCCAAAATGGCAAGGATCTTGTATGTTTTGTTTATCACTTTAACCCATTTCCAATGTTGTGTAGGTGCCCGATAAAAACTTGCTCAGTGAATGAATGCAAGAGATTTAGATTTTAATCTAAGTAGCTGGAAGACCTTAGGATAATCACTTGACTTCTTGGAGGCTCAATTTCTTTACTTTTAAAATAGTGGCATAGGGGGTGCCTGGCTGGCTCAGTGGGTAGAGCATGCAACTCTTGATCTTGAGGTTGTGAGTTCAAGCCCTATGTTGGGTGTGGAGCCTATTTAAATAAGATAAAAAATGATAGCATAGACTAGATGGCTAATGTTACTTGCAGCACTAATATTCATTGATGGTATGCATGATTCAGATGTTCACATGATAACCAACTAATGTTTGTTTTTTTTTTACAGGAAACTTCACTTATGTACAGAGTTTATTGACCAATCTTTTTTCTCAATGAAACATTTATCCAAGATCAAGTGATTTATGATGTTAATTATCAATGCTCTAATTAGTGTCTACTTGTTCCTGATTAAACCAAGTTTTTTGTGTGATGAATCCAGTTTGGGCTATTTAGATGCCCAAAGAAGGTAAAAGTGAAAGATTCTCTTACATTCACACTGAAGGTTCTTTTAAAATTTTTAAGTTAATTTTTTAAATGGTGATTTTAATTTCTACAGATTTCTACAAAATTCTAAATTTAGATTGATCTCTTTGATAGAGAAAAAGAGAAAACTGAGAGATACCTAGGTGTTTCCAAATTCAGCAGTGCTATGAACACCTTGGATGAGTTGATATTAGAGGAAGCTTCATTTATCTCTTTTGGTATTCTGTGTGATGAATGTAAATTCAATATTATACTGCATCCTTTTGAATGGATTTGTTAGCTGATCATAACTTCACTGCATAGTCTGGTGATTGAATTTACAATTGTGGAAAGATATTGCTGATACTGGTGAACAACAGATAGGTTCCTTTGGCCTCGTGATGCTGTTTTAATTTTTAATTGTCCATGTGTTTCTTGAGTGCCTGAGGACTGTACACAATATTTTAACAAGACCAACATATAGAATTCCAAATAAATTTCATTTCAAATATAAACACTTAACAGGTTGATAGAAATGTAAAATAAATTTTTATATATTGAAAATGACTAAAGTCTTTGGTTTTGCTATTGTAATTACAAATAGGAATGTGAAAAATGAATAAACACTGGAGGACAGCAAGTGCTATAATATTCATGTTTAAAGAACACTATGTTCGTATTAAAAACTATGTTCTTTAGTTAGTTGAATTTATTTGTTGAGTCTCAAATGTTATTAGGCATTGTTTGCAGATTTCTAACTTCTAGGCAAATGTATAAAAAATGGGGGCTTACTTGGAAAGCACTTAGGTGACTTATTTTTATTGATATGTCTTCCCTCTAGACCATTGGAAAGTAAAAGTAGTCAAAACTAGAGTTCCAAAAAGGAAAAAAAAAATGAAGCTAGTGAACTCTACTGATGTTTAACTTCCTATGAATTTCAGCATACAGTTGGCCCACACAGGTTCCATTAAAGTTAATGGGAGTCGTATGAACTAATTCCCTTTGTAGGGTACTAAAAATGTACCCTGCAGTATTAAAAAGTCTGAACCTAATTTTTACTTTCTCTTAACCTTGATTATGTTATATTAAAGATAGATACATTCATTATCATATCGATATATAGTAAAGTTTATACAAAAATTTGAAAATAATCTAGTTAGGGAGAGGCTGAATTTATATGGGTCAAAGCAGAATTTTAATTAGGGTTGCAAATATGAGTGATGCTTTCATTATAATGATAAAACAAGCATGAGTATCTGTAATTTACCCTCCAGCTATATAAATGGGAACTTAAACCTCAATGTATTCAATAAATGAAACATTTTCAGAACACTTACTTAAAATCAGGTCTACTTTTTAATCAGTCATGTTTTAAGTGAATGCTTATTAATAGATCATTAATAAAACATGCCTACGCAATGAGATTTCAAGAAAGATATAAGATGACTAAAAGACAAAGTAAAAAGATCTAATTGATAATTTTTAACTTTGTTTTAAACAATTTAGTTTCAATAAGTTACATGTTTATTTCAAATTACAACTGAATTCTAAATCATTTTTTCAGTTACATTTATGAAGATAAAACACTACAGATAATCTCGCCTGTGAATTCATGACCCTTTTATATACTACCTAAGTTCTTCCTGTTTTGCAAAACTGAAATATTAATCTCATTTTTTTTTCTTTTAAATAATTTCTGCCTGGCTTCTATCATTACCTGGGGGAATGAAGTTATAAGGTTTTTATTGCTAAAGAATGCGAAAAACAAAAAGAAAAATATTTACACGAATAAGTACCCCACCATCCATTTTTCACTGATATCAGCAGCTAGGCTGCAAAACAGGGACACGTACAAAATATTTCTTAAATACAAAGAACACTGGAAAAAGGCAGGCAATATTGCAGAACGATAAATAAAGCAGAACATTCTCCAAGGGTCCAGAATTTGGTTTGGATAACCTTCCAGAAGGCAAAATTCTTACCCAACGCCGATATAAACTGTAATTAGGACTGATCTTTTTATGTTCTACATTTATCTTCTCTGGGTTGTTATTACACGATTCTCTGTGTCTAAATTACAATAGAATCCCAGGAGTTTGGGTGGGGCTGGGGAGAATAGTTACTATTGTAAATAAGTTCACAGTTTCCAATTTATTGAAACTGATGTCAGGCACTTAGCTATTGAACTTCATCAGATTTCTAGAGTACTTTCAGCTCAAGATCCCATTACTTAGAATTCGCTTTGAAGCTTGCAACCTTTTCAGTTTTGTGCTGCAACTTGCTTCTGTGATCTGCAGGCTTACAGCTGAAAGCTGTAAGCATCCGAACTACGAGGGGCTCTTTGGACCCATTGGATTTCGGCTTTCCAGGCTGATTTGTGGCACTGACCTTAAAGCAGCAGAGGCAGAAGACTTTTTTAGCTCTCACTATTTATAAGTTACTCCGGAATGAGAATGAAAAACTAAAATGTGGTTCTTGGAGATATGCCTGGCAATCCGGGCTATTCCAACAGCTAACCAAGCCGCAAAGCTCTGATAGGTTTAGCACAATTTCAATCTGAATTGTTCTGATTCTTTAGCTAACTCTAGAAGGCACCACTTCTTCTCCACTTTTACAGACATAATAAGGTGTACCTTAAATTAAAAATAGTTTTCCCATACAAATATCGTTTCTTTTTTTTTTAATTTTGAAAAGAGTGAAAATTGTGTTTAAGATTTTTGCACTGCCTTTTGAGATAACTAGAAATACTCTAAGAGGCTTGGATTATTTGTCACTACTGTGTACAGTGTGTTATTGGTATACTTATGCTTTGTGACTTTATTAGAAGAACAGCAGGATGAGTTGAGAAGTCTGAACCTCAGACTCTGAATTAAGTACAATGTGCCAAGAAACTATAGTGACTCGAAATGTTATTCCTGCACAGTGTGTGTTGTGTTGGTGTTTAGCAAAGAGCCAAAGCTTGCTCCTTAGGACAGAGCCTCTGTTGTGGACTTTGTGTCTGATACTCTTCTTTTTACCTCTCAAATTCTGTGCCTCTACTTCTGATGCACGTCTTCATGAGCTTGCTTTGGTTCCTGCTTGTTTCGTCCTTCTTCTGTATCAGGTTAGAAAAGGGCTCTTCTCTTTCTTCCATAGCATCCCAATTATACTGAAATTAATTCATTGGGAGACTGTCTCCTTCCTTAAAATGTAAGTACCCTAAGGGTAGGGACCACGTTTCATCAATGTTTACAGCCTGTCTTACAACTGTGTTCAAACTTTACTGAGCATCATAGCATGGGATACAACATGCTTCCGGAAAGTTCTCAGTCTTTTAATCTATAATTGCTGCACATTGAATTTTTAAATAGACCTAATTTGCATGACAAAGCCTCTGTCAAGGATGTTTCTTTCATTTTAGTTATTTCTGCCCAAATTTGCTATTCTATAATCCTGTACTAGGCTGACAGGTGAGCTTCTCTTTATGCCCCCACCGCACGAAAATGTGTTCCACTAAAGCCTTCTGAGAAACATGTCCTACAGGATGCCTGCTGCTGGTGACCATCTCCGGATTCCCTGTACCCCTGATGCATGGTCCAAATATGTCATGAAAGTGGAAGCCAGGGGTCCTGGCACAAAGAACCGACTTTACAGCTTCCCTGTTGCAGGACTGCGAGGTCTACATTACCATGTGTTATGTGATGATTCAGTTCACCCCGATTTGCCCTTTGGGAACTGCTGTGAAAACTTCTTTTGTACAGTAAATCATGACAGCATTTGGCCTTCATTTGAGGGTGAATGCATGGTTTATATATTAAAGCCATTTTTTTCCCTTTAGAAATACCATGTGGCATCAATTTGTTTGTAAGCACAAATCAAATGGCAGTTTGGGATCCTCCAGATGATCCAGAATATGCTATATTATGTTTTTAAAGGTTATCAGAACAGTGAAAACCTAACACTGAAAAAAATTAAGAGACTACCCGAATCCCTAAGAATGTATCTATATACCAGCAAGGTCCTTGCACATTTGGAGAAAACCTGATCTGAGACTTTAAAAAACGCCAAAGCGTTGATAATATATTTGACCTATAACAATAGGTAAAAAATTAATACCCTACTTAGAAATGTGCACATTTTCCGTGTGTGTGTACGTGTGTGTGTGTGTGTGTGTGTGTGTGCGTGCAGAGCTGAAATCTATTTGTTCCGCCCAGCCAGCCCAATTTTACCATATTGGTTTTCAAGCACACGTGAAATTGGGATATAGAACTAGAAGCAGGGTCAATGTTTTAACTTCCACTTTTCAAATATGTCATATATGAACAAATACGGTAATTCCCTGAGTAACTGCTCACTGGTCTGCTCCCAGGCCTCGAAGGAATCCCCCAGGCTCTGCACTATGGGTTTCCAAATTTATCCCCCCAGTCGTCCTTGTGGCTCTTGTGGTTGGTCCGTGGCCTGAAACTTAACTTGCCCAGCAGTTCTGTTTCCCGAAATAGACTCAGGAAGTTTGTGACCATGTTTGGTTTGTTCCAAGGGAGCTGCATTTATTTAATGAGGTTGTGAACATATACTACGATTTGTATATGGCTCATCAAATAAAATACATCTTCAACTCTCTCTTTCACTTCAGTACGTGGTTTGGAGTAGGCTGTTTTACAAGCCCATGTGTTTATCATATGACTTTCTTTGGGGACAAACATGATTTCTTACATTTAGGATACAGTTTCTGAGTGTCCAAACACTTTTACTTCATTCCTCCCTATTCAAGAAAAAAACCATGAAACTTTGGAGTCCTTTCTCATTATTTATAGCAGGTTTCTCTGGATGGTAAGGTATTTTATTTAATTCAAGTGTGCCCATCTACCATGGTAGGGAGATTAAAACAACAAAAAAACAAAAACCAACCTGTGGCTTAACATCCCTTTTCACCCAAAAAGGCATGTAAGTAATGTCTTCCTGGGAATAGGAACCCTCTTATCAACTCCGTGCATTTATGAGAGTAATGTGTTCCACTAGTTTGTGTACCAGACGGGGAGCCAGGAGACCTTGATCTCCCTCAACCTCTCTGTGACATGAGGCAAATCATTTACCTCCTAGGTCAGTGGCTTCTTTTATTTTTATACGAAATATCTTCCCTAACACGACAAAAGATTGTGACTAATATTGATAATAGCTATAAAATACATTTTCTTCTCTAAGCCTCTGTCATAACCTATAGAGCACCAGGGGTGGTATTTTACTAAATGAGCCTTGGTGAGTAGTTAAATGACTCACCCAATATCTTCCAGTTTACTATATAATGCAATAAAGCACATTCTATGAATAAGCCAAATGGATAAAATGTCTTTCATTTGATGATTCAGATCCAATCCAATCAAGAAGAATATTCCATAGAGCTTATTTCCTGTAATTGTAGAGATAAAATTGATTTTCTCATATTTTTCTCATGTTTTTTTTTCCTCCCAGTGTTTGCTGCAGTTACCGATTGTGAAAGAAGACTAAAAAAAGAATTTATTATTTAAAACTTCACAAACTTCATGGTGCTTCTTTTGAAAATAAAATGTAGAGCTGGTACGTCTGTATCAAATTCTGATGAGGACTCTTTCTTAGAACTTTACAGGAAAAGAAAAAAAAAACGGGTGAAATGGAGATTGCACAATCTTGTCTTGAAGCAGGAGACTTATCTGGAAACTTCTGGCATCCCTTAGTACAATTCAAATGATACTGAAAAAAATCAGCTGGTCTTTTCACTTCCCCTTGGTCTGGGTCAAAGATTTAGCGAGTGTAGTTAGTGAGTTCAGGGGGTGGGGTCAAGGATTAGAGGCTCTATCGGTGTGGTGGCTAACACGTGAGCAAGTAAGTATGTTGAGGTCAGATGCTTTTCTCTGGCACCTCTTGGGACGAGCACTGGGTGTTGTATGGAAACCAATTTGGCAATAAATTTCATGTTAAAAAAATAAATAAATAAAATAAAAAGTAGAATTAAAAACTTTTTAAAAGTTAAGGTGGTTAAGAAATTAATCCTGACAGAATAGCTGATGATACGTTTATCTTATGTAGACACACACACACACACACACACACACACACACACACACACACGTGCACACGTGTGCTAAACAGTATCTTTGTGTTTCTTATGTGTGAATACGTTTATAGGTATATCCTTATTTTTCTAATTTCTCTAAGGTTCTGATACATTTCAGAGCAAGAGAAGAAAAATTTGCAAAGTAGCTCAGTAACACAATAAAAAGCGAAGACTTTTGAATGTGTAAAAGATTTATTTCAAGTGTTAACAGTTATAAGGTATTGTTCTAAATGACCATCATTATGGATTTGAGCACCAAATTAGAATATAGTGAAAAGATAAAAATATTTAAGTTTGTTCTGATTTTTGAAATATTGTTCACTTAAAACCTTCTCTAATAAGGATAAGTGCATTAGTTAAGGCTGCCTAAGGGCAAGTCTGATTTGTTTCCTGGCTATTAATGAATACTTTATGTGACTATTTACTCCTGTATGAAATAAAAAGAGGTATTCCCACAGCAGCAACAATGGTAGGTGTTAATATTTTTATTTTTTTCTCCTGATAGAGGGCTTAATACAAACCCTATATTCCTTTTTTTAAATGATCAGAAACAGAATTTGGGAACTTCAAGGGAATGTATTTTCGTTCACATCTGCCTCCCAAATTAGTTTCATCTACTCAGAAACTATAATTTATGTAAAAGTGCTGAATCTAAGCTAATTTTCCTTCTTAAATTTAGGTTTTAAATAGGGGCACCTTGTTGGCTCAGTCAGTTGAGTGTCTGACGTCAGCTCAGGTCATGATCTTATGGTTCATGAGTTCGAGCCCCACATCGGTCTCGCTGCTGTCAGTTTGTCAGCACAGAGCCCGCTTTGGATCCTCTATCTCCCTCTCCCTGCCCCTCCCCTGCATACGCTCTCCCCAAAATAAATAAGCAAATAAATAAATAAATAAAGCAGTACCTAACATGTTCCTGATATGGCCCGTGGCCACAAAAACATAAGGTCCTTGTGCTGAGGTAGCACCTTCTTCAAACAGATGAACCTGTACCGGAGGACTTGAAATCAAGTATTGTGGCCATTGGCTTGCAGGTTCTATTTTGAAAAGGAAAATTCTGGAGGATTTTTTTTTTAATAGGCAGAGTGATCCATACAAACAGCGCAACTTTTCTTTCCTGCTAGATGTAAGATCTGAGCTGGAGCATTGCATGAAAGCGGTGCTTATTAGTCAGCAAAGATGCTACTACTCTGCAAAACCAAGTGAAGCCCTCATATACACTGAGGTTGAAAGAGTCTTTAAGGTACAATGTTTAAAGCGCTCTTGTGTCGGATGAAAAATTAATGAAATGGTGAAAGCAGTGTTAGCACGAGGGACCCCCTCCAAAATATTCCCCTTAGGGTGACACTGTGTGCCAAAGCCGTTCTCAAGGCAAAGACCCCTTTAGAAAACTCATTCTTGCCCTTGAACCTCATCTTCAACTGCAGTGTGGTTACTACATAACAAAGGACAGTTATCTTTTCAGATCCACATGGCTGAACAGCACCCAGCCCTGTAGCTCACCAAGGCCTAAAATAGTTCCTGGATACAATTGGAGGAGAGGGTGACAAAATGGCGGAAAGCTATTTGGCAACAAAGTTTATCAGACTTACTCAGAAACATCATAGTTTTAATCTGAAAATCAAGTGCATTCTTTAGTTTGGATGTGAGACTAATTTATTTTTGCTTTTATATTTCGAATAAAATATAGAGATGTTGTTAAAGGAGAACATCTTTATTTCCCTCAATGCATACTTTGTCCTTTTAAAACTGCTTACTAACACTCCCTCTCTCTACCCTTCCCCTGCTCTGTGTGTGTGTGTGTGTGTGTGTGTCAAAAATAAGTAAACATTAAAAAATTAAAAAAAAAAGAAAGAAAAAAGGGGCGCCTGGGTGACTCAGTTGGTTGAGCATCCGACTTCAGCTCGGGTCATGGTCTCATGGTTCATGAGTTCCAGCCCCACGTCGGGCTCTGTGCTGACAGCTCGGAGCCTGGAGACTGCTTCGGATTTTGTGTTTCCCTCTGTCTGCCCTTCCCCTGTGCGTTCTCTCTCTCTCTCTCTCAAAAATAAATAAACATTAAAACATTTTTAAAGGAAAAAAAATAATTTTAACTAACAAAATTGCTGCACTGTGAGTTATTAGAATTCTACCTTAAGGTATTCTTTCTACAGTAGCTCTATGTGAACAGAAGGCGTATGTATATATGCAATAATATCAATTGCAATTCATCATAATACAAATAGAAATGAAATGACCATTTTATTATGAAATGCTCTAATGACAAGGAGAGATTCAGTGATCTTTCCTCTAAATGCATTCCTATATATTACTTTTGTCAATAGATTTCTATGGTTTCTGTATGCAAGACTGATTTTTGCAGATACTTTAAAATGTGACTCAAGAGATTTTTTGTAGACGAAGACGTTTCACTCCACTCCTTCATGAACCTCTTCTTTAAGAACCCTCAAGGGATTTAGGTTTTGCTGTCACTTGGGGCCATTTAAATCCCCAGTGAGATCTGGTAATGCCTGACTTTTGTAGAAAATTCCACCCTTGATGGATCACCTACTTAGGAGTTCCTGGAGGAAATCTCACGGGATTTCTGTCGCATTGGATTTCCTTACACAAAACCTGATCCTCCAATTGAGAACTTGACAGGACCCTAGCACTTCTGGTCTGGAGCCTGGGAAAGAATGAGGAGAGCAGCAGCAATTCTCTTCGTGGATAAGGATTTCTGCTTTTCTAACAACTCAGTGCCCGAGAGCCACACAGATATTCAAAGAAGTTGTGAACTGTAGCAGGGCCCCTATGTTTAGGGGACTCCCACACACTGCTGGTTCTGAGAAACAGATGAGAAGGAGCTGTGGCCACATCAGTCAACAACGTAAATATGCGGGGCACCTGGGTGGCTCAGTGGGTTAAGCATCCCACTTCGGCTCAGGTCATGATCCCATGCTTTGTGAGTTCGGGTCCCATGTTGGGCTCTGTGCTGACTGACAGCTCAGAGCCTGGAGTCTGCTTCAGATTCTGTCTCCCTCTCTCTCTGTCCCTCCCCCGCTCGTGCTCTGTCTCTCAAAAATGAATAAAAACGTTAAAAATTTTTTAAAAAGCAGTGTAAATATGCAAGTCAGGTTGATGTTTAAAGATGAAATCCCCAGTGTCACCAACCCAGATGGTGTGCTGTATAAAGATACAAAGGCAATCAGAGGTCCAGCCCCTCCCATTTATGAACCTATATGAAACTAAATGTCTCAAGGCATTAAAACCAAAAAATTACAGGGCAACATTGGAGAAACTGTTTTAAAGAAAGGCGATGGATGTGGAGATTAGTCAAGTAGGTATTAACAAAGCTGCACAAGAGATTTTTAATGTCCATTAACATATTAATGAAATTGAAAACTCTCTTTAACTTTGTCCTGCATTTACCAAACTTACATGCCACATATATATTCTTATATATATAAAGAGGAACACACACGAGAACCATAATGTATTAGGGAGCCCTAATGTAAAGTACTACAAACAAGTGTGATGTACTAAGTACTAAGTGAATCCATAGATCCTGAAGGGATACAGAATAAGGGGATGATAAGAATGGCCTAAGTTCCAATGTACTGATTATATACTATGTGTCAGGCACAGTAGATATTTTGCATATAACAATGAGAAACATGTACTGAGCATTTACTGTATATCAGGTACTATCATGAGCACTTTATATTCATCATTTGATTCAATGGCTTTTTTATCCCTATGAGGTGCATGTCATTATTATCCCCGTGTTATACATGAGAACAAGGGGCTTAAAAAGTTAAATGCCATGACGTTAGTAAGAAGGCAGGCAACTTTCTTCTAATGTATCAGGAAAGATAGATATATCGGCAACTAACCATAAGCAAGGTGTTAAGTCCACTACGAACATTATGAACAAGAACCAAAAAAAGTGAAGTTCTTCATTTAACTGATGGGAGGGTTATCACAGGAAAAATATTGGTGGATGGTCACAGAGCTAAGAGCTATAATTATACATGAACTGCTGGAAGATGTCGAAGGGATGACAAAAATACCATCATTTTTTTTTTCTGGAAACAAGTTCATAGAATTTGAGAAGGTTGCTATTATTCATTTAGGAAGGTTGCTATTATTACCCAATTTGTAAAACAAACAAAACTGAACTAAATGGTTTATTGTTGCCTGAAAGAAATGAACTATATTTGAAATAAGTATTGCCTGGACATGTCAAAATGATTGCACACTTTTTTCCAATGTTGGTTCCTAATACAAAGATTGTAAAGATTCACTCCATTGGATGAGATGTTGTTTTTAGAAATGATCTGCCTCCTCTGTTCATTCATATCCAATTCCAGAAATGGGAAATTATTCAGGAATCTTTTTTCTCATTATGGTCTTGATGTGAAATTCATTTCGTGGTTGCTGAGCATCTTGAAAACACAGTGGATGGTTGCAACTACATATTCCTCTCTGGTGATTTTACTACAACTGCTCAAATAACAAATGATAAAATGTTTTAGATTCTATTTTTTTTTTACTTGTCTTAAAGTTGAATTTACTCAGTGTTTTCATTAGGAATTACTTTTAGCATATAAAAATAATATTCTAAATTCTATAAAATGTGGATTATTTAGAAATATAAATATAATTTATAAAATGCATAAATATGGTTTCATTGTATAATAATAATGCACAGTACATAATTTTTTATAATACTTTTCTGCTCTATTTAATCTTTTCTGCCCTCACTAATTACTCTAACATACCTTGAGGTAGGTAGAAATAAATTAACTATGTTTAAGCTGTAATTAATTTTTGGCCAGGGCCCAGTAGAAAATAATATTTGAACAGGAAATAGAGTTGTCACTTTCAGATTTCCATTTTAAGGCCCTTTAGGTTAGAAGGCAACATAATTAATTATTAGAATAACTTTCATAAATCAAACCCATTCCAAAGAAAATCTGATTTTTTTCTGTCTTAGGCAGCCTTTCTTCCAAAGTTTGAAAAGGTTTTTAAAGGTTACTTTACTTGGAAAAACATTTCTATCAGAAGGCAACAATTTTGCTCACAGTTCTATAGCTTTCCAGATCCAAGTTGTGATTCTGTGATTCTTCTTAAAGCAGAGTTTAAAAGATACATACTACTAATGCTTTGGGACATTATTTTCATTTTTATTGATATAAGTACATCTCCAGAATAATTTATTTCAGGTTTGTTTAAAAGCACTTTGGGTCTAGGGATCAGGGGCAAGATGATTGAGAGATACTCAGGTAAATTCAGCCCTAATCTAAAAATGTAGATTCCAAAAGACTTTGCGCTAATTTTCAAATAATTAGAACAATGAAGTACACAGTCTTGGATAAATACATATATTTTCCAACTCGTGGCAAGCTAATTGCTCCTCATCTAGAAAATGTAATAATACTAGCAGTTGTCTGATAATGCAGTTACTTCTATTCCTACAGAAAAGAAGATGCTGGCTGGCTGGTAATACTGAGATGAACACCCCAGTGTCTGTACATCCTTCTGAGCCAGCCTCTACTGATAAGAGTGCAGAACTCCCATCTCAAACAGTGAAGGTGTGCCTTTCCAGTTTACAGATGACCCCAGACTGAGAGAGACAGAGATAGAGATACAAGGCAAGAGTGCACGCGAGATCAGTGTTGGAAGACCAAATTAGAAGTAAACAAAAACACAACTATTTTCCAGGTGAGTTTGAAAATGGAGTGCACATTGAAAGGTTGCAGGAAATTTTGTATATTCCGGGGTCACAAAAAAGGAATTCGGGATTTCTAGTGGGCGACAAACTCAATAAACCAACAATAAAATAAAGGAGTCCAATTGCTTGCTTTTGGTTGTTGTTGTCAATGTGACATCAATCCGAGAACGGGAAAACCCATGTGGTGCATTGAATCCAGGTTCCTTAGCACATGTTTACCGTAAGAAGCAGGCACTGGAAGTTATCAAGGAAAGACTGCCGGCGTGGTTGAGGATTCTAGAATCACTCAGCTATTGGTTTAAAAAGGTGAGACTGTTTTGTCTAAAAAAGGGAGGACAATGTAATAACTCTCTTCAAATATGTGAACGCCTCTTTCTAGAGAAGAGATTAGACTGCTTCTAAGGAAGCAATAGGAACAATAAGCAAGAGTTGCAGGGAGGAACATGTTAACACCACTCAGAGCAGTTTTTTCCCCTAATCGTTATTGCTGTTCACCAATGAAATAGTTTCCCTTACATGGATGGTACGGGTTTTGCCTTACTAGAAATATTCCCTATTACCTTTATAATTGTTTTCTTTTCTTTTCATAGTTTTCATTTCATATTTTCATTTCATATTTCCATTTAGTGTCTAAACCATATCTCAAAATGATCTTTGTAACTCAGGAGTCAAGTTATGTCACTACCCATGTTAAATCTTTCCAAGACTCTTACTTTCTTTTCTTTTCTTTTCTTTTCTTTTCTTTTCTTTTCTTTTCTTTTTTCTTTTCTTTTCTTTCTCCTTTGTTTACTTTCCTTTACCTTTCGTTTTAAATATAGGACTCCCTCTTAAGAAGATGTGGTTTGAAAACAGAGAGTCACATATAATATGACTGAAGTATGCTATGGTATTGCTTTGCTTTTCATTTTCTGGATATAACAACATCATTAAGAAGAAAATACTTTTTTTGAGTTTTTATTTAAAGCTTAAAACAGTTAGAGAGGAAAGATGCAAGTCTCTTCTCCGGAAGTTTCTAGAGTGATGGAGCACTCGAAAACGAGGTTCTTGCTTTGGTTACATAAGATTTGGTAAATAAGACAATGCTTATGTGGGATGCCTCACCGACGATCATGTACTAAATAAGGTGGTGTATCTTACTCTGTAGCTAGAAATTTGTGTTGCAAGCATGTGACATAGAAACTATCTTAAGTATCATTATTTGCTGTTTATTTTTGCTTTTTGTTCTATTTTATAAGGTCTGTGGTCTTTAGTCGTAAAGCAGTTTTCTGAGATTCTCAAGGACATCTTATATTTACAGCATCCAAAGGGCCCCATTGTCACTGGATTATCATATTGTTTGATTATTCTGTCTTCCTCCACTTTATATCAGCCTGATGACTGTATTCTGATTCTTTGGAGCACTATGTAAATCAAAGTAGTAAATGCAAAGTCTAGTCTTACTGGATACCATGTACATTAGGTTGAATAACCCTAGGAATTTTGTTACAATCGTGTCATGCCTAATGATGACCTACTCAGCCCCTGCAAACATCATTCAATTACTCATTTCAGCATTGATTTTTCTCATGCTTTTCTTCATGGCATTTAAACGGCTCTTACGTCTCTCTTTTCACTGAGGTGGGATGTTATATAACGGCGGCGATGCTTTGCTTCCCAGATTCATAATGCTACACTCTGCTTCAAGTCCTTTTGGGAGCAAATTGGGGTATCAATACATGAATAATGCCACACTTATTTTTAATTGAAATCACTGCTTTCATAGAAATGGTATATTAACACAATTTTCACTGACAAAATATTTTAAATGCCTCTGTACAATAAAGAAAAGATTACCAGTACTCTGTACCAAGAATACAATTTATCCCAAACAATTTTCCAATAAAAGTAGAATTATTAATGGAAGAATAATACATATAATTTCAACATCTAACCTTAAAAATGGAAATAATGTATCACTTTTTAAAGAATACATTATATTCACATGCACTGGGTTTATGAGAGTTGTCTTTTTTTTTTTGAGAAGAATTCTTTGCAAGTAAGATCAAATTAGTGGATTCACAACAGCTATATTTTTTATTTAGCTAAATGTTATCATAGTCTCTTCTTTTTTTTTTTAAAAAATGTTCATTTATTTATTTTGAGAGAGAGGGAGAGAGCACACGCATGCATGCAGGGAGGGGAGGAGCAGAGAGAGAGGGAGAGAGAGACTCCCAAGCAGGCTCTGTGCTGTCAGCACAGAGCCCTACGTGGGGCTCAGCTGCATGAACCATGAGGTCATGACCTGAGCCCATCAAGAGTCAGATGCTTAATCCCCTGCACCACCCAGGTGCTCATCACACTCTTTTCTAAGATCTATTTTTGCCTTCACTCAAGTAGAGACAAATCTAGTTTTGGTTTTGTTCTTTTTTTTTTCCAAAGCATTACTGATTTTCTCCCACCTCTTTTTAGTACATTCCCATTTTACATGAGATATGCATCTTAATGTTTTCTGCTCAGAATTATAAAAACTTCCAGAGAAGGCATTTAAAAAAATTATACTGGCCCATTTAACTTCGCCTCCACCAGTTGTAAAAAATTACACAAAGAGCTATTGTTAACCTGGAAAAGGGTGAAACATTTAACTCACTGGATTTGGTTTCATAAATACTAATAATACTTTTAAAAACATTATTAGAACATTTATTCCATCTCCTTAATAATATATTTTGTCTCCTTTTTAAAACTAGCCTTTATACAGTCTTATTTTTAATGTCTCAGTTGAAGGAGCTTTTTCATAAGCCCTTAAAAGATATCCTGATTTGAATTACTCTTGCCCAGAACATTCCTAATGTTTAACTTATATTCTCCTTTATTCAATTGTTGCTCTTCAGACTATCTTAGAAAAGTAATTTTTCTCACAATTCCCCCCTTAAATCATTGCAGGTAATCCCAATATTTTATCTTTTGTAAGCACATAGTGCTATTTAAATTTGCAGAAAATCTGAAGGTGACTAATATTTCCTTTAGTTTTTCATTTTTGATGAAATGATGCAGATGTTCTCATTTACATATTGTAACTTAATCTCATTAAAAGGTAAGAATATCCTGTAGGACCTTTAGGATTTATAAATTTCTCTACTTATTTCATATTTCCATTTAGTACCTAAACCATATCTCAAAATTATGCTCAGAATAGAGCTGTTGATTATCTTCTCTTTGATCCCCAGATAGAAACCTGGCCATCTTTCTTTAACACTTCCCGACCCTCAGCCACCTTACACATTTAATCTAACTAAATCCTAGAGTTTGTAACTCCAAAATGTGATCTAAATGCATTCTTCTTCTTCTTTTTTTTTTTTTTTTAATCTCTGCTGACACCACCCCTGTGCAGGCCACTATTATGTCTTGCCTGGATTTTCACAATAGTCTCCTATCTGGTCTCTTTGTTTCCATTCTCGCACTCTTAGTTTATTTTCAACAAAGCAGCCAAAATGATCTTTGCAAGTCAGGAGTCAAGTCATGTCACTACCTATGTTAAATCTTTCCAAGGGTCTCCCACGGCACCAAGAATAGCATCCAAATTGCCTGGTTTACCAGCCCATGCCTATCCTTCCAACCTTGTCTAGTGTCACAATCACATACATTCTCCTCAGTGTCCCCACCACCCCATCAGTAGTGCTCAGTGCCACGCCCCTGCCATAGTGGCTTCCTCTCTTCTGTGGTCAAACCAAACATTTTCTACATCAGAGTGCTCTTACTTTCTGTTTCTTATGCCTAGAATTCTCTTCTCCACATTCTTCACGTGGCTGACCTTTTTAGTCTTCTTTGGATCTCAAATGGTACTCATTCAAGGAGTTCTTCTCTATCCACCATCACAAAAGTGGACCTCTCTTTCTTACTATCCTATCATCTTAATTTCATTATAACACCCCTCAAATATATAATTATCTTGTGCAATGTAATTACTTCTTATTTATTTTTTCTACTCCAGTAGAATATAGGCTCTAGTACCATAATCAGCTATTTCTCCAAGTAACTGTGGTTCTTTTTAGTGGGAAATGGTATTTAGAAACCAAGATGCAGGTGCTAAGTGTGCATATTTTTATTGGGGTATCATTATTTCCAACCTGTCTCAATAGATACAACTATATAACTCCATGTATATGTCATATATTATACATCTCTATAGTTATTAAAAATAACCTGTATTCTTCAAAAATGTCAAGGTCACATAAAACTGAGGAAATATTCCAGATTAAAAGAGATTAAAAAGGCATCATATCTAAAGGTAACGTGTCATCCTCCAATGGATCCTGGATTGTTAAGAACTTATAATCTTTATATATAGTATTTTATTTGCAGAACTGACACATTTTGAATAGACTGTAGATTAGAATATAATAGAGTACAAATGTCAAATGTCTCAATTTTGTGCTATGATTGTGCATGAGAAAGTCTTTGTTCTTGGGAAATATACACCGAAGCATTAGGGATGAAACCTCACCATGTCTGCCACTCACTCTTAAATGGTTCACAAAGAAACACACTCACACCTGTCTCTTTTATCTCTTTCTCTCATCCATCTATTGATAGAAATAGAGAAAGAGAATAAATAACTAGGAAAAGGGGCAGGCTGTAAATAATTAAACATGCATAAAGGGCATGTGAGAGTTCTTTGTTTTACAACTCTTTAATAGGTTGATAAAAATTTACAAAAAATATATGCGATTTGTTGCATACTTCTTCTGTCGACACTGCCTTGATTGAATGAGGACTGAAACAGCCCCTTTTTTCCTTTACCAAGTAAAAAAGTGAATTAAATAGCTTGAAGTGGATAGTAGCATGTACAACATGCAAAATTAGAATTCTTTACAAAGGACAAATGAAAACAAGGTTTATTAATGTCACTTTATTCTTAATTAAAGAGATTTTATAACTCTTTTACTTAACTATTACTAGTCCATCAGGTGCAAAACCACAGAGGAGAATATTATTGCTTAGTTTTTTTTCTCTCTCACAAGGAGAAAATCTTCTAAACAGCTTAAACTTGCCTAAAGCAATTTCAAGATGACCTAACTCTCCCCAAGTGACTTCTCAAATTCTCAAACTATTATCTTTCTGTTCAAACCCCTTTTCTAACTTTTTCCCAAGTATACCAGCCATATAATTGCTAAGCTGAGATTCCTATAGACTATCTCTATCAAAGGATCAGGATAGGGAATGATAAACCTCTTAACAAAAACTTAATTCTGATTCTTTTTCCAGATTAAGGTATCTTAGCAACCTGTGAAGCATTTTATCTGCTGATTCTATCATTCTGAGCACTTTGTTGAACCCTTGAATTGACCTTATACCTGTGTGTTTCCTCTCTTGTTGGTTTTGTTGGTCCAGGTTATAAAAATGAGGTTGGCAAACAAAAAGTGATGTGACCACACATGTGTAAATGTATTTAGCCTTTAACACCAAAATTGGTTATTTATAAAGTTATGGACCAGAATCTTTATTTCTGTTATTTGTCTCCTGGGAATAACAGGTCTAGCCCTGCTCCATGGGTGGCAGTGATGAGGAATAAGAGCTTGGTTTTAGCTAATACAAGGATTTGAGATGAAAGAAGGGTCAAAACTAAATACAGCCACAGTTGCTCTAGCTGGGGAAGCCTGAGCTGTAAAGCATGCATTGCGGTCTCACCTTCAAGACAATGTTCCTGCTTCCAGTACCGCAAAGGTGGGTGACTAATGATAAGAGAGCATCCAACTTGTCTAAGCAAGTTCTAAGTATTACGGCTTTGAATCCTAGGAATACCAGCTGATGAGATCCGGTAACTACTGTCAATGGTATTGGGAAATTGTGTGTGATACAGGCAACCACATTTACCATTTGTGACACTTTCTTCATCTTGTCTTTATACCTCACTGGCTACACTATCTCATCTCAGTCATGAATCCTCCTCATCTTGGCTGTGTGAGAGTGTTGCAGATTCTGTCTGTAATCCTCTTTTTTTCTCTATCTCTTCTCATTTACTAAGTGACTGTATCCACTCCCATGGCCTTAAATATCACTCATTAACTGGATATTCTTTTTTTGTTTGTTTTTTTCCTGTAGCCCAGACTTCTCCAGGCTTGGATTCTGGACTCCTACAGAGAGCCTTACTCATAGTTTCCAGGTAGATAAATGTAATAGGTATCCCAAACTTCACATATCCAAAACAAACTCCTGATTTTTAACTCCTAATATCTGTGATTCCTTCTACAGATTCTCAGCTTTCGTAAGGAGCCATTCCATTCTTCCTGTTACTCATGACAAATTAGTTTTTGACAATTCTCTTTCTCTCATACCCCGCATGCAATAGTAGCAAGTCTGGAGGCAGTGCTTTCAAAATGTCAAAACTCAGAGCACTTTTTATCACCTTTATCATTATCACTGTAGTCTGAATAACATGATGTCTCATCTGGATTATTGCAATAGCTACTCACTGGTCTACTTTATTCCACCCTTGCTCCTACAGCACGCAGCAGCCAGAGGGATCCTTTTAAAGAATGTGTCAGATCATGTCACTCCTCTGGTTAATTCTCTCTGATAGTTAATCCAAACTTCTCATGGTGTGGTGTGGTCCCCACTCTCTGATCCATTTATTACCATGACCACAATTTTGTCATTTGCTCCAACTTAGTCTTACTGACCTTTTTGCCATTCTTTAAAGAAGCCAAACATACTTCCCTTTTATATCTTTGAACTCGCTGACCCCCCTGGCTGGGATGCACATTCCCCAGGTACACTTGGCTTCTATAGCTCTCAAAGAGTTTTCCTAACCTCTCTCAACTACAACGGCATGACCACCATCACTCAGGTCACTGTACGTTCTATTTCCCTATTTTATTTTTTCAGTAAGTATCATCACTTGTCATATTATTTACTTGTTTCTTGTCTTCCAGCTCCACCAAAATATCCATGAAAGCACACGCCTTTGTTTGCTGCTTTCCTCTATACCTAGGACAGTGTTAGGCATCAGTAGATGATCAATAACCAATATGTGTTAAATGAATTAATTGCATTTATTTTCTATGTGGAAGAAGTAGATATAATAAGCTGAAAACCTTTTCATATTTTTTTAACGTTTATTTATTTTTGAGACAGAGAGAGACAGCATGAACGGGGGAGGGTCAGAGAGAGGGAGACACAGAATCCGAAACAGGCTCCAGGCTCCGAGCTGTCAGCAGAGAGCCCGATGCAGGGCTCGAACTCACAGACCGCGAGATCGTGACCTGAGCCGAAGTCGGCCGCTCAACCAACTGAGCCACCCAGGCGCCCCAGCTTTTTCATATTTTAGATAACATTCTAGAATGGGTAACTGAAATAAAGATTTGTAATTGTTGAAGAAAGAATGTGAGTCCTTGTTACTTGAGTGGCCTCTTTTGGGCTCACCTGTAAAATGGGGACAATCATATCTTCTGGTCTACTACAAAAATGTGATATGAACATTAAACAAGTGACATCCAGGAAGCGTCGGATTCTATGCAATATTACAACATCTGGTCTTTATATGACCACCTTGTGCGTGAGAAGTCCTTTGTGCTTCACTGAACCTCTGATGTTTTATTTTTCCTGCATTTTTTTTCTGTTCGGTAAAAGATTGGTTAACACAAACTTGGAAGATTTCTTACTGGAAAGCAACAATATTTGCTTTGTCCTGTTAGCATTGTTTTTAATAACCTAGATGAAAAAGTTGGAAAGTATGTAAATTTCATAGCCGCTGAAATTCTAATAAGAATAGCTAATTCAATGCATTATGAAATTAATAGAAAAAAAATGTTGATGAGCTTGACCCTGGGCCAAAATGACATGCTGCACAAAAGGGAAGAGAGATGCGCTTTGACATCATGCTAGTTATTTCACATTTTTGGTTCATTTAATGCTCACAATAAAACTAAACCACTAGATATTATCATACTCTGATGCAAACATTGAAACCAAATCTCAGAGAGGTTAGTAACTTTTTTAAAGTCACAGAGCTAATACAATGGAGACTGAATACAAATGGATAACTCTCTAATTTTGAAGTTCATGCTCTTTCCTTTACGCCAAGATTCGTTTGTACAGTGTAAAAAAAAAAAAAACACAACAGTCGGATTCAAAATGAGGCCTCAGTGGCAACACACAAAAAAATTGATATTACCCTCAAGCCATTAGATATGGTTGTCGAAGGACAACCACACTCAAGCATAGATTGTGTTCTTAGATTGATGGATCCATAGAGATAGAGGTGAGAACCTAGATCTATACTGCGCTGGTGAGATCACTCTTGCAATTTTGTTCGAATTTGGATGTTATATTTTAAAACTCGTTGAATAGCTGAAAATCATTCTAAGGGAAAGTAACCGGGATGACTAAAATCATTACCAAATATCATAAGAGAGATGGTTGATGGAATGAGGGATGTGTTAATTAGGGTAGGAGGGGGGAAAGAGTCAGAAGTTACTGACAGTCACATAGATCAGAAATTTCAGTTATTTCTGATGCTCCCCAAAATATGACGAGAAGCTAAGTTTCCTTTTTGCAATATTTATTTGTGTGTGTGTGTGTGAGAGAGAGAGAGAGAGAGAGAGGGCAAGGAGCAGAGAGAGAGGGAGACAGAGGATCTGAAGCAGGCTCTGCACTGACAGCAGAGGGCCCAATGCTGGGCTTGAACTCATGAACCACATCATGAGAGCATCACCTGAGCCGAGGTCAGATGCTTAACCCACAGAGCCAGCCAGGTGACCTGAGAAGCGAAGTTTCTTGGGTGAAATATGCTCCTGCAGGAGTTCTTGAGTTCTCTGTAACTAGAAGAGTTCAAAGAAAACACACATGATCATGGTAGGGAAGTTTCAAGAGGCATCCAAGAGGAGATTGAACTAGGTAACCTTTGGGTCCGTTCTGACACTCAAATTTCATGTTTTGTTAGAAAAAGTCTAACATCAGTCTGCATCTCCCCCTTTAGAGGGCCTAAGGCCAGAAATTGGGTGGCTATCTCATCCTACTTAGAATGACAAATGTATATGTAATTAAAATGTTATCTGGATCTCTGCTGAGGCCTTTATGCTCGCCAAGAGCAGAATAAAATAGACTTGAACCCCCAATTCTATGCCTTGAGGAAATTCAAGATACTATGTTATGCGAATTATCAGAGTGGAAGATGGGTCAGGAGGAGAGGTTTGCATGTTTTAGATTGCCAGGTCCCTGAGCTAGCACAGAACTGAAGCTAAGTTTTCTTGAAATCGAGATGAAGTAAAACAAAGCAACACTCCCACAACATTAGTGAATTTAGTGAAACTTACTAAAGTTTAAAGGGAGGTGGGTGCAGAGGAGGCAGGGTTTATCTGGTAGCAAAGTAAACTGGGCATGAGCTAGATCTGGTTTTAAAGTGTCTCTGGGCCACCAGCCACAGGGGAGTACCACCGGCCTTTTCATCCATGTTGGCTTCATCTTCTTAAAACTCGATGCCACTTCTCTCTCTTTCCTCCTCATCCCCATCTCTCCTCATCTCCAATTTCAGAATTGCCTCAGGAATTTCAGTTTCTCCCACTCTTGAAGGTCAGCTTCCCTAGCTCTCAAGATCTCAAATTCTCCTCAGACTCATCATTGCAAACACTGACTTCCTAAGGTGCTCAGTTGAGTTGGGAGACCTGCTCATAGTAGAAATCACCATCTCTAGAAAGAGTATTAGAACAATTTAGTAACATTTCAAATTTTATTATTTTAGTTGGCATACAGTAAAAAATACGAAACATTGGGGGCGCCTGGGTGGCTCAGTTGGTTAAGTGTCTGACTTCAGCACAGGTTATTATTTCATGGTTCGTGAGTTCAAGCCCTGCGTCGGGCTCTGTGCAGCCAGCTCAGAGCCTTGAGTCGGCTTCAGATTCTGTGCCTCCATTTCTCTCTGCCCCTCCCTTGCCTGCACGCTGTCTCTCTATCTCTCTTAAAAATAAATAAACATTAAAAAATTGAAAAAAAATACCAAACATCTGAGGAAATTTTTGTCTACCCCTCTATTCCAAGATCAAATAGAAAGAGGCAGTACAATGAAGTGATCTGGAGGCAAAGAGATTTTGTTACCAACCTTGATGCTGCTTGACTGGCTGTGCCACTTTGGGCAGGTTAGCTTAACTTCTCCGATTTTTTGTTTCTTTCATCGAAAAATGTGATAAAATAGCGATGTGTTTGTGCTGTCTGAGTTAAATGAAATTATGTGCATATAGAGCATTTCACAACTCTTTGTCAGGTGTCAGTGTTCCATAAGTGTTAATACTATTGCTAATAGATTTTCCTCACTCAGAAACCTTTTTAAATTTTCTAAACTCAAAATAAACTTTTCAATGACCACCAAAAATTTGGCTTGACAGACTTTGAAGAATATACTAAGGATATTTACCACTAATATTTTTTTCTTCCGCCTATCATTTGCCAAACTGTCACTAAGATTTCTTGAAAATGCACTTCAATGGTTTCTGTATTGAAAGCAATTTATTTGACTGGCAGAATGATAGAGGAACTATTAGTTAAATATATTTTACCAATTTTATGACTTTCCCTGGTAGCATGATATCAGATTAGATACTGTGATCCTAAATAATTAAGCTGACATTTGACAAAATTGTAAATTAGAAATAATTTAATTTAGTACCAACTTTCTTTTTACGAAATCCCTATCCCAGTCTTAGACAAAGCTCCAGTCCTGTGCTGTGGGTATGATAGTCACTATCACATGTGACCATAGACGTTAAATTAAAATTAAATAAAATTTGAAATTTGAAATTCTGTTACTTAGTTGAACTAGGGCACATTTCACATGCTCAAAATCCATGTGGCTAGTGGCTACTGTACTGGAGCATGTGCATATAAAACATTTCCATCACTGCACAAAATTTGTTTGGACAGTGCTACCTAAAATTCAAATAACTTGTATCCTTCCTCTGTCTGGCACCTTCAAAACCACTTCCTGTTAGGTGTCATTGCTCTAACATCTTCTCCCTCTGAGCTTTTCCTTTCCTTTGTCTTACATGATCCACTAATAGAAACTGAGATGCTGAGGTGCTAACAGGGGAAGCCCTGGGATCATTTCCTGGTAAATGAATGGCTAACTCTTCGTCTTCCATAGTAGTGTTTTTTCAGAACGTGGTTCTAGGATGTTTGCTGTCTTAATCAACTGAATAATTGTTTACATGTGAAATTTTTGGAACCCATATTAAAACCTCTCAATCTGCCTTTTGAATCCGCTTTCTCAGTCATCGTTGGAATTCTCAAGTTTGAGAACCGTTGCTGAGAGGAGCAACCACTGTCTGGTAGCCAGTAACCAAGAGCCTTATAGTTGGATGTTAGTTTGCATAGGAATGAATGCAACACCAAGTTCTCCTCAGGTAGCAGAGGAGATATTTTTGGAAGGATTGTTTGTTGATCTTCAAACTCTATAATAGAAAGCCATCTGCTCATAGACTCACTGCAGATCTACTTACTAGCATAATACAATTGGTAAAACCCACTTACTAAGAGAATTTAAAAAAGTGTTTGCTCTTGACATGGGGTATTTTTTTTAATGTTTATTTATTTATTTTTGAGAGAGAGAGAGAGAGAGAGAGAGAGAGCACAAGGAGGGAAGAGACAGAAAGAGAGAGGGAGACACAGAATCTGAAGCAGGCTCCAGGCTCTGAGCTGTCAGCACAGAGCCCCACACGGGGCTCAAACCCACAAATTGTGAGATCATGACCTGAACCAGAGTCAGACACTTAGCCAACTGAGCCAGCCAGGTGCCCCAAGGTATTTCTTTATTAATGTCTTAAAATCATGTTTGCCTTGGGGCGCCTGGGTGGCTCAGTTGGTCTACTGTCTGACTCCTGATTTCCAATCAGGTCATTATCACAGGGCTGTGGAGTCAGCCCAGACCCTGCTTAAGATTCTGTCTCCCTCTGCTCCTCTCCCCAGCTGATGTTCACCTCTCTCTCAAAAATAAATAAATAATGAAATTAAATTTTAAAAACTACCTATTAATGTTTTTATTTATTTATTTATTTATTTATTCATTCATTCATTCATTTTACTGAAGAAGAATATGGAAGACTTCATGAATTTGTGTGTCATCCTTGCGTGGCACCCTGGTAATCTCCGTAACTTTCCAATTTTGGTATATCTGCTGCTGAAGTGAGCACTATTATATATTGAAGGACACTTGACAAAATTATAAGATTTTAAAGCATACCATGTGATGATTTGATATATATGTACATTGTGAAAGAAGAAATCATGTTAACATTTATAACTTGGTTTTATGTCACTTATAATTTCATTTTATGTTATTTAAATTTCCCTTAAGAAACAAATAATTTTTAAAAGATTTTTAAAGGAAAAATTAATGAAAGAAGAACAAATAGGAAAAAACAAACAAAAAATAGACTTTTTAAATAAAAATTGACAATGGCTTAACAAACTAAACAAAAAAGAAAAAACATCAAAACCAGAAGCAGAACCAAATTGTGGAAAATTTTCTCGCAAGTCTCATCAAAGAAAAAAGAAAGAAAAATAGTTAAATGATACTAAGAATAAGAAAGGGTGAATGTAAACATAGATACAGACAATATATTGGTGATTACAAATAAGGCAACCTGGTAGAAAAATCTTAAGTCAAGCTTCATTTTACTAGTTATACAGACTTATCAAAAAACTATATGATAAATCAGAGCAATTTGCCACAAATAGACTAGAAAAATAGAATAGAGAACTTAGAAGCAAGCCTTCAAAGATCAGGATGCTTCCTATAGGACAAGGGTGGCATTGCTAAGTACCTGGGGAAAAAGTGGAAACAAATGACTATCCACATGGGAAAATATAACATTAAAGTCTGAATTTGAACCATAGTACAACTCCAGGTGCATTAATGTTTTATATTTTTTAATGTTTATTTATATTTTTTGAGAGAGACAGAGAGAGAGAGAGAGAGAGAGAGAAGCTTGATGGGGGACTTGATCTCAAGAACCTCAAGATCATGACCTGAGCTGAAATCAAGAGTTGGATGCTTGGGCACCTGGGTGGCTCAATCGGCTGAGCCTCTGACTTTGGCTCAGGTCATGATCTCATGGTCCGTGAGTTTGAGCCCCAGGTCGGGCTCTGTGCTGATAGCTCGGAGCCTGGAGCCTGCTTCAGATTCTGTGTCTCCCTCACTCTCTGCCTCTCGCCGGCTTGTACTCTCTCTCTCTCTCTTTCTCAAGAATAAACATTAAAAAAAATAGATGCATAACCAACTGAGCCACCCAGGCACCCCTAGATGCATTAAAATAATTTTAAGTGTGAAAAATCAAACCAGTAAAATAAAATAAACTGGAAGCAGTTCAAAGAACTACTTTATCTTCCTTTCATCAAATCTGCCAATTTGTTTACCTCTGAACGCTTTATTCTGGCGAAATGGATGAAGTATGAAATAAAATATACAATCATGGAAAGATCCCTATAATTATTGTTTGCAAACTAATTTATAGAAAAAGGCACGGTATGATCCCATTTTTGTTATCAAAAACAAACATAATGAAATGAAGCGCATTCCCCAAATCCACATAAATATTTGGAGACTATCCCAGCCAACATTTCAGATATATAAGTAAGAAGTATCCGGTTATTTATTGTCTCCCTGTGTAGTTAAGTCCGATTCTAGACTCCATCCTCCTTGTCTTATGGGCAATTCAATTGCAGCTGCATTGGGCCCTGCTCCCCTTTCACTGGTTACTGTCCCACATGTGGGAGGAAGAGCTTATCTTCAGTCCATCACTCTGAACACCGACCACTTACGTTCCAGGCAAGGGATGAACAATTGAAATCTGGTGACTTCCTGCACTTCTTGTATGTGTAGAGCAGAGAAATTTGTATTGAAGTAAGGGACACCTGTTTAGGGCTCTGCCCTCTTAGGGGGACTCACGCAGTCATCCTGGGAGGTCAGGATGCCCGGACAGCAGGACTCCCTCACTTATTCCTCAGACTTCTGTCCTTTATTTGGGGGTAAAATTGTGTTCCCTGCTCTAGTAAACCTCAAAGATGGCCTGTTGCCCTTCTGGTTTCTACAAACCTACCTTGATAACTTCTTAAATGACTTAAAATTTGTATAGAAGACTAGAAGATATGGTCTTAGAGCCACTTTTGCTTTTATCCTTAAAAAGAGAAAAAAAATCTTGAGGAAAATAAAAGTGAAATCTGCATAACTGATTGAATTGAGGATGAAGAGAAGTGTGGTATATAGGACGGAGTAAGGAAAAATAAAGAAGATAAACAGAGTCGTGATGAATATGTCCTGATATTCTGATTGAGTACGTGTGTAGGAAAAGGTCTAGAAGCATACCAAATATTTAAAAATGATGACTTTTGAGATTAAGAACACTTTTCACTTCATATAGAACTGTAATATTCGAAATAATTGCAAGAATTTGCTACTTCTATGGATTATAAAAAAGGTAAACTCAGAAAGCAAAATAGACCAAAAAGAAGAAAAATTTTTATAAAATTTCAGTTTATGATGATTAGGCCTATAATTAAGTCAAGGAAACTGTCTAAACTCCCTAAGATACTGTGCCCTCTCATGAAGATATAGAGATAAAAGGCTGAATGTTTATTTAAAACAAATTCTTTATTATTTTTGAAGTATTTGGCAAATAAAATTCCAGTATGGAAAAAAATATGAGTATAACATGTGTTTCCAAGCGGCAAATTTATTTGTTTGTTTGCTTATGTTTATTTAGTTATCTTGAGAGAGAGAGAGAGAGTGAGAGGGAGAGTGAGAGAGAGAGCATGGGCACATGAGCAGGGAAGGGGCTGAGAGAGAGGGAGACAGAGAATCCCAAGCAGGCTCTGCATTGTCAGCTCAGAGCCCAATGCGGAGCTCAAACGCACAAACCTTGAGATCATGACCTGAGCCAAAACCAAGAGTTGGACACCTACCTGACTGAGCCACTGAGCTGCCCTCAGTGGCACATTTTTTGAAGGTTTTGAAGTCTTCAGGCAGGTGATAAAGTTCAGGCAAAGATACAGTTCTTCCATGAAAAAAAAGTTTTAATATGCTTTGGAACACTGAGAAATGCCATAGACATGTTGATTATTATTCTGGAGACTGATAGAAACACAAGCAAGATTCTGAGAAGCTAGTTTCGATTCACTTTAAAACAATTTCTTCTTGCTCAATAGAATATAGGACTTGAACTCTGAGAGCTGGACAGAAGGACATATGTTTGTCTCTGAATCCTAGAGTCCTTTGTTCTGGAAAATGGGAGGGGCAAAGAAAATAGCCAGGTAACCAGAGACGTTTTTTAAAGCAGTTGCTTCAGCGAAGTTTCAGAGATTTTACAGGCCCCACGCAAGGACCTGGAGTCTACCTGTCATCCAGGAACCTGGAATATAGAGATTTCGTTTGGGAAAAATCATGAAGCAAATTCATGCCCTCCGGTTGGATAGTAAGAAGATACAACTAAGAAGTAAAAACTTTCTTTAAGCCCCAAATGATGGTAGTTGAGCAAACAAATCAACCTTCAACGACAAAGAAAAAAGAGGAAAGCATGGTTTACCACGAGTTAATTCAAGTGGTGAATGATTATTACATCATCAAAATTACACTGGAAAATTTCATGATTCCAAAAGGGATGAAATAGTAGGCTAGTGGGTGTAGTGTAGTAATAACAAAATGCCACCAGATTCATGCTTTTCCAAATACTTTGTTTTGCTGCCTAAATTGCGAACAAAACAAAATTCTTGGCTCTACCGTCTGCCTCCCTCTCTGACTACAGCTTCTGCATGGCCATACATCCTATCCTCGTTCTGCCCCAACCATTCTGTCCTCCTTGCTCCTCTCTGAGTAGGTTGCAGTCTGCCTATGAAATGTTGCTTTTTTGAAACTAAACTGAAAAGTGGATTGTTTATTTCAATGAAAAACAATGACCCAAAGTCGGTGGTGTAGAAGTTATTTCATAATTTAAAAAAATGACGTGTTCCTGGGTCTCAGCACAAGAACACTAACATTAATCGAGCGTGTCACTGTGTTGAGTTGTTTTTCGTTCAACATTCCACAAGGAAGATGTAATTTTTTATCACTGTAATACAGATGAGAAAACTGGGAAAAGCTAGGCAATGTCAGAGCTGAGAGTAAAACTCTACCTTTTTAACCAAGACTCTATACTAATGCCTCTGAGTTTATACATGAATTGGGTTGTATGTATATAAACAAAGATCCCTTGCAGACCTATACATTAAAAAAAACCCCAAACTTCTAGAGTTTTCTTGCAATGTTTGGCATA
The DNA here is from genome assembly GCF_018350175.1 of Felis catus. NCBI lineage: Eukaryota > Metazoa > Chordata > Mammalia > Carnivora > Felidae > Felis > Felis catus. The sequence goes on along the minus strand of NC_058385.1, from coordinate 25,847,285 downwards.
AGGTTGTGTGCATTTTCAATATAAAAGAATTCTTTGTCAATGTACACACACACACACACACACACACACACACACACATGCACAAGTACTATCCATGTTTTCCCTCAAAGCTATAAAAAGGTTACCTAATCTAAAAAAAAGATATTCAGCTTCACATCTTATGAGATCCTCTATAGTTTTAATATCTGTCCTGCCCTGCAGCTATCCCCCAGCAATAAACTATACATAGGAATCATAGTGTAAGGGGAAAATAAAGATATATAGTGACACCACTATGTGAAAGCAAAACATCTGGAAATTCAGCAAAAATATTAATAAACTCAGTGAAAAATTTGGTCAAACTTTTTGATGTTATATAGACAAAAATAAATGAATAGTTAACTCAGTTGAATAGATGTTTTGGTATTGTTTTAAAATAAAATGATGAAGTATTCTAACTATTGTTTCCAGATTAATCTTTTGTGAATTTTGCCATTTAATTTTAGTCTTTGGCCCGTTTACTAACAGGTGAGGTATAAATAAATGTTTAAAGTTTTAGTCAATGGATTTATTCTCAGAGGAACAATAAATTAACTCTGTATTTCCGGGGTTTTCACTGCAAGAATTGTATTTTAGATATTCATCTGGGAGTGATGTGACACATACAAGACATTTGCATATGGTGGTCAATAGCTCAAATGTCCTGATCATATTAAACAAGTAGATTCTTCTAAAGGTGAAATAAAGCCAGCTTAGGGAAATTTTGACTTGTAGCCTTTAGGTAAAGTAGACGGCCAAAGACAGAAGGAAGTCCCAGAGATGGATCCTGAGGATGGAAACAGTGGTGGTTTTGGAAAGAAACAACTTGGAGGAAATGGAGGAAATATGTGAGAATGTGTCTGTGGGATCCTGTGGACAGGTAAGGAAGTTCCCACAGAGAAGAGAAAGACAGGTGCCTCCGTTTCTATTTGGGTTTCTGATTTTTTTATTATGGTAAAACATATATAAAATTTACCATTTTAATCGTTTCAGATGTACAATTCGGTGTCATTAAATATATTGACATTATTGTGCAACCATCACCATTATCCATCTCCAGAACTTTTGCATCATCCCAAACTGAAACTCCATACCCATTAAATAATAATTCCCGTTTCTCTCTCCCGCAGCCCCTGATAAACACTAATCTACTTTTGGTGTGTATGAATTTGACCACTCTAGATACCTCATATGCCAGGGACTGAATACTTTTTCCCTCTCAAATTCGTACGTTGAAATACAAATCCCCGATGTGATAGTATTAGGAAGTGGGCCTATGGTAGGCTTTGCCATCATGGATTGGATTAGTACCCTTACAAATGAGGTTCCAGAAAGCTACCTTGTCCCTTCTGCCATGTGAGGACCCAGAAAAAAGATGACTCTCTGAGCCAGAAAGCAGGCTCACACCAGACAGTCTTTCAGTGCCTTGAACTGGACTTCCTAGCCTCCAGAACTGTGAAAAAAGAGTATTTATCACTTACAAGCCAGCAAGTCTGTGGTATTTTATCATAGAAGCCCAAACTAAAATATTTTGTAAGTGGAAACATACAATATTTGTCCTTATTTCACTTAGCATAATGTTTCCAAGTTTCTTCCATCATGCAGCATGTATCAGAATCATTTTAAGGCTGAATAATATTTTGTTGAATGAATATACCGTATTTTGTTTATCCAGTCATCCATTGATGGACATCTGGGTTGTTTCAATCATTAGGTTATTGTGAATAATGCTGCTATAAACATGGGTATACAAGTATCTATTTGAATTCTTGCTTTTAACTCTTCTGGGTATATACTCAGATGTGGTGTTTTGAGATTTTAGAACTTTTTATTGACAGATAGAGTTGTGCATAGATCATAAGTGTACAGCTTAATGAATTGTCCTTAAGCAAATATACCCATGTGATTAGAAGACAGATTAAAACACAGAACCTCAATCCCCACCCTCTTTTAGCCCCTGTCCCTCCCCAAGGGAGCCAACCTCCTGACTTAACCCCTCAGATCAGTCTTGTCTGATTTTGAACTTTATATAAATGGAATCACACAATAGGTACTCATTTTTATTATGTTTATGAGACTATACAAATTACGTTTCTGAGGTTGACATAACATTTGTGAGATCTTAAAAAGAAACCATATTGTCACAATGTAGGCTTAGTTTATCCACTCTCACTAATACATACTATTCCATTATGTGAATATTGCACAATTTATTTGCTCATTCCATGGCTCATGAGAGTTGTGCTTCCATTCTTAACTCTTTCTTTCTCTCCACTTTTATTGGAAAATAATTGACATGCATCACTATATAAGTTTAAAGCACCCAACACCATAGCTCAATTTACATATATTGTGAAATGATTACCACAATAACTCTTATTCTTACAAAAAACAGGTGATCGAGAGTCCTTGTAGAGGGAATCAGGGTGTTGGACTTCAGGTTCTACCACTTTTACTTCTTCTACTGTAAGAAAGAAATTAAGGAGGCAGCTATACGCTTTGTCTTTTAAAAAGCAACCAATTACCATTTGGTTTTCAATCATAGGTTGGGTTTTCCTTAATCTGGGTTTCCTTAATTCATAGTGCCTTCCTGGGGACTAGAGAAATTCTCTTCTTTTATCCTGACCTTAGGGATACCTACCTAGGCAATCTGGCAATTTTCTTTGCCCCTCAATATCAAAGGGTGAGCCAATATTAGTCATTCTATATTTTAGTATGAATGCAGGTTAGAGGACTTGCCATTGGTGTATTTCAAAGAACTGAAGCGGGGTGGGGGGGGGGGCAGTAAGGTTCTGGGAGGAAGAACAGGTGTCCAGGCTGGGCAGGTGTCTCTTCTTCTATTACAGCCACAAGATTTATGACTCCTGGTGTCTCAGGCAGGCTCCTTTTGACTCAACTCTCCCTCCAAACCTCTTCTCCACTGTATTAGCACCAGACCACCAGAGTGCAATCACAATCATCCCACACAATCATCCCAGAGGGATTCTAGCTTGTATCTCTAGTTTCTACAGCCCTTTGCTACCCCCAAGCCCCCACTCCTGCCCCCAGTGACTGTGTTGAAGGGTTGCATATTTTCTTTTTTTTATGGCATTTTTTTTTAAAGTAAGCTTTAATGACCAATGTGGGGCTTGAACTCACAATCCTGAGGTAAAGAGTCGCAGGCTCCACCAGCTGAGCCAGCCAGGCACCCTGAAGAGCTGCATATTTCTCCTGGTCCAAACTGTCTTCTGCCTTCAATTATTTGTGTCTTAAAAATACTCCTTTTGGATGGATAGCACATGACATACATCTACTGTTTGCTTTACAACTAGAATTTTATATTTCGGATGATCAAGAAACTCTAGTAATAAGGTACAGAATAAAGGGAGAATGGCTAAATGGCTTCAAGCTTTTGGGTAAGTCAGATTCAGAACTTCTGCTTTTTTATAAATTGCAGTAATGAACTCTGTTCATGTTGGTTCATCTTGTGTTTATGGTGGTAAGATGCAGTGCAAAAACATGAATGCTGTGGACTGAATTGTGTCCCACCAAATTCATTTGTTGAAGCCCTATCTGCAAAGTGACTGTGTTTTGAGATAGGGCTTTTAGAAGGTAATTGAGGTTAGATAAGATCACGAGAATGGGGGTCTAGTATTTGTAGCTTTATACAAGAGGAAGAGAGAGATTTTTCTTTCTTTTGCCACCACGTGAGGATACAGCAAGAAGATGGCCATCTGTGCGTCAGGAAGAGGGCCTTCACCAAGACCTGAATCTCCCTACACCTTGACCTTAGACTTCCCAGTTTCCAGAGCTAAGAGAAATACATTTTTATTGTTTAAAAAAATTTTTTAAAATGTTTGTTTATTTTTGAGGCAGAGAGAGACAGAGCATGGGGGAGGGACAGAGAGAGGGAGACACAGAATCCGAAGAAGGCTCCAGACACTGAGTGGTCAGGACAGAGCCTGACGTGGGGCTTGAACTCACGAGCCGGGAGATCATGACCTGAGCAGAAGTTGGACGCTTAACCGACTGAGCCACCCAGGTGTCCCAGATTTTTATAGTTTAAACCATCCAGCGGTACGTTTTGTTATGGCAGCCTGAGCTAAGACACTGTGTCCTACAACTGAAGCCCTTGAATGAGTCACTTCTGCTTTTTAGACAAAGTGTTTTATTTTATAAATTGTCAGTAATATTCTTTATTTCCCTCAAGTAGCTGGGAAAATCACTGAGATAACATATCCAGAGTATGACAGACACAGAGTAAATTTTTAAAAAGTTACTTCCTCTCCCCTTCCATCCTTCGTTTTTCACTACCTGAGCATAACTGTAAGATGTGAAGGGAACCATCAACACTTTTCAAACAGGCATAATAATGAGAATGGCTAAAAATTATTGATAACTTACTATGGCTCAGACACTATGGCTAACACTTTATTTGCATCATTTTGTGGAGTTCTCACAGACACTTTAAAGTAAACATTGTTATTCCCTTGAACAGATCAGGAAACTGAGGCTCAGAGAAGACAAGTAACTTCTCAAGGTTACATAGCTATTATATAGTGGATCTGGGATTTATATCCATGTCTGTTTGACTCCCTGGGCTGTGTTCTTAGTCATTTTTTTATTCCCAAGTATATGATTATTGTTCATTCAACCTGAAGGGCACAGGAGATTCAATCACCGCTCGCACACACCTCACTATCTAGTAGGAAAGACAAAAGTGAAAATCAATAATTAGCAAATAGTGTGATCAATGTTAAATCTGCACAAGATGTTATTGAGTACAGAGGACAGATGCCAACTGTCTGAGGAGGCCAGAAAATTGTTCCCGCATCGGTTTGCTGGACTGCCAAGGTTGAGAAAGACATTTCAGACTGAGGGAACAAAGATACAGAGGCATACGGGCAAGGTTCATTGCAGACCTACATGTCATTTTGGGTGCCTGAAGTGAAGGACACATACTGGGGAAACATAGTAAATGAAGCAGGAGACGTCTGGAGAAGCCAGATTGTGAAGAACATTTATATGACATACAAAGGCATTTAAATTCTGCTACAGAATATATGTGTTAGAAAGCCATTCTTGTATGTCTTCCCCCTTGAGACAGTTTGATCATAGAAAGGAATGTGTCTTGTCTAACTCAGAGTATCCGAAGTCTAGCAAGGTAGTTATTCAGCATTTATTTGCTGAATTAAAAAGTGAATGAATGAGTGAACAGCATTAATCACATCACAATATATATTTTGACTGCAGGGGTATAGGGTTAGAGTGTGCCAAGAATGGGGTAATAGATAACGGTGCGGAGGAAATAATCCAGCAAAGGTATAGAGAGATGGACATTGGAAGGTTATTCAGGAAAGGGACTGTCATTTACCAATATAAAATTATCTAGAGGGCTGGCTGGGGACCGGGTGACATGAGATGCAGGAAGAGAGAAGCAGCTTTCAAGAGAATACAGGTGGGCTTTGGATATGTTGAGTTGGAAACGATTGGATTTCTGGTTGTCACTTGGGTTTGGAAGCTAGAGGTCATGCTCTGAAAACCATGGCAATACCCGTTTACACTGAAAGAGAGTATCTACAGAGTATGTACAGACTAGAGTGAGTTCTGCAGTGGAGATTTAGGAAAAAAACAAATGCTTTCTGGAGATTAATACATATTATAGAATCTTACTTGTCATCAAAGATAGAGAAAGAGGAGCCTAGAATATGGGCTTAGGAGGAGTAAGGGACAAGATGAATTTTGTGGCACGAATCTAAGGAAAATTCAAAGGGCTATGTATTCAACAGGATTAAACTCTGCAGAGAGGAGTAAATTTGGCACTATTTTGCTATGTGTTGTTTGACAGTATATTTATTGGGGAAATTATGTGATATCTATGAAATTAATTTTAAAACAATTTTAAGGGTCTGCTTTGCTTGGTGCTATATTTTTTCCATGGGTTGGATGCATTTTATACTCAGCAGTGGAAATTGAGCATTTTTAAAAAGTAAATCAAACCCACAAATGACACTTTCACGAAAAAAAAAATGAAGGATGTTAATACAGTGTAATACCAAGAGGATACAGTGAATGCAATTACTTGTTTGCTCAAGGCATCATTAAGTAAGATGTTGGTAGGTGCAAAAAAATAAGAGACCCAAATGGAAATTTCAGAGCAACTGACGTGCTGGCTTTTCTGGTGGCAAGCGCTCCTTAGGATGCCTATGGTGGTATAATATCTCTGCAATATATGGGAATAGTCTTAGAAGCTTTGCATAGAATGAAATTATTACAAATAGAAGCATAGCTGAAGATTCAGCATAGTAATTTATTTACAAAAATAAGGATTGCTATCATGGTTGTGAAACACAGTTAAGACTCTTCAGTTTTTATTTTTTTTTTTGAAATTTAAGTAGTAATTCAATTTTTTTAAATGTTTTTTTTTTTTGTTTTTTTTCAACGTTTATTTATTTTTGGGACAGAGAGAGACAGAGCATGAACGGGGGAGGGGCAGAGAGAGAGGGAGACACAGAATCGGAAACAGGCTCCAGGCTCTGAGCCATCAGCCCAGAGCCCGACGCGGGGCTCGAACTCACGGACCGCTAGATCGTGACGTGGCTGAAGTCGGACGCTTAACCGACTGCGCCACCCAGGCGCCCCAGTAATTCAATTTTTAAAATACTTGTTGAGATTAAGGAATGTACCTATCTATGTAAAGTATCTGTGCTATGCAAAGGAAAAAGAAGCCTGTAATTTTTAAAAATATATATATTTAATATATAATATATACAAGAAAAATGTACATCAGTGTGCCGCTCAATGATTTTTTCTCACAAACGCAGTTGTAAAATCTATACCCATATCAAGAAATAGATCAAAGGTCCCCCAGATGTCTTCTTTAATCTGCCTCCTAATCACTAAGAGTAAACACCATCTGCCTGTACAACATAAAATCTAAATTTTTAAACATTAGATTTTATCTGATTCTTTGTATTTACTTGTTTACTTCCTTATTTAGGCTTTAAACTTGTTCATGACAGGGGTTATGAGTTACTCTGCTCATCTTTGCCAAAAGGTCCTAGTGCATGGTTTGGAACATGGTAGGCATTCAGTATTTAAGCTGGCTAACAAAAATGGAATGCGGTGGGAGCAAAGAAAACCTGAGGACAATTGGAGCCAGAAATTATTCCCTGTCTTAAAGGTGTTTTGGTCTTGGTGGCACTAAAGGACCAACATATACCTGGACCTGTTCTCATTCTGAGCATGACTCAAGGTAGGGCAGAGAGTGAATAATAATTCTCTAGGGCTGGTTTTGGGCCTTGTATGTTAGGATATCAGAGATGGGGGGCTGATAACAGCACCATTTAAGATTCTGTTACGACACCAAAAAGATACTCTAATACAATCTGACAAAATTTTTCTATAGTACTGAATGTGGACAAGACTTTTTCCTTCCATTCTTCAGGGAGGTCCCTCCCAAGACCACGAGGAGGTTATAGTTGAAGGAGATGAATTTCACTAGTAGTATTTCATCACTGCTGTTCATTCCACATATATTTTAGAGTTTTCTCTCAGTGCATTTACTGAAAAATATTAGACACATTTAAAATGAAACAAAAAAGGAGAATCATCAGCTATGTATTCTCTGCATTTAATTACCTAAATGTTGTCAATAACTTTGATTTTCTTATTCTTTTATTGTATAAATGGCATTTAATTCAATGATACTAATAATAATTAAGATTAAGTGACTGCTTACTATAAACCAGCCCTGTAATTTACATAAATGAACCCATTATAGCCTCGTAATTATCGCACCTTATATTATACACTGTCCTCATTTTAAGGAAATGAGGCTTAAAGAAGTTCAGCTACTGGCCAAAGCCATAAATCAAGTGGGTCTTTGACTAGAGATTCAAATCCAGGTCTGTCTAGCTCCAGAACCTGGGCTTCTACCGTTTATAAGTTACTTCAATATCTTATCGATCCTCATACTTTGGGGTTTTACTCATTACTAAATACTCAATACTGTTTACTGAAGTTTTGTTTTGTTTAATGACTCAGTAGATATTCTTTTAACTAGGAAATACAACAGTCCTGGGTGGGTGGCTGTCTCTAGAGTTGGCAGTCATTAAGAGAGATTTCTATCACACACCAGAAGGTTGGCTATAAATCTGGAGCAAGGATACAGATCTAGAAATCTAAATCTCAAGTATCACATTCAACTTAAATTGAAATATTATGGAAGGGCATTTTTGATAATTATATACATAGGTACAGCATTTTAGATTCTGACCCATTTAGTTAACCTTTTGGGTAGATTTTTGTTGTCTCTGGAAGTTTCAGTTCAAAATAAAGGCCTACCTGTTAATTTCCATTATTATTTCAACATGAATTAAACTAGCACATGGTAAGAAACTTCATAAAGAGTATCACACCAGTGAAAGGCAAGCTACCAGCTAGGGGTGCTCAGAAAAGCGAACAGTCTCTTGAGGTGAAAAGACAACAATTTCTTCGGCTCTGATGATTTCCCCAATGAGGAGGGTTGGAGAGGAGAGGTTGGTGGTCTTCTCAGGAGATAAAGAGAGCAGAGTTCAAAGTGGCTTCCTGTTCTTCTCCTGAAACAGAGTAGGTGACCAAGACGAGGTTCTCTTCCATATAAAACCATTCCTGGGCTTCCTTTAGGATGAGTGTCCTTATCAACTTGTCACCCAGCCCTTGGTGGCCAATTCCCTGGCCTCTCACCATGGGTTTTTGGACATCTTTGAACTTTCCCCAATGTATCTTCAAACATTTCTTAAAAGTGCTTGAGAACCATTTTGAAAAGAGCAAGCTAATGCTTGTGTCTGTGTTTGCTAAATTTCCTAAACTACTCACATTCCACAAAACAGGGTTTTGACTGCTGTAATCTGCCACTCTTCCACGTGTAATTTTAAGTACAGCAAGACACCAGAGAGGTGACAAGGAAGTAGGTAGTAATAAAAGTAAAATACTGTTGTTGTGTCTTTTAAGAATGAATCACATGTGTGAAGAAATAAATCTATTCCTTTAAAACCTGGTAGATTATTTTAGGCCATATCAGGAGAGAAATAGAATACGTTCAATTAAAAATGATTGAGAAATGTTATTCTTTACTTTAAAATAGCTGTCACTTCAATTATTTATCATTTTTATTCTCAGCTCAAGAGTAAAAAGACAAATTTTCTATAACCGGATAGCTATTATAAAGCTAACCAGATACCTTTGTCTTTCTTCTTGCTTTTATATTAAGCCCTATAGACTAAGCGCTTGGCTATAAATAAAACTATTGATGTTAAAAGGTCATGGCTGTGACCTTTCACATGTTTCTTCTCCACTGTATCTATATACACTGTATACTTTACCCAGAGAAGAGATTCTTTATTTAAGAGAGCTTAAACTGTTCAAATTTGTAATGTACTGGGGATTTTGGAATGTCTAGGGGACTTAGTGGATAAAGAACTGACCTTTCATCTCTGAACTCAGACACAGTCCAACCTCAGATAAGTGAAAAAGTTTTGTGTCAGTTGCCTGTATGATAAACTGGTACTATCCACTATCTTCCAACCCAATTAAGCATTACTGGCAGATCTGGCCTCAAGAGGCACATGGAGTATAGAAATGGAATTACTTCTACTCCTGGAGAGGGTGTCTGAACCTTCAAGATAGGATTTTAAGGTTATAAATGGGAAGCATTGGCCAAAGTAGCATCTACAGATAGAAATCCATAAGCCCATGTGAACCCCACCCGACTCAAATGCAAATTTGAGATACTGGGATATTTCCAAGGTTCACAGTTTTAGCTTCTATTTGCTATGTCTTCAGATGCAATTTGTAAAATATTTTTATTCTTTTAATCTATAGGAAAAAAGAATTAGAAGGTAGCAGACAGTAGCAGACGTGTGGGGTGAAATTTGGTGCTTGTAGAGCCAACCTAATGTTCACAATAAAACGTAGACTAGAGTTTCTAAAGTATTAAATAATGCACAAATCCCTGCATTTTATACTGGGGTGCATGATATGAGGTGACAAGTTTCCATTTTATTATTTAAATTTTACTTACTTGACATTAAAATGAACTCCTTTTTTCAAATAACCATTGGAAATAATGAAAAGAACCCTGAACCTTCTTGAGGACATGATTGCTGTTTTTTTTACATCTTTGATTTTTCGAATATGTGACTCCACAATGCAAAATAGATGCCCACTATCTACTTTGTCATGAACAGATAAATAACGATTGAATGAGAAACTATCGCATATCGGATGGCCATTGTAAGTTAGAAAAAAATTGTTAAATGTTTCAGTTTTGCAGAATTAATGAGAGGGGAAGTTGAACAATCCCTATAAAAATATTCAAGTAATTTAAAATTTCAACAATGAAAGGTGTCAGATTTAACCTGAGAAGAGCCTTTAGTGGAAAGTAATACAGTGATTAAGTATCTTTATTTTTCTCCGTAGAGAGAGAAAACAATGGCCATTGTCATTTAATTTAATTTAAATAGAGATTCATTTACATATGACTAAGAACTTCCTAATATGCAGTTATACAGCAACTATTTTAAAATTAACAAAAGAAAAAGAAATGATGTTTTTTTCCTTGGGGATATATGGCAAATGACAAGGAAAAAATTGAGTAAACTACCTATTTAATCTCTTTGGTTGGATCAGAGTTATTTTTATTTACATTTTTATATTTTTCTATATCTTTAAATGTTGTACAGGAAGCATATTTATTACTATTTTTTTAACCAGGAAAAATGACATCTGAAACAAAGAGTGCTCCCTAAATTCTGTCTCATTACAACTTTCGCTTTAGCCATCACTCATGTTTGGAAAACTAAATACAGTATCCATTCTGTAAATTTGAAATCACTTAAGTCCTTTGGACATCAAAGGGAGAATACTTGAAAATGTTTCTGAGAGTAATTTGATTTGAAAGTTGAGTGAAGGTGAACTCAACAAAGGTGAAGAATTCAAATTCAAGAGCAGAGGTTAAGGATGGCTAGAAGGGACCAGGAACTTAAAAATACTTGAGAAGAATTTCATTGAGTGGTTCCAGAGAAAAGACAGTAAGCCCATTTTGGTCTATGTACATAGACGATCTGGATACTTTATATTATTGGTGTTAAAAAAATAAATAAAGGAACAATAGGCCCCAAATGAGTCACTTGTGCTAAGTCCCACATCAGCAAATTCAGACTTAACACTTAACTGCAGTTTCAGCCTCCTCCAGGAAGGTGATCTTTTTAACCTGGTCATTGCTGGCATCACCTGGTCATCACTAGAGAGGTCATCTGCCTGATAGACTCTGACCTTCCCTTGAAACAATCTACTCTCTACTAAAAATTTCCTTGTTCTGCCTCCTTCTGCTTATTAAAAGCCTTTGAGCTCCTTTCTTTCTGCTGCATAGGATGCTCCCCAGTTCATGAATCATTGAATAAAGCCAATGAGACCTTCAAATTTACGCGGTTTGATTTTGGTTTTTTAACAATGGGTTTGACCAAAAGCGATTAGATTAACCAAATCATATTGCTTTAGTTAAGACATTTAACGCGAATGGTAAAAAATATTAGCAAAACAGGAATATCAACACAAAGAAAAGAAGTAAAATCCAGAAGGTAAGAGATGGAAAGATCAAGCTATGAAATATCCAACTGCCATCAAGTTGGAAGTGAGAAAATGATGCCACATTTTGTCTTCAAAGACTAGATTGGAAATACATGCTGAAAATCTGAGAAGGATTGGAGTAGAATATTTTTGTGAGAAAACAACAAAAGCTAAAATTCAGATTTTGTGACTGAGGATTTTTGGTCTTACGTTTTAAGAAGATCTATTTTCTCCATATGGCTTTTCAAAGGGAGATTGGATGTGATCCTTAAGAAGCATTTAGAAATGGCTTATTTTGGAAATACTATCTTCTTAACACTCACTACTTTTCCTATCTCACGTGGGAAACTAAAAAACGAAACCCCGAATTCTGATTCCAGCACACAAAAAATTCCAGCCAAATCTTTTGCGTCTAGTCGGAGTTTTTTGTTTGTTTTTAGAAACTATAGAAACACAGCTTCCAGTCAACTTTACTTGGGGTGAATCACTGCATCCTCATAGAAGATGTATACAACCACAGGTGGCTGCAAAAATCACATTCATGTGACTCACGTGATTTCATGACTTTTCTCTATGCATCTGCTTAACATTTATAAACATTTATATAACGTTTATGTTATGTGCATAAGAATTATAAAGAGCTACTTACTTGTTAATTTAATATATGTGTATCACACCGGACATGAACACGTGCCTACTTTTGCACCATTGTATCTGAAGTACACAACTGGATGACACATAGTAGGTGCTTCATAAATGTTGAATCGATGAATGAATAAAACGCTCCTTGAGCTTTCATTTTGATTTAACTGACATGTAAGAACACAGATGCCTGTAATCAAGTGGCTGTCCATTGCTCAGAAGTGTTTTTCACTATTTGAAAGAAAATGATACTTTTTAACTTTATCAACTTAGAGATATGCATCTTTCTAGAAACGAAACAAAAAGCGAATGCACAACCATAAACTCCACAAAATATTTAATGAACAGAATCCCAATTTCGCTAAGAAAACTCAAGTCACTGATGACCGACTGTTATGCATGTTTTTGTTTAAAATGTCTTTGTATTTCTCACATATATAATGGCTTGTTTAGAGATGTCATAAATGGTCATTTAAAACCACATCTACTTATTTAATGTCTGCAGGCACTCCGTGCATAGGAAAAGCCAAGAGAAGACCACTTGGTTTAAGGATGACAATACCTTTGGAATGTTAATAGCGTAAAACTTTCTGAAGGAAAATTATTTCTTTCCCGAACAAGGAAAGAGTCAGATTGGCTTAGTCCATTTTGCACCTTTGTGCCAGGGAATCTCTGGGTTTAAATTACAGCAGCTTCAGCCTTTGCTTTTCAATCCCTTAATCCTTAAGGAGCATAGGTTTCAGTTCAAGACAACTTCACACAGAACATAAGAAAAGACTCTGTGAGCCTACCTCAAGTATGATGATCTTTTTTTCAGCTGTGATCTTTCACTTGCATCCCATAGTAAAAATGACTTTGAGGCAAACCAGTGTCAAATAATTAATGCATTTTCAATGAAGGACTTTTTTCCACTCTGCCATAATGCAATGCATGAAAAGCAATAAATACTTTCATGTAAGCCACTTGTACCTGTGGTTTTCATCACTGTTTCACTGGGATCCTTCACATTAGAGAACCTTTGTGAGGTGCCTAAGCTGAAATGGAAAGAAAGGCTGGCCTGGGAGGTTTTACATCTGGTAGCCTACCCCATTACTTACAGGCTACATGTTAAAAAAAAAAAAAAAAGAGTTATACAGGTTGAATTGGGGCAATTATGTTCTGATCTAAGACATATATATTTGTCGATTATTTCCAGGTGTTTCTTAAAAAATCATGTTTTCTTGATCTATAATTAATATTTTGCTGATGGTGCTCTAGCAAAATGCCACAAAACCACTCACCATTTCTCCATGCTGTAAATGATATGAACTAATAGTAACCATATTAAGATTCTTAGGTTTTTAAGCATTATCCTAGTTTGTGTCACAACTATTATTTAAAATTATAATATCCAGGTGTTGTGTATGGTATTTGATCAAAGGGAATGGAAATGTAATGAGTTATAAGTTTTCTCCCTGAGGACTCAAACTGTACATAATGGGAGAGGGTGTGATTTATTTTCTGAGTCATTCTGGAAACAGTTATAAAAACCTTTGGTTAAATGTTCGTAACGGGGGTTATTGAATCTGCTGATATTTACCACTTATAGGGGGGTTATGGGAGTGTTTTCTTCGAGGGGAAAACCAAGCTAAAGAGTCTTTAAAAAAAAACCTCTACCTATCAGAAAGCATTAGTATCACCTGCTGAGTTTTTAATGAATATTTCCAGACTCTGTACGACATGTTCACAGAATCAAAAACAAAAAATAAAAAAGAAAAAAAAAATAATAACAAGACTTCAAAATTGACCTTTAGAGATAACAAAAAGTGACACTTGATTTTTTTTTTGATGGTGATGAATGCATCCTCTAAATGACAATGAACAGTAGAGCTATAATTTTATGAGAACATTTCTAATTTTTCCCACATTAACCTTGTGTTAAGAAATGCTGACAACTTTGAATTATAGGACTAAATCCACTTCCCGTTCTTTGCCGTTAGTGAAAATGATCAGTCCTTCCCCTTTAAGCAAATGCAATAAGGAAGCATCAGAAGTGGGTTGAACACTTTTTTATTTTATTTTTTTTATTTTTGATCTTCCTCAAATATTGTTTGACCTTAATCACTGTCTTCCAACAAGCTTAATGTGACATCACCTTGAAACAAAAACACAGAGCTCTCAAGTCTGGCTCTGGAATGAAAAAGCCCTGATTATTAGTCCTCTGTGTGATCTTTTCAGATTGCACTGATGAGATGAAGTTTAATCTCGTTTCTCTCCTCTCCAGCACCACAAACCACAGGCAGTTTAAGGCAGCCTGAAAATCTCTTACATCTGGAAGAGCAATAATTCATGGGATTTCGCCTGACAGCCATGACAGGCAGCAAGGCAGCCAGAAACAACCGTCTCTTATGTTGTGCTATTTGCAAAAAATCAGAAGAGGAGGAGTCGGCCCAGGACCACATCCTTCTTTAGCATATGTTAGTGGAGAAAACCCTTTTATTTTCTGCCAGATGCTTCATGAATAGGTCCTAAATATTACATAGACAGTAGCTATCACTTCCAAACAAAATTCCTGGGTGTCTGCTAAGCTGCAGAGCATATGAAGGCCTATTGTCTGGCAAAGGGTCATGGTTAAATTTGCACAGATTTTTTAAAATAGATATCTCAGATTCTACATGTAATTTATAGGCGTTTGCACACCCTGCTGTGCATGAATATGATACCATCTTCTGAGCAGGATTATTTCGTGAAATGTATATGGGATTTAGCTACAGTAACTTTTACTGGGCAGCCTCGAATGGCCAGCAAAGTACTAGAATTTACTGCAGCACAGCTTGTGCTGTCAGGCTCGGGGTTGGTGTTTATGATTTCTGCAGAAGCTGAAATAAACAACTTCTCCTTAATGGCCTTCTTTATGTGTAAGCAGCAGTGGCCCTATCTGGTCTCACAACAGTAGCTGGTGCAGCGGTCTGTCCTAATTCATGTGGAACCAATGTCTGAAAATTTGCATTTCTGCTTTTCTGAGTTTTCTGTGGCAGGAGCCAGAAAGGGGGAACTCGACTGCAAATGTTTGAATGGGTAGCATTCCACTCTACTGTTTTTAGTGCTATAAATACATTGTGGATAGAATGACTCAATTTTAAGACTCTGACAGCGAGAAGAGAAGGAAACAGCCCGCATTTCTTTTCAGATTGGACATTGTCGATAAATCCTGTAAAAATACTCATCAAAGAACATTTAAATGGCTTCTTTGAGAGGCCTGTCTGAAGCATGCGAGATAGTTAAGTCACCATTCGGTACGCATGTCAAGGTATGTGAACGCAATGGTCAGAACTGCCTGAGGAGTAAGCTCAAGCACAGGAATATGCGAAATACAGATTTTTCTTCTTAGGCAAAAATTTAAAGAAAATAATTCCTAAAACTTTTCTGATGTAACAACGGTTTTTAAAGTTCTGAGGAATGTTGACATACGTTGTATGTAGGAGCAGGCAGAAAATACATTTTTAAAAAACGAGACAACCGTTTCATGCCAAAGAAAAACAATTCCGTTGCCAAACTACACATTGTTAACTTAAAATGTGTTCCATGTGGAAATAGGAAGACTGGTTTTAAGGAAAGGCTAGTGATCTGAAGTCAGCTGGCTCCGTGCCTGTCAACTACACATTTTGGCTTCTAGTTTTACAGCTAGAATTGGAAATATTTATTTCCCCTATTTAAGAGCAGTTCTTTTCCTTTGCCTAGTAAACCAATGAATTTGCCTGTAAACATGCATATAGAAAAAAAAAAAAAAAGACTTCCAGGCAATACGCAAGGGAAGAATAATTGAAAATCTCTTGTAGGCAACATATTATAGGTTGGAAAGATTGCATTTTCTTCTATTCTCATTTTGTCTTGCCCTTTTGCCAGCATTTTTGTATACTCATCACATTTTCTGGAAAGAAATCAAATTACCAAAACCTTCGGCTTCTGCGTTTGAAAGCTTAGGACCACACGGCAGACACATATTTGGAAGACATATCTTTACTGATGACAATATTTACCTATCACCGCTGTTCAGAATGATCGACATCAACAAGCACGCAGATAGCCTGTTACTGGCTTCTTTGAAGTAGCATCCTATCGCCGTGGTCTTATGGTCTTATGCAGGTAACAGATGAATTCTCAAAGGCAGCATGAATCCACAGCAGTGAGCAGCCATTGGGAAGACCTTACAGAGGGAGAGGGTCTTGATAATATTAAAAGACATATATATCTAAAATTTGTTTGCTAGTCATATCACACTTACCTTGGATCACTTAATTTATCACACGTTTTTCAGTATTTGATCTTGGCCACAAGGAATGCAGGCAAAGGATTCATCACAAGTATTCTCGTGTTGTTTTACGTAATGGGACATGGTGGGACCTAGAACTTCAAGTATAGGTAGAGTTGTAGCATTGATTTCAGTTTCACTGTCTGAAAGGCAAATCCAGAGGCTTCAGGAGCCAGATTTTAGCAAGTCTGAGTGGGCAAGAGCTATTTATTGCAATTCTGAGAGCATAAAGCTCCTCCTTTTCACACATACCCCTTTGCTGGAGAACCCAAGTTTTATTTATGATTTTGGATTTTATTTCACAGCATTCCAGTTTAGTTTAGCATGATGTATTTAATAACCATGTCGACTGTCTTAATTACCCTATAAAGCAGGGTTCCATTGGCATTTGACCCTCCACGGCATTCCAGAGAAACTGCAGGACCATGATAATTACCAACCGCCTGTGAGAAAATTAAACAAAAAGGCCCAACTTTTAAACCACCATTTTAAACGACCTATTACATCTCAGGAATAAATCATTGATGAAATAGCCTGCTTAACAGGAAAATAGCTATTCCATAGCAAAGAATTTCCCCTTGCATGATCATGAAGAGAATATTAAGTATTCTTCAGCTCAAAAGGTTAGATTTTATGTCTGTCCAATGCCTTTTAATGACACATTTTTGTGTAATTTTACTGTAATCAAAGCCTCTTCCCACAGAGGTTACAGACTGTGGATATTTGTCAGTCTTTAACATTTCCTTATCCATGGAATATTAAATGCACTTATATGTGGCCAGAGGAAAAAAATCTGTTTATAATTGGAAAAAATTCAAATTAAAAAAAGATCTATGAAGAGTTTTACTTCCTTTGATTAGCATGGGCACTTGCTATAAATTTTGCAAAAAGTGCTAATCAATCACTCTGTGTGATAAGATTGATTTATTAATTGCTGCCATCGTCCAAAAAAATAGTGACCTGCTTTGAAGATCTAAATGTCTGGATTAATTTGAGAGTGGTGCCGATATGTCATAACGAATCATAATATATTGTTATATTCATTTCTGTGTAATAGTTCCATCAGTCCGAAGCTCAGCAAACATAAAGCTTAAATTCTCCGTCCCTTTACATTCCCCCCTGATAAACATTTGTTTAGCGAAAGTTGATATTTTACATATGTTCCCTATGAGGTTCCCTGTGTGACATTAGAGATATACTAGATGACTCTTTTCTGATCTCTCTATAATCCAATGATTAGGATCATCACTTTTTTTAACAAAACAATTGAATCCAACTTGATTAAAGACACTCAAGAATTGTAAGCTTTTCTTCTTTTTTGTGATAACTTTGGCTCTCTGCGAAAAGGAAAATAAACACATGTGCCTTGAGGTCACATAAGGTCCATTTCCAGGTTTCTAACACTGGCCACTTTTTTTTTTCTATTGGCAAATTGCCTGGGGCCCAAGGAAACCGGCCAGTGGATACTAGAAATAATTGGGCGAACAAGCGTGCTTTTTTGGCAAAGATCGATAGCAGAAAAGACAAGTACTCAATTTGTTGTCGGGCATCCCAGCATCCCGCGTTTGTTCTGCTTACCAGCTGTGCAATCTTCAATATATTACTGACCTTCTCTGTTTCAACGTTCTCACCTGCAAAATGGAAATGATGGTAGCAGCTATTTCACAAGGTTTGGGGGAGGATTAAATAAGATGATATGTGTAAGATGCCTACTGCAATGTCTGACTCATGATAGTTACTCAGTTTTTGTTGGATTGGGTTTTTTTGGCTCTATCCCCAGCAGAGTTCACAGTAATCTGACTAATGCTTTGCTAAATGTTTTCTTATTGAAACCCACTCAAAACCGCCAAGGTTTAACACTGAAAAGAGATTGCCAATTAGCAAGGAGTGGCTGATCAAGGAGCCTTAATCTATTTCCTGGACCATTTGTGCCACATAAATTACTATGGCTGCCACTGCCAGTTTTCAGTGGTACATTCCTCACTGTTCTTCAAAAATTTGTCCAAATCATAGATTACTTCCTCAATTCTTTTTAGCACAGCTGAAAAAGGCTGGCGGCTTAAAATAATTTGAAAATACTAAGAAGGAATAAAAGGTAAATAAGGAAGATTTAAAAATACATATATTAGGTTCTGGAAGTAGAGATTTCTGACTCTTATCATAGTTAGCTCTCAAACAAGGTCTGTCCAGTTCTAGATCTAAATCCAATGGTGTCTTCACATGCCCTTGGTCTGTGTTTCCATAGTCCCGTTTGTCCGCTGAAAGAAGAACTCTTTTTGACACATTCAGGGTTAGTGCTAAACATTAGCCTTGCCACACTCTTAGGACTTTTCAACTCAAATCAAGGATTACATCTGAGAAACAACCACTTCTCAATGGGAGGATGCCATAAATTATTTCACTCATCAGGTGAGACCTATAGGAAATAGCTAGGTCAATGGAGCCACCACAATCCAATACAATCCCCCAAGTTGCAGTTACTATAATATTTATGAAATAGCATTTCTTATCAAAATAAATCTCAGTATTGGCCCTGGTGTAAAATTATCCTGGTGAAGATGGGCAGTCCTGATCCTGTAGCTCCTGAAATCCATTTTTAATTAAGGTTCTTTCAAATCATTGCCTCACTGACCCTCTAGTGCAGCAGCTTCTGGAAGCCATGGACCCTAGAGAGATCCTGAACAAGCTTCGGTGGGACTGACACCTTGGTGGGAAAAATTACAGTTTTGTTTTCACTAACCTCAGACCAAAATTTATAATTCTGTTCAAATTTGAACATAGACAACAAAGCACCGAAACATTAACAGTACCTGTGACGTTACTAAAGTAAATTGCAGGTATTTTCATATCACATGCCACATGTGACAGATATTGTTTATGTTCAATATCTCAAAATTATATGAGGCCATAAGTAGGTCTGCTATCGCATCTTATTACTTAATGTGTTAATAATGAAGCACCTATGTTACTGTATCATAAATTATTTTTAAAACATTCATTAACTGTTCTTAAGTATCATAGCTTTCCTTGGCCATCCTACATGTCACAGTTCATGGACATAAATGCACTGTTTTTGGATGGGGTTTTTAGACTTCCTCAGACTGTCAATGGGTTTGTGGCCCTAGAAGTTTGAAGACTTACCCTACTGACATCATCTTTAACCAGCAAACTGCTGTGCCTCTGGTGGTAGACTCTGGCTTCCTCGTCAATCAAGAGAGAGACAAATGATTCTAGCTGGGCAGATTGTTCCCACCCCCCCCCCAAAAAAAAAATTCAGGCTGGAAATGGCAATAAAATGCTCTTTTCTTTTGATGAAGCTGTGAGGATATGGGTCCAAGGTGCCATGTTTATGAGTAGGTGAAGAAAGTTTAGTGGTAGAAGGAAATAAAACCCAATGAGCAAGATAAGAAAAAGAAAGTCCTGATAATTGTTCTTATCCCTGGTCCTGTCCCTGAGGCCAGTCCCATCTCTTCAGTGGTTGGGTTATATAAGCCAAAGATTTTCTGCTTTGAGCTAGGTTAGGATGGGTTTCTGGATCTTATACTAATGATGACAATAACAAAAACATCCTAACTAATACAGAGAAATATCATAGCCTCTTTCGTCCCTGACTCAGGTGGTATCGCAGATCCTTTTCCTTAGAACATCTTTCTTACAGATATTTTTTATTTTTGCCAGTTCAGAATCCTTCCCCTCTTCTTTTATAAAAGTAAACCATTTTTCTTTGGGTTACTACATTCTCTCCTCTGATCAGTCTACTTCATATAGATAAGGTTGACCCACTGTAAGCTGGAGGGGTGAGGAAGTGATGTGGGCCTCAGCCACTCAGAACATTTCATGGCCCTGGCCAGGTTCAACGTGAGATAGAATCTAGACCATTAGGAGTTAAGCCCGGTGCTTTCAGAAAATTTGAGAACAGATTTAGCTCTTTCCACTGGGATTACTGACAATAAGAAGTGATGCTGCAGGTATTGGTGTCTTCTCTGTGGAATGCTGAACAGAGACTTTGAAACGGACCAGATCCTGGTGACATTATCTGAGCCCTTACATCCGGTAATGCCAATGATCAATTCTCATGCACTCAGCAGTCTTCCTCTTGATTTTACAGATCTATGAAACAATAAATAGCCTCCACATTTTTATCAGCTTGAGTCAGTTTAATATTTTGGCTTCTGTCTATTGAAACCAAAACAGTTCTAAATCATATACCTTTAGAAAACCCAAGCCGGGCCAAAGTACTCTAAAATCTTTTTGTTGCATAGTGTCAGCCAGGGTCACATTCTGTGCCGGGGGTTGTGTCCATCTCCAGAAACACATGTGATGTCAGCAGTTACTAGATCAATAAACTGCTCCCTGTGAACAAGGAAGGTTTGAGAATACTTGCTGCTTTGTTTGAATTCTAATTCTGCGTGTTTTAAGGTACACTGCTGAGCAGGGATCCCAGGTATCTTGGGGGGTGAGACCTTGGGGCCCCTGGACTTTTCCACTGGGCCTGCTGACAACAAAAAGAAGGTGGAGGGTCTGGGGGAAGGTGAGGAAATATGCCCTAAACAGTTTTCTTGAAGCCAAAAGTCATTCATGCTTTTCCTGCCTTGCTATGGGACGAAATGCTGTAAATGACACAGCTCCCTCACTCAGTCCTCTGCTCTCAGTACTTACAAAGTTGTACCTCTTTTCTGTTTTCCCTCTTTTGAATGAATAAATGAGTAATGAGTGCGTCAGTTATCTTTGAATTTGGCCTGAACCTAGGGTTTACCTGCCATACCCACAACAGCTGCCACCTCAGCTGTTTACCTTTGTTCATTTTGTTTTTTACTCACCTTCCTCTTTCCCAAGCTCAGCAACTTTTGGCTACCCGCACACTGTGACACTGGGCTTGTAGCACAAGGGTAAACCTCAATCCTCAGGTAGAGGATAGAGATGTCACATAGGAAAGGATGACAATAGAAATAAGCTTAGAGAATGCAAGTAGAATAAAAATGTCTCGGTTTCCAGAGTCCTCAATTGCTTTTGTCCAGTTCATTCCTAGAAAACACATCTGAATTATCAATACCCTCAGCCCTAAGGCTGAGACATCTATTTGGCATTTTTATTTCCTACTTCTGGCCTATCTCCGAACAAAAGACACCATCTTGCAGGAATCCTACAGAACATTTTGGTGCCTTCGGGGTCCAGACCAAGAGAACGTTATTTCCAAAGACCCCATCAGATCTTATCTTCTCAGATCTTATATCTAGTCCAAGAAGCTCTTCTACTCCAGCTTACTGTCAACAGGAAAACCTCAGACTTTACATGCCTTTTATACTTTTCAGACTCTATGTATAACCAACATATTCCAGGTCTCTTTAGTCTGTGGATAAAAATAATTACATATAATTATTAATGACAAATTCTTTTTGTAAATGAGGTTTCACACCCTCCGCGGAGCCCAACATGGGGCTTGAACTCACACCCTGAGGTCAAGACCTCAGCTGAGATCAAGAGTCAGACACTTACTTGACTGAACCACCCAGGCATCCCCATGAAAAATTCTTAATTCCAGTTAAATATGCAATGGGTATTGAGCACTTCTCCAAGGCAAGACACTGTACCATGTGCTGGGGATATATTAGTTAAATGAGACAATATTGTTACTATCAGCATATTGTTAGCCACGTAAAGAGAAGGGCTGGCTTCAGACAAATCATTAAAAATGTACAGAATATTACAAATGCTTAGTGGGATTTAAGCTAATCTAGGAGGTCAGAAAAGACTCATCAGTTGAGGTAATATTGAAGGATGAGCACTGAGTTAAACAAAGAATCTAGAGAAAGTCTTCCCAAACACAGTGAACAGAATATCCAGAAAGGACAAGATCAGGGGATTGAAAGTGTCAGTGTGGCCAGAGCCTAGAAAAGGGAGAGGGAACATAGCCCTCGGGGAGACCAGGGAGGTGGGAAGAAGCCAGATTTTGGAGAGGCTGCTAAGCTATGTTAAGATTGTTTTTAATTAAAGTAGACTTGAGGAAAACTATCCAGATTTGGAACAGATGCTGTGGGAAATGGGAAATAGCTGTCGAGAGAGGAGCAAAGGGATTGCCAGTGTTTGCAAAGGCCCAGCTGAGGTTGGACATCATGACAATGTAATGAAAGCTATCAGCACAGCTATTCCATTTTTCCAGCGACACTTAGCGGCCTGGAAATAGGCATGCTGAAAGCAGGCAACTAGGTTGTCTTAGAGTTAGAGATTGGCTTGGGATGTGCAATTGTATGGAAGGAAAAGAAATGAAGGTTGTTACTATAAACAGGGTGCTAAGATTGACCACGAGACCTCACTTATGCAAGGAAGGAGTGTTTAGAAAAGACGCACATCATAACAAACACCAGTACAACACTGGGAGCCCTGACTGCCTTCTTCAGCTCCTGAGGTCACCAGGCTCTCATCCTGAGGAAGTTAGTTCAAAAGTTTGAGCTAAAAAAGGTAGCTTGGTAGGTCTTACCTCATGATTTTCTGGGGAGAGAAAACTGAGAAAACTTATGTGAACAGTTTAGCTTGGGCCTAGCGTGTGGTAGACACTCAACCAATGTTATTTTATAAGGAAGAAAACCAAAATCGGTGGGAGAGCCTGAAAGACTTGAGGAAGACTTGATGCAGGATAGTGGTCCTGGGGGAGTTGAAGCTCTCTCTAACCTAGCAGACAGTGGAGGTAACCGAGGTAGAAAGATCTTAATAGAAAGTTAGAGACTGACCTGGTGAAGAGTGGAAGTGAAGTCGGTTTGAGTAGTGAAAATCCAGACACTGCAAGGGAAACAGCATTTCATAGGTCATCGGCTTGCATCTTATGATGTTGATGAAAGAGAAAGGAAAATTGTGAGCTCGGGACCCATATCTTCAGTCAAATGCCTCATGGCAGGTATGTTGTAGGATCAGGTATCCTTTGCCACAGGATCAACAGTTGTTTTGTTTCAGGCCTTCTCTCCCTTAATTGTTGCCTTTCCTTCTTGGGTCTTTGAGTTCTGCTCTTCTTCTGAGTCTTTCCCTGGACTGCCTCTTACAATCTTGCTCTTGTGATAAACTTTACTCCTTGCCTTTCTTGGTTGTGATTCTCATCTTCTCTCTCTGCTTAGAGACCAAGGTCTTATATGCCTGTGTTCTCCAGAAGATCTCTTCTTTTTCCACTGCCTTATCATACTTTAAACAGGGGCAGCCATCAGGAGTTTTTGATTGAAGCTTGGATTCCCAGAATGACTTTTTATTCACTAAATTTCACACTCTGATCATGGCCTGCACTCATTTGTCCATAAATATTTATCATGTGGGTCTGTCAGTCCCAGCTAGGGGTTGTGTCAGGTGCTGGGTCACAATCATTGTTGTTGACCCCTCTGTAACTTGTAACACTGGGTTTCCTCCATTTTGATGACACTCCCACTTTGTGACTCTACACCACCTAATTTTCCCCACTTTTCATGATTCCTTCGGTGCACCATTGTCCTCGACCAGTTTCTGCAGAGTGAATAAGCTTAATGTATTGTCTGTGGTTCCTGATTTTCTCCTTACACACTTACCTGAAAGATTTCTTTCAATTCTCCTTCATTTAGCTATCACTTTCCCACAGATAATTTTCAAAATGACATTCCATTTCTGACCTGGTCCCCAACTCCAGTCTGCCTTGCTGATAACTCACCAAAACTAAAATTAAACTGATAATGATAGTAACTGATATTGTCTCAGTGCTGTAGAATTTACAAATTACTCTCCCATAACTTCTCTTAGGGCTACTATCAAATTTATTGGCATACTGAGTGATATACATTTCCCTTCTTCTCTCCATGTAGATTTGGGAGGATGAGGCTCTATTCTTCTCTTCTTTGTGACATACATTTTCTTTCATCTTAATCTTTGTGTCATCCCCCCATCTCACATGGTGATTTTGTCCTCAATTGTCACCACTTTCTCCTGGGTCTTTCATCTTGATGTTTTCTTTTGTTTACTTTCTTCAGTCAGCAAACGTGCTCACCACATCCAGCCTCCCCATTCTGAAGATGACCTCCCTTCAACCTTGACTCCCCTGACAACATTGCCTCACTTCTCTGCTCTTGCTTTTTCCACGTCATTACTCTCAATTCCCTCCTCATTACTATCAGCCTTCTGTGCCCACCACACTACTGAAGGCTTAAAAATCATTACATTGTGATGCAGGGCCCACAAGTGTGAACTTACCATTTTGAAATTTGACTCTTCCTCCCAGGTCAGAAAAAGAGAGGAAATCTGTTCATCCTTATACTCTAACCCCCGCCTTCAAACAAGGCTTTGTCCTCTACTAACACAGAGGAAAAGGTGCTATGGCCAACATTCAAAGAGAAAATAACCGACTTAATTTTTTGCTTTTGTTTCCAGAGCCTAACTACTGAAGTCATAAGAGCAACTTGAAAATTTCCTGGGATAAATTGGATGATATGAGATTATCACTCTGATATAGATTTTATTTCATTTTATTTTTTATTAGTCTTTTAAATTTTTATTTTTGAGAGAGAGAAAGAAAGAAAGAAAGAAAGAAAGAAAGAAAGAAAGACTGAGAGAAAGGGGGACAGAGGATCCGAAGTGGGCTCCGTGCTGACAACAGTGAGCCCAATGTGGGGCTGGAACTCATGAACCAACTGTGAGATCATGACCTAAGCCAAATTCGGACGCTTAACCAATGAGCCATCCAGTCGCCCCCAGGTACAAATTTCAGAGCATTTTCCCCTGCAATCTTCTACTCTAACATATATCTTCATTGTAAACACCAATAATCTAAAATTTTCATCTTAATCTTTAAAATTATTTCAAGTTTATTTACTTATTTTAAGAGAGAGAAAGAGCATGTGTGGGGTAGGGGCAGAGAGAGATAGAGAGAGAATTCCAAGCAGGCTCTGTGCTGTCAACACAGAGCCCCACACGTGGCTTGAACTCATAAACCGTTAAGATCATGACCTGAGCTGAGATCAAGAGTCAGATGCTTAACCTACTGAGCCACCCAGGCATCCCTCAAATTCTCATTTTATTTACGACTTGACAGTTCTTAAAACATCTTTTTTATTTAGTGTATAAAACAGCACCTTTTCATGTTTTATTTTTATGTCTCTAACTACCCCTATTAAATTAATTTTGCTCCCTCATTTTATTTTATTTTCTCTTAAAAAGTGGTTTCCTTCAGAGTTCTATTCTCAACCCTCTTCTTGCTGGACCCAGTTTCTCTGGGCTGCCTCACCTTATCCACCTAACCCCAGGTCCCTGTGTTCCACTGCCTAGTGGGCATCTCCACCCCAACATACCAGAGGCGTCTTAAACAAAATGTGTCCAATTTTCAGCATCTCAACTCCGTTCTTCCTCCAGCTCCAAAGTGAATTTGAGTGCCGTTTCCGATACGAAAGTAGTAGTAGGAGGCC
The DNA here is from genome assembly GCF_018350175.1 of Felis catus. NCBI lineage: Eukaryota > Metazoa > Chordata > Mammalia > Carnivora > Felidae > Felis > Felis catus. The sequence goes on along the minus strand of NC_058385.1, from coordinate 25,821,338 downwards.
TTAACCTACCTCATGTAACGACGTCACCTTCCTACAGTCACGCAAGCTAAACATCTGTCTTTGGGACTCGCTCATAACTCTGCACATCAAATATTTTAGAATTCTAATCTGTTCTGCATCCTGGATAATCTCAAAATCTTACTGCTAAAGTATCCCAGCCGTTTGAGCTATTATACTTCTCTTGTTTCTACTTATCAGGTATTATTTCACTCAGACAGAATTCTCTTATTTTAACAACCTCCAAAATCTCAGTTTATTTGCAGCTTCAGTTACATGTCTACCATGGGACACTTCGGGTTCCTCATTCTGGAACTCAATCTGGATGTTGAGGCACAGCAAAGAGAAAGGACAGAACCACATTAATAATAGGTCTTTGGGTTTCCCACAAAAGGGGTTAATGTTCTTCTCATGCATATTTCATTGGGCAAGGGAAATCCCAAGGCCAAATTTTACGTTCATGAGTCGGGAACTGTAATTTTCCCACTGGGGGAGACCTGGAAGGGGTGCATTTGGTAGAAATGTAACCAGTAGGAAAGGGCACTGAATATTTTGAACAAATACTACAATATGCTTTACACTCTCAAAACATTCTGGTGATCCCACTCTTTGTTCACGTGCAATTCTATCTACTATTTAAGGTGATCTCACCCACATGCAGGTCTTCAACAATCACTTACACATTGATGGCAGTCAAATCTATATCTCTAGGCCAGATACCTCATCCAACTTTCAGACTTTAATTCTAAATACTATTAGCTGGGTCTATGTCGCTATGCCACAGGCAATTAAATTTCAGTCAGCCTCAAACTGAATATACATTCTTTCTCCAAATCTGTTTTACATTTGCTCTTACATTTCTTATTTTGATCAACATTTATTAAAGCACATGCCACATGATATTTTAATTGCGTTGTTTATTAAACTCCCTTCCTCTTCCCTTTTGACCCCCACAAGACGGTGAGCTCCTTGAAGCTAGGACTGTGTTTTTGTTTCTCTGCCCCCAGAGCCCAGCTTTACGCCTACTTCCTGACAAGTAGTCAGCAAGTGTGTCTTTGTGGAATAAATGAATGATGTGAGCATTCTTCTAAATGGTGTTCATCTAGCTGCTCTCCCTCCAGTCCATTCTCTATGATGGCATTCTATTTCTTTTCCAAACGTTAGAATACATTGAATGGCATCCTATTGCTGGTATCCAGAGCAGACTCCTTAGCATGGCACACAGTTTCATTCTTCTAAAGCTTAAGTTTCCCTTTTTAGCTTAATTTCCCACCACTTTTTCCCATTTGGTCCAACCCCCACCCCAATCCAGTTAGTTGCATGGCCCGACAAGTATGTTGGTTCTTTGCGTCTTCTTACTTCCTCCACTTAAAAGAACTTAAATCTACCCCTCCTCACCACTTTTATTTTTGCCTCCTGCCAAAATTCTAAATTTTCAAAGTCAAATGTGAAGTCATTTAAAAAAACCAAACAGTTCCTGCATGGTTTTCTTTATAGCTCTGACAAAATTAATTTTAGTTTCCTATTGCATTTCCTATTTTATTATATGGTCATAGCTACTTTTAAGACTGGTTACATTGTATCACAATTTACTTGCAGGTGTCTTTCTGTAGAGAGTAAAATTCTGGGTATGGGGGACCAGGTCTCACTATCTTTAACCCTATTGAGGGCTTGGTTCAGAGTTCAGTGGGAACTAAACATGTGCCTGACTCCCTGAATAAATGAAAAAGCATGGTTTCCTATCTTTGAACCCATATGAAGAGGAGCCAGAGACAGTGGGAGAGAAGGAATGCCCTCTAGTTTGTTCAGGAGGCTCAGCCCAAGCAGTCTCCAACTTGTTTGAGAATCAGAGGGTTGGCAAGAGTTGGAGAGCTGAGGACAGAGCTGAAAGTCTAAAACAAAGCATTGCAAACGTCCCCTGCAACAGGGGTTCTCTGCATTAGGAGCCTGCTAAAAAGTGCCAATTGGTCAGTTAACATTAAGGGCTAGGAACTTTTCAGGAAAGTGCCAATCTCCATGGTTCTGGGCTTTTTCCGTAATGCACTCTGCCTGAATGCAGAGTGAAAAAATGAGATAATAAAGTGATCAAGATTTGGAGACTGGCAAATTGTACATATATGAGGACTAGTAAATTGTTCCTGAGGCTCACAAGAGCATTAAACATGAGCCCATGTGGGACCAAAGCAAGGTGTATCCCTCTGACAACCAAGTGTGAAAATTTGTCTAAAATTTTCCCTCTTTCAAGTAAATCAAACCTTCCAAGCATCACTACTTATGTTTATTTGTAAAAGTATCACTCATGTCAATAGGCATTAAGTAATTTATTCCAACTCATTTGGTTTTACATACATATATATATATATATATATATATATATATATATAATCTACATATGAATGTGTGTGAGTATAGAATTATACAGTTTTGATTCCCTAAGGCAAACAAACCTCCTTTGAAGTTTTCTTAAAGTAATTCTGATATTGCTATAATTGTTCTTATGATACTTATTTGCATATAAAAAAATGCAGATGTCTGACAACAGTCTTGAATACTTAAGGAACGTAATAATGAAGATCAATTTTAAATTTAAAAACAATCTAAATTCCATGAATAGTTTCAGGTAGCAATTATAATTTGAAATAGCATCAATTAAAATACTTAGCATTGGTTAATAATCAATATATATTATAATATGAAAGTACTATAATTTCCCAGAGCAACACTGACATTCAGATATAAGGCTGTACATGAAAAGCAATTATAATAAACATCATGGGACTTTAAATAATTCTGTTTTTGTAGAAAATTTTTATACTGACTGCAGTGTCTGAAATTATACCTAGTTTGCAGTAACGGGAAACAAAACCATGTGACACAGGAAATTATGAAAACTATAAAACAAACAACAAAACAAAACAACACCTGGAATTTAATAGGGTAAATAATGAATCATTATATTTATTCCCAATAATTTTCCTTTTCAAAATCCCCATGCAATTTGGTGTATTAGATTTGGAAACGTGTGTTTTGGGAGAACTTCTTGATGGAGTGATGGGGAAGGGAAAAGGAGTGGTTGTCAGGACGTGCTAAGTTACTTCGGGGCACAGGACTGGAAGTGCAGGTACTTTGTGTTATGACCTTTTAAGTCCCAGGAAAGATAACGCATAGCTCATCCCAGGATTTGTCTTTTTTTCATTTCTTTTTTTTAAGTTTATTTATTTATTTTGAGAGAGACAGTGTGAATTGGGGAGGGCAGAGAGAGAGAAGGAGAGAGAAAATCCCAAGCAGGCCAGTGCAGAGCCTGGGGCTCGAACCCACAAAACCGGGAGATCATGACCTGAGTGGAAACCAAGAGTGTGTAGCTTAATTGACTGAGCCACCCAGGTGCCCCTGCTCATCTCAGGACTTTTCTAAACTCCTGTTCCTTCACCCTGTCAAAGAAAGGACCAAAAATTAGAGCATCAGTTATTCCCATAATTGAGAGGTAACATTCTATGACAGAGATAATATTTGCAGATTGGAATTGCTCATGGCAGAGATTTTGATATAACTAGATCAAAGAGGAATGAAAGTTATGCATATACATTATGTAAGAATACCAGATTAAGTTCGCTTCGGATATAAAAAAAATGACTCCAGCAGATTTAATTATTCCTTTCCTTTCCCTATACCTTTATTGTTTAAAAAATAGGACTGATCACATAAAGCTAAATCTGATAATCCAGGTACAACCTAAGCCTTGTGAAATAAAAAAAAAATACTTGTGAAATCCTAAAAGTTTTCATGAAAATAATCTTGCATGAAAAGCATAACTTATAATTTGTAAATAAAAGTATTAATGAACAATTTATGAATCAACTTATGTTATTTTCTGTGGGTATTTGACATGGTCAATTGTTAGGCAGAGAAGAGACATACTTCACATACAAACGAAAATACAGAAAATCTAACTGCATATTATTTTGCACTTGCTTTCAGCTAATGCTCTTTTATAGACATTTATGATAATTTTTTTCTTTACCTGATGTGAGCTTTCTCCTTTCAGATTAAGGAAATATTCATAAAAGTTTATGAACTGGCCCTCTATCATGAACATATATAGGAAGAATAATAAACGTGTATAGCATACGCCTAAGCAAATCAATTAAAAATTTAGGATTCTTCAAGAAATATTGGAAAACCCGGTGAGAATTAGCATTTTGAATGCGGTATTATTTAGGGTAAGCAGGCCACAGTGCTGGAATAAATGGACACAAAATGGACAATGGCTCAAATACAATGAGTTAACGCCTCCTGTCTCGCACAGCAGTGGTCTTTCAGAGCGCTCCTCTATGTTGGTGAATCAGGGCTGGGCTCTTTCTTCCTAAGCCTCTGTTACCACATGGCTCTCATCATCATCTGATAGCTGCTGGAGACAGGAGAAAGACAGGTGGAAAACAAACCTACTTCTTATAGACTGTGGCCCAGAGGTAGGGTGCAGTCCTCTGCTCACCTTCCAATGACCAGAAGCCATATAACATGCGTTGCTGCAAGGAAGCCTAAGAAATATAGGAGTCCCCGGTGAGACAATGCCTTTCTAGCTACAACTGTTCATATAATATGAATGGAAGAACAGATTTTGGGGGGAAGCTAGCATTTTGCCACAAATATCTACATCTACATTTGGCATTTGGTCTTAAAGTTCAACGATCTTAATTTGGCAAACGGCTTCATCTCATTGCCTACATTTCAAAATATAGGTCGTTTTTTAATCATTTGCAGCTCTCCAGTAGTTATGGTGGCTATATTTGATCAATAAACAACAAATAGAATTGACATAGTTAGGAATCGCAACTGATTTCAATCAGCAGTTATTCAACTCTTTCTTGAGGATTAAATACTGAATTAGATGAACTTCTGTATGTTTAACTCTTCTCTGGACATTGATATGCAGTAGTGAGCAAGAAAGACACACAGCTTATATTCTTGTGCGGGGACCCAAAATAAAGCATATGAAAGCAGAAAGCAAGAAAACATAAATAAATAATAAGACTAGTAGTGATAATTGCCAGTGAAGAGAGTGAATGGGAGTTGGTCAGAGAGAACACTCTGAAAGTTGGTGGTTACATCATGATGTGAAAAATGAAAAGGTGTAAGCCATGCATATGCTCAAGTGGACATTATCAGTCCTCCCAGCCATTCTCCTTCGCCTCCTAACAAAGGCAAATAATGTTGAGTTGGGAGTATTTATCACAGTGTTCATGGGCAACGGATTGAAGTGCAGTAATCCAGAGGTATGAGAGACGGCCAAAGACACAGGGATCAGGTCACATGGAGCTTTGGAGGCCATTGGAAGAACTCTGGCATTTATTCTGCTTGGAATAGGAAACCACTGGAGGGTTTTAAGCAGGAGAGTAGTATACTCTGGTAAAACTTTAAATTCTGCCATGAATAGAATAAGGGGGGGACATGGAAATAGATGTAAGAGAACACTATACGTGAAGGTGTTAAGATATGAACCTACCACACATAGGGGAAACTGAGAAAACCTTGCTGGAACAGGTGATGGGTGAGCTTGAGTTGTGAAGGATTAGCTGTAGTTGCACAAACGTGCTGGGTAAATCAGGCCAAAGAAGCAGAGCAGGAGACAGCAAACAGAGTGTAAAAAATTATAAATCACTCGTTAGCAGAAGATGAGGTCCAGAGGCGTCACCAGAATACAATCATGGAGGGTCTTTAGTGTTATACTAAGGTATTTGGGTTTTAGCTTCAAAACAATAGTGCATTGGGAGGATCTAAGCAGAGGGGCATGATCATATCTGCTTTTTAGAGCGAGCTCTTGTGATAGCCTGAGGAGAATGGACTGGGTGGAGAGTAGTTGTCTACATAAAAAGTAAGCAAGAGCCTAAAGCTCCAAAGCAAAGACCATGGCTGTGTAAGTGCAAATATTAAACATCAGCGAGAAGAAAGAGGGGGTGTCTAGAATATTTTCCAGAGCACCTTGGTGGCTCAGTCAGTTAAGCGACCGACTTTGGCTCAGGTCATGATCTCACGGTCCATGAGTTCCAGCCTGGCATCGGGCTCTGTGCTGACAGCTCAGAGCCTGGAGCCTGCTTCGGATTCTGTGTCTTCCCCTCTCTCTCTGCCCCTCTCCCACTCACACTGTCTCTTTCTCTCAAAAGTAAACATTAAAAAAATAATAAAACAAAAGCCTTTAAAAAATAGAATATTTTCCAGTTCTCTGGAGTTGTTGGCATTTTCAAACATAGAGAATACAGGAAGAGAAGCAAATATGAGTTGATTGGGGAGAGAAAGGAGCTATATAATGAGGCAGAGGGCTTAAAGCGTGTAAGAGAAATCTTATTTGCAATAAGAAATAAGCTTTTAGGAACAAATCATAGTGTGATAGTTGGAAATTCAGGTACATTAAAAGCTATTGACTTTTTTCTATCAACTTGTAGTCTATATATTTAAATAGTTCAAGTTCAGGTACTCAAAGTTAAATATTGTCTTTTTTAAAAAAAAAATACATCTCAGGGGCGCCTGCGTGGCGCAGTCGGTTAAGCATCCGACTTCAGCCAGGTCAGGATCTCGCGGTCCGTGAGTTCGAGCCCCGCGTCAGGCTCTGGGCTGATGGCACGGAGCCTGGAGCCTGTTTCCGATTCTGTGTCTCCCTCTCTCTCTGCCCCTCCCCCGTTCATGCTCTGTCTCTCTCTGTCCCAAAAATAAAATAAAAAAAAAATGTTGAAAAAAAAATACATCTCATAGCAACATTTGCAAAGCAGCTTATGAGGGCATTTTAATATCAATCAACCAGTTTGTCAAAGATCATACCTACTATTTCAATATCATATTAACTTATTATGTTAATAATCATGTAAATAAGTAATAGCTAACATTTATGGAACACATCACTGGTCAGTGTGCCAAATACTTTACGTATATTAATGATCTTATTTAATCTTCTTAACAGTCTTGTCAAATGAGAACAAATATCATTCTTATTTATTATCTGATGAAACTGAAGCTCAGAGAGGTTATGTAATTTGCCCAGAGTCACCAGCTAGTAAATGGCAAAGGCAGGGATCCTACCCTTGTTTTGAACTATAAGATAACAGTCTCATCACATTTTTTTCAATACAACATGGTGATTAAGTGAGATGTCTTCTTGGGGGATCTTACCATACGGCAGGATGTACTGAAACCAAGCTATTAGCTTTGGAATTAAAAAAAAATGTAAACTTGCTTTTTCATTCTAAGACAATTTAACATTGTTTTAAATAGGTAAAATCCCTACAAAACTAAGAGTCATCAGGATTGGTTTCTCTGGTGGAAAGAGCAAGGATTTTGAAGTCAGCAGGTTTGGATTCAAATCCATTTCAGTGCATACTGACTGGTTTATCTCAAGCAAGTTTCTGTTCTTCTTAGATTTCACATTAAAAAAAAAGACTTTACATTTAATCTCTAGCCCAACTCTCTGCTGGGCACAGAGTAGGCACTCAATAAATGTTGTCAATTCTTTTATGGATTAAGTACATTAAGTTGGAAGCAGAAACATTGAACTAGCACTTTCCTCCTCGAAAATGAAACTAGCAGTTGGTTGCAGAATTTTCTTTTTTTTTTCTCTGTTTAAATCAAGATAAAGCATGGTCTCTTTTCTGGTCTTGGTAACTTTGCCAGTCCTTTGTATGTCCCTCCCCCCAACCTTCATGAACAAAGACAAAATTAATCAAGAGACGATGAACCCCAAACTTGGGATGCCGGTGCCAGGGACTGGAACCTGCCATGAGTGTGCTCGTCACCAGCTCCTTCTCGCTTTCCACTTGGCTTTTTGCCCTTCTTTCCCATGTGTTGGCTGTTCTCATTTCCAGATCAGAGTTGACCTTTTTTGTAAGGTTAAAAAAAGCGTTAAAAGCCTCTGCCTTTTTACTGTCATACATTATTAGCTTTCTCATCCCATCAAATAAAAGAGCTGAATTCCCCTTTACCCAGCTCTTGTGACTGATGTATTCAAAGGTCTTTTTCTCCTTTATTTTCTTAAAGTTTACAAAAAAAACCCCTAACATCATGAATAAATTTAACAAATGTAGTAAAATAGCCCTCTGTCTTCATATAGAACCCCCCCTGCCCACTATAATTAAAAATTAATACTGAGTTGCTTTGAGTCGATTACCCTAAAAATGCCAACATACTCACAAAATTAGAGCAGGATCTCTTTCACTGTCAAGTGCATATATTTTAAATATTTCAGTATAACTTGATGTATTGAGTGACATAAGGATGTCAACAAAAGATGATAATGTGGCAGAACACAATTTTTGAGCTCTTTATTTTGAGATAATTGTAATTCACATGCAGTTGTAAGAAATAACACAGAGAGATCCCATGTACACTCTATCTAGTTTTTCACAAACATTTTTCAACAAAGTCATTTCTATTTGAGTGTGCCACTGCATAGTAACTTTGATAGGCCCAGTGTACTCGCTTTTGTTTGAGACCTGAAAAGAATTTCTTCAATGTCAATACAGTTTTTGCCTTCTCAGCAGTCACATGCTCACAAATATTAGTTTCTTTGTTCTCTGAGAGTGTTCTTGAAAAAAAAAAAACCTAAAAATTCAATATAAAAACACCAGAATTATTTACCACAAATACAGTTTTTAAAGTCCATAATATAATGACAATATTCAAATAAAGTATTTTACCCACTCTAAAATGTCTGTTACTTATTATATAAAACATGTAGAAAAGTTCTCAAATACCACTGTATTACAATTGGTAGTTACACAGCAGCTTATTGTGTGTGTGTGTGTGTGTGTGTGTGTGTGTGTGTGTTTGTGGTTACTTTAATTTGTAGATCATAAATTGTGTGTGTGTTTAAAGTGGTAGTCTCTGTTATTTTTACTGTGACATTTATTTTATTGAATTTTCTACAGGATTAGAAATCTCTCCAAAGATGCCTATCTTTGGAGACAGACAAACTGAATGAAAGCTCTTTCAAAATAGAAGGGTTAAAAATCTCTTCAGAATTCTATAATGTTTTCCATGACCTAATCATAAAACTAAATTATCATGGTGACAGCCTTCCATAACTGGTTCCTCTGAGTCTCTTTAAATTAATTCAACACCATTACAATTCTGGGAAGCTAGAGGCTGTGACTAGAGTCCAATTAAAAACATAACATAATTTAACTATTGATAAAAAGATAATCTTAGAAAGTTCATTTTCATGGGAATTATTAAAAACTTGATATAGTCCACATGGGAATAACAATTTTATTTCACCTCAGGTAAGGAAAGTAAATGGAAATAAATTCAATTGTAAGTACAACTAAAAAAATTGCCTCCAAAAATATAATTTGGATACTTACACTGGTATTTTTGACGACTGACAGAAGAAATTCATGCTTTTCTTTCTAGGTTAAAAGTGGAAAACAACCAAACAAATGATCAACCCTAACAAAGCTTTAGCCCTCTGAGTCTCTCAAACCAAAACCACTGAACAGAAACTTCTCAGTCTAGAATGGAGAAAGCTATTTGATCAGCAAACAATTTTAGAGATGAATTTATAGACCACCGAGTTCTTAGTCATATTAATAGTTGAATTGTATGCGCAATAATTTGGGTCGACTATTAAAAATGACTCTACCTGCTAATTAGGTAGACATTAACTCATTTTTAGTTACAGCCTTAGTTGAAACACAAGTTTATAATATCCTTTATTAACTATTCTATCAATTCTTAACTAGCACGGTTACAAACTCCTATGTTCTGACAGTAGATGTTGTCAGGAAATAGTGACTCTTACCCATTTTCTCCATTTGACCTGGAGATGGCTGACCTCCGGGCATTGGCACAGACAGAGAAAAGGAGGAAGAAGAAGACAGTCAAGGGAATACCCAGTAGGCTGAAGGGGAAAACTGTGCCAAAGTTTTAATCTATTTTAAAAATATAACTTTTTATTACTTTTGAATATTTCATGAACCAGCTGTTTGTCCATAAAATACTGTGTAAATAAAAACAATGACTTTCTCAACATTCCATATTTGTAGTGACTTAGGCATTGACAGTGACCAGGTTTCCTATTATGATACCAAAAAGAAGAAGATTTAATAAACAAATTAATAGTCCCAATAGCGTTAATAAGCTATATTTAGGAAAATGTATTTCCAAATATTTATTTTAAGCCTCTCATTCTTTTTACTTCACACCAACCATCCCGATCCATCTACCCATCTTCCCTTTTGGTCTTGAGCTCCAGAGCAGACTAAGTATTGAAGAAACTGATCCATTTACGGAAGCCCACTGAGGAGTCCAGACTGAAGGGCACGGTGTGATGCCCCAAAGTTAACACAGGTAATGGATTTGGTTTATCAGTCAGTCAGTCAGTCAGTCACAGAGTGTTGTAGAGGCAGGTTCTAATAGGAACATAATCAGGCAGCCAACCAGGTAAGCAGTTAGCAACAGAGAAAGCCACACACAGTGAAAGAAGATTCCAAACCCTGGTGTAGGGCAGAGATGGGGTTCCTATAACTGAGATGGGGGCTCGCAAGAGCAAAGAAGCATTATTCAGATCCTAGATATTCTGTCACAATAAATCCTTCTGTGCCAGAGATGGATGCAGAGGACTTCGGTTATATGAAACCAGCACATGACAGTGGACTTGAGCACAGGGCCCTCTTCGCCTAGTGATGCACTTTAGGACGAATGCCTTGAGGGAATATTGTAGAAGCCCCAGATGCTGCTCTAGGGCATTTTATTGTTGATTTAATGGTAAGGTCAGTGGGTAAAGAAGCTGAAGCAATGAAAGAACTTTCTACCTCGAATTAGGATTGAACTGAAAACTGGTATAGAACATCTATCCTTGAGGGGAAGTAGATTTATTAGTGGGACACGGGATTTGGAAGATGATGCTATTTACTGGGGCTGAGATGGGAGCTGACATTCAGGGTTTGCTGTGAGCATCCAGCGAGGTAAAATTTTTTTAAGGAGTGTTTTGTTAATCATGAATCATTATTTTAATGTTTCTAAAGAGCTATTTCCCTAATACTTCCACTGACTCTAGTTTCTTAGGTTAATGAATTTAATTAACAAAGATGCACATACATGATTGTTGAATATACACAAACTATAGAAACATCAGTTTAAGTTTGCTATCTCATCTTTTTTTTCCTTCCCATGCTAACCAGAAAGTGCCAGATCAGTACCTCAGGTCTGTATCCGTTAATATCTTCTTGAAACTTGTAAAATTGTAAGTAAGTGTTGTGCAATGCCCCAATATTTCTCTTAGGTTTTTGCTAATCTTTCTGGAAATTCTTACAAATACTACCCTTGACTCTCCAGCAATCTTTTTTTTTTTTTTTCAATGCATGCTTTGCTTTTGCGCCTTTCATGACACCATGCTACTGCTTGTTTTTGCTTCTTTTCTAAAGTTTATCTTTTCTGGGGGCGCCTGGGTGGCTCAGTGGGTTAAGCATCCGATTTCAGCTCAGGTCACGATCTCATTGGTTCATGAGTTTGAGCCCCGCGTCGGGCTCTGTGGTGACAGCTCAGAGCCTGGAGCCTGTTTCAGATTCCGTGTCTCCCTCTCTTTCTGCCTCTCCCTCACTCATGCTGTTTCTCTCTCTCTTTCAAAAATAAACATTAAAAAAATTTTAAAGAAGTTTGTCTTTTCTGATTGCCTCACTGTCTTGGCCTCTGTTAAGATTTCTAATTTTTGCCTGTGTGTATTTCTCACCTTCTGCTCTCTTCGGACTCCTGCTTTCATCACAAAAATTAATTCCATCCTCTCAGTTTTCATGGTGTGGCTTTTACTCATTTTAGAACCCCCTTTTGAATCTCAGCTAAAGCTACAGCTTGTTGTATGGCATACTTCTGCAATTCCTTTTCAGTGTTTGCATGATAAAGTTACTTGCCTGTTCTGCAAGCAAGGATAGAGCAGGGTGAAAAACAATGATTCTTATAATATTCTGGGTTCTAGTACCCTTTGAGATCTGGTTAAAATTATCACAAGCTCTCAACAAAGAAAGTACACATACATACATATTATTTTTCAGATAATTTTAAGAGGTTTACCCCAACACCATATATGAATCTATTATCTTTGTCCAAGGGAACTTGCACAAGGATGAGACCTTTGTTATATAACAACAACAAGAAATACTGATAAGTTTTGCAGGCAGACCTGAGTACAAGTCCTGATTTTGACTGTGTGATTCTTAAAAGAACAACATGTCACCAAGTTGAAGTTTCTTCTGTAAAATAAGTTTAACAGCATTTATTTTTCTGAATTATTGAGATTAGAGATGATGTGGTTATGTCCTGGCATACAGATGTCCCTCAATGAACATAAGAGAAAAAATGATGTATCTGGTCACTTTCTGGTGGAACATTATTAGGTACAACATCAAGATCAAAGTATTGAGCATGTAGTGAACTAAGTTAAAATCATATACAAGAAATTGCTTTGCCATAGCTGTTTTCCCTTTAGATTTGAACTATGGGCTTTTGCTAATTTTCATGCATCATTACATTAGTGTATATATGTGTTGTATAAATAATAATCAGTGTTGCCTCAAACCTGTAGTAAAAGCTGTAAGTTCTATTTTGCAAAAATGAAGGCGGATTTATTAACTGAGTCTAAAGCAGAGCATTTCTGCATCTAAAACTTTGTTCCTTTAGGCTTTTCACTTTTAGTTGCAGTTTAATACATTGATTGAGATTCACAGAGATGTGGGTTCTAACCTTAAGTGTCTGGTATCCATTTTTTTTAAGTTCAGTTATCATTCCTATTCCGATTTACTAAGTTGGTACCCAAACATTCTCAAGGGGGAAAACAACTGTTTCCACTGTAAAGTTTTATTACATACGTGGGATGGAAGGGCTGGAGTGCATCTAGATTAGTGCTGCTCAGGTCACGACAATCGTGCTAATAGACCCTGGAAGACACGCTTCCTGACCCAGGACGGGAATGTAGGAAAAAGAGCAGTGAGGTTTCCTTCATCCACACTGATACACAGCCATGTCCTTCTGGACTAAGACAGAGAGCAGCATTATTTTCAGTTGTTAATGCAGTTGGGGTGTTCACTTCGTCACACACTCAACAAACACCTCTTATCGCTCGGTCTCTGTGCTCAACCTTGGAGATATAAAGATGTATAACACGTGGTCTTGCCTTCAAAGGTGATGGGGAGAGTGAGCCCTTGACTTTTATTTAATGAGAAACCACAAAGCATAGTGGTTAAGCACACACACGTTACCTACGGACCTGTGTTGCATCCTGCCTTTAAAACTTACTGTTGTGTCAGTTTAGTTACATTACCAGAGCCCTCAGAGGCTCGATTTCCTCATTTGGAAAATGTGGAATTAGTGTCTGAGTTGCAAGTTTGTTGTAGGGATTAAATAGAAGTAATGTCTGTGAGGTCCTTAGCAAAATGGCCGGCACATATTAGTTGCTCAATGAACAATGGTTATTATTATTGTATTATCTATGTCACCTTAACTCTATACACCTTAACTATTACACCTTAATTTAGGAAGCTGTGTTTTATTATTGGGTGCATAACACAGGTATGAATTGCTCTTAGACATCTGTTAATTGAGAAATGCTATTAAAAATAATTATTTCAACCCAATGATTAGTTGCTAATGAAGAATTTCATCAGATATACTTTACTAGATATATTCTGACATTGATCTAAGGCTGACACATTCCAATGAAAACAATCAATCTCGTGAGTTCTTTCCAAATCCCACTTCAAGAATAGGTACAACAAAAGGAAAATACAAAACTAATTTTAAATAAAACCTGCCCAAGTGTATTATTATCATAAGCTCTGAAACAAATCTGCTAGCTTACATTCTGTCTCTAAAATGCATCCAACTGGGGCTTCTGGGTGACTCAGTCGGTTCAGTATCTGACTCTTGATTTCAGCTCAGGCCATGATCTCACCATTTGTGGATCAATCCCCCTGCTGGGCTCCGCACTGACAGTGTGGGTAGCATGCTTGGAAGTCTCTCTCTCTCTCTTTCTCTCTCTCTCTCTCTCCCTTCTCTCTGCCCTCTCCCCACTCCACTCTCTCTCTCTCTCACACAAAATGAATAAATAAACATTAAAAAAATAAAATAGGGAAACCTGGGTGGCTCAGTTGGTTAAGCAATCAACTCTTCCCCCCCCCCCCCGCCCCCTAGGTGAAATAAAGCTGTGGGTTTTATTCATGGGACCAATTGACCCTTGATTTCAGCTCAGGTCATGATCTCATGGGGCGTGAGATTGAGCCCCACATCAGGCTCAGCATTGTCAGTGCTGAGCCTGCTTGGGATTTTCTTTCTCTCCCTCTCCCTCTGTCCTCCTGCATGCTCCCTCTTTCAAAATGAATAAAGAAACTTAAAAAAAGAGTAAAAGAAAGTAAAATAAAATGCATCCAACTGTTTCTATTCATAAAACTACTGATTAAAACTACACACATACACATACACAGACATGTATGCATATGCACACCCACATTTATGTATGTATTTATCAACCAAGTACCAAAAGCCTCAAAAAGGTATTTAATTAGTAAACATCACACTTTCTTGGTTAGGCATTAGCACAGCTATATGGGGAAAACTGCACAATGTCTGTAATTTTTTTTCTTACTCTACAACTTGTAATGATGGCAGGTGAAAACAAAATAACCCCAAAACTGAATTTTAAAATACTTCTTACATCAGCTACTCATCAGGAATCCTAGTTCTTAAGTGAAAATTCCTGGTTTCACAAATTATTATTAAAAATACAATTGCCTTATTTTTATTCTATATTATTGTAATTATTATAAATTATCTGTTATATTATCTATATTTTATCTATATATTATATTATCTATATTTTCTGTTGTATTATCTGTTTTATTTTCCATTATATATATAATATATTATCTGTAACAAGTAATGTTACAAAATATGGTTCCATAGTCCATGCACATTATAGAAGAACATGAGAAACGTAAGTGATCAATTCTGTGTGTAAATGTTAATATGTATGTACTTTTGTATAATACCTTATCTAATAAAACCATAAGTTCTGGAGTGCATTTGTAGACACAATTCCATTATTTTATACGTGCAATGCAATCTTTGAAAACCATTATTATTAAAAACCACAGTGTGCTTTTTCTTCTTCTGCCACTGACGCCAAAGTTATTGGTAATTTCTCGAATGTTTCCGTGACACCTGACAAATATGCCTAAGTCTTTCCATAATGCCTATCAGAGTGATATCTAGGTAGTCCGGAAGAAGTATTAGACTATAAACATAATGAATGCAGCTGAGTGCGAAACTCCTTTGTTCCCACAACTCTGCTGGAGCCGTTCAGGTAGTTCTGGGTTAGGGAAAGCTGTAGAGGGTCAGTGCTTTCAGTTTATAGAGCTCAATTGCCATTTGGCTGGAAAAGGGAGAGAGTTGCTACATCTCAGTCGTAGAACTGAGAAGGAGTTACAACATTTGTGAATTGTAGAAATGATAAAACCAATTTGATTTTTCAATGTTTAGAAGTTCTAATTACTTATTCCCAGTTCCATCTTGCAATGAACAGGGTTTCCTGGTGGAATGACACAGATGAAAGTACAATTCAGATCTGAAGTAAAGGTTCATGAAGAAAAGTTAGGGGCGCCTGGGTGGCTCAGCGGGTTGAGCGTCAGACTCGATTTCTGCTCAGGTCAGGATCTCATGGGATGGTGAGTTCGAGCCCCACATCCGGCTCTGTGCTGACAGTGTGGAACCAGCTTGGGATTCTCTCCCTCCCTCTCTCTCACTGCCCCTCCCCTCTCTCGCCAAAGTAAATAAATAAAGCATTAAGGAAAAAGGCTAATGAAGTGGGATTGTCTAGTCTAGACACAAACTATTAAAAATAAAAAGCAGCAATCTTTAAATATAAAATAAATATATATTTATGTGGAATCGTGGTGCTGTACATTTAAGCTGCACTTCACTTTGTCTAAGCCCTCTTTGCAATATGTGTGTTATGCATGGTATGCGTGTTATGACAAAGGGAAAAAATCAAGTAAAATTGGACTTACAGTTTGTGTTATCACGAGGAAGTAGAGTTTTAAAGTAGAACTTCAGACTGTGACATTTATTAAGAATGAAAATGAATTGATAGGGGCGATTGTGGAATTTTTCAAAACTATCCTTGAACATTCGTTGATCTACCTGGTAGTTGTGAGTCTCTGTTAGGAGGTCAAGAAATGGAACGCGTGATCTGGCAAATCTCTTCTTTTTCTATGAATGTTTCACTTAACTATAGTGTGAGGAGCACCTGGGTGGCTCAGGCGGTTGAGCATCAGACTTCGGCTCAGGTCATGATGTCTAGGTTTGTGAGTTGGAGCCCCGCATCGGGCTCACTACAGTCAGACTGTCAGTGCAGAGACTGCTTAGGATGGTCTGCCCCCTCTCTGTGCCCTTCCTCCCGCTTGCACTCTCCCCAAAATAAATAAATATTTATAGTGTCAAATGATCTCTGGCTTATTTTCAGTTTTCCCATTGAGGGTTTGAATTTTGAAAACCAGAATGATGGTTTCCAAGTGAATGGCTGTTTTAATGGTAATTCCCGGCGATATTCCCAAAAGCTTACTAAAAAATTGTCACCATTGGATCACCTCGAGAAGGAAAGATAGTTGTAATTAGTAGTACCTAGTACACATTCATTAAGAACAAGTCAAGCCCACCAGGAAACCAAAGGGTGATGTACACAGGGCAGCTGGAGACATTTGACAACATACCTCAAGGAGTCCCCATGTACGTGCTAGGGAGACATAACCCTACAGTGGCGCAATTGAGCCGAATTTTTTAACTGGCAGCCACCTTCCACAGGGCTCTTTCTTTGGGCTTTTCCAACTCAAACATTTCATCGATGATTTTAGTACGTGTGCTGTGAAAGCGAGCACTATTAATGATTTCGAAGAAGAAAGTGAAAGTCTTGTGATCACATTTGTGGAAAAGCAAACAGCAAATGTCTTTTATAATATGGTAAGAGATGATGTCAATAGTTAAGCCTGAAGGGGTGGAAGAATTTATGTGAGGTTTTAGAAAAGACAATGAGGTACAAAATAGTCATTGTGAGGAGTTTAAAAACTAACCTCGTAAAGAAACACAGCACGATTGCATGGAAGAACTGAACACCCAGTTGAGGGTTTTGATAACGAGTCTACAGTAAATTAGTCAGCTTGGGTGGTTTACTCCAAACAACTTCGGTTATTCTGTATCGGCACCTCAAAAATGGCAGGTGTCCTCTGGTGTTGGGATTTTCTGGGGGAACATTATGAAGGAGGATAGGCAGGAGAGAGTTGAAGTTATTTGGAGGGAGTCATTAATCCACAGAGTATGAAATCTATATTTGACAATGAGGGTCATAAAGACGGAGATGCAGTTATGGATGGTGAAATAGATGTAGGGTAAAGGGGTTGGGAGCTCAAAAAAAGACACTAGTGCCTTTACAGACAGTTAATTTGTCAGATTATGTGTAGTAATGAAGTGTTTGGTGCTGAGTCTTCAACACTGTTAGAATTCCCAGTTATGGTAACATCTATGGCAGCAGGTCACTGAGGTGGAAGGAAGAAAATTATCACTGCGGTTGAGGAGGTCAAGGACGAGAAGACCAGGAGGTAGGGATGGTGGGTAACATGGATGTTAGGATGTTGGATCAACACCGTGCTCTGATTTCTCTTTCTGAATGCTCATGTGGTCTTAGGATGCATTAATGAAGGTATAGTGAGTAGAATAAGGGAGATGATAATTATGCTCTGTGGAATACTGGTAAGCCTTTGCATTAGTATTATATTCAATTCTGTGTGCCACATTTTAAAATAGATAGTGTCAAACAGGGAAAGAATCCAGGGCAAAAGAAAAGAATAGTGAGGAAAATGTAAAATGTATCATAAAAGGGATAGTTGATGAGATTGGGGCATTTAGACTGGAAAAGAGAAAACCTTAGGGGAAACGTGAGCATTGTTTTCAAATATTTAAAGTGCTGTCATGTGGGGAAAAAAACCCTAGATTCATTCTGTCTAGTTTCTGAGTGAGAACTGATCAAAGACAGGATGTTACAGGAAGGACTATTTCAGCACAATTTAAAAAAAAAAAGAAAAGAAAAAGAAAAAAAAAACCCCAAAACTCTCCCACAAAGTTGTCCAAAGGCAAAATATATTTCCTTGGAAAACACTGAAGTCTCATCATTGGAGGTATTAATCTGGCAGGTGCATTGACAAGGAGATTCAAGAATCAGGGTTTAACGTCCTTTCATTTTTGTCTACTCTTTACATGGGCATCAAAGTCTGTGACATTCTAGCATTCAAAATGACAGTTTTTAATATGGTGATGAATTCTTCCTAATCTATGTATTTGATTGTGTGATACTATTTGACTTATTTTATTTCACCTTTTCAAATATCTGTGACAAAGTGAGTGTGGTAAAGTTTTAAAGTGATCAGTACTAGAATTAAAAGTGCCATATTTGAACTTCAGCTGTTCCTTTTATCAGTTCCTTAATTTTACTTAACTTCACTTGTACACAGATATAACATGAAAAGAACTGCTGGTTAAGGAAGCTATGAAAATAATTTTGAGAGAAACAGAACAAAAAAAAATGCTAAAGGCCAAGAGAAAGTTATTCAGTTTTGTATAGATCAGTGGCTTCTCAAAAAGGGAGTGGGGCAGATTAGATTTAGCACAGCATAACAAGATTCCAGTAGCTTGTAAAAGCTCTGTAAGTTTTTCTGATGTTCCTACTGATGAAAATAAGGTAAAGACAGACACAAAAACAAAACCAAAAGACTAGCCAAACCAACAGCCTATTATCTGACATAAGCAATTGGTTCTTTTAATATTCCCAGCACCTGTAAAAATTATTTCTCAAGTCAAGATATCCAACCTGAGAATATTGGTTTTATGACAATTTACAAGATGAGGAGTGCCAAAGCTAAGGTAATAGTGTGGTCACATCTTCAGGCTCAGGGCCACAAGGGAGCTTTTAATATATAGAAGAGGTAGAAAACTAACTAACAACCAGACTATACCACCCTGGAGACTTTATATAATAATATGTAACTTTCTGTACCAATCTTTCACATTTTTTACATTGACTATCTCTGTTACAGTCTTCTTGTACAGGGCATGAGAAAATGGAGGAGAAGGATTTCGAATCACTCCACCAGTTAATCCAAATTAACTAAGAAGAAGGCTATTTTGTATCATTTTGCCACCAAGGTTGAATACTGATTTGGCCGGACAGAGTCTCAACATGCCTTGGGGTCAAGGGCCCCAGATTTGTTATTGGAATAGCTTGGGTTTGAGTTCTTTTCTGTTGGCATCTTTGGGTTATTCCTTTAGTGTTCTTGAGCTCAGTGTTCTTCCAACATGGTAATAATTCCAGTGTTACCCACCTCATGGTTTTGGTGTGAAGATCTAAGTAGGAGGGGCTACATTTGGTGAAGGGGACTCTAGGTAGATGCATACACATGTGGCATTTCTTTTCATTTCCCATAGATATTCTTCACGGAAGTTATTGATTTGTACTTCCCCACCCCTCTCCCACCCCTGGAAGTGATTACTGAGGATCAGAAATCTATGTCACTTACCAGAGGTCACAAGCAATAGCACAACCACCACTGAATACTAGTTTACTAATTTCAAAGCCCGAGATTTTTCCACAGCTCCAAAATGAAGCAGAGTGTGCCAGAGGTTGCAAATAGCAAAACATTTATTTACTCCAGGAAAAGCAAAAGGTTACCCCAGAAAGGAGACGTAATCAGAGTATGCTATTTAGCTCTGAAGTGAGTAATATTCATAAAATTACAGTAAAGCAAACCCTGGCTACTTATCTAACTAAAAATAGGCATATTGAGAGGACAGGATTTTAGAGGAGAATGACAAAAATGGATAAACCAATAAGCGTGGATATTAGCATGTTATTTAAAAATTCATAGATAATTTCTAAAAGAAATTGGCTGAAACAAAGACATTGAAAGTAAGGAGTTCTCCTAGGCATGGAGGGGTACAGGATGGGTAACTAGCTTTTTATCACTACTGAATTTTTAAGCCATATGCATGTCTTACATTGATAAACATGCAAAATGAAAACAGAGAAAACTTTAAAAAGTTTAGTGAGGCCACTTTGTAAACATGCTGCATTTTACGCTGGGCTTTGGGGGCATGGTAGAATTGATCTTGTTCTGTGTCTTCTTACCCTGACAATTTGGAATATTTGGTGTCTCTTAAGATTTAAAAACGTGAGGGGTTGTTATGTCCCGACAAAGAGTCCCGTGATGTTTGCAACACTGGAAAAACTGAGTTCTTTGTCAGTAGCCAGTATTTGTTTTAACTATTGTTTAGAGTTAAATGAGCACATTGCTTTACAATTTGGGTTGCACAATTTGGGTTAAGGAGAAAAGTCAGAACAAGATGAATTTGGAAATCTATGGTAAAGCTGTCCGAAATCTTGGTTATGATATGTCCAGAAATACTCCCATAATTTCTGTTCCTTCAATGAGAGTGCCAAACTTCACTAGGTATTCTTGGAGTTTAGGTATAAGTAATGATGAAATGATGAGTGAATTCCTTGAGGGCTGAAATTATATGACCAGGAAAAGACAAGCATTTCCTGAATCACAATATGAATGTGACAGGTGAAGTCCTGGGTCTCATGCCTGACCATACTCAAAAAGCATAGGAGAAATAGGCACCTTTAGCTAAAGGCATCTGTCTATTTTTAGGTGACATATTGATAAAATGAAAATCAGTGACAATGAAGTTCATGGTTCCTAACTTTTACAGAGAAGGTTTTCCTCCATGTACATGTGTATCTATATATAAGCATGCCCAGGCATATGTATGACATACTTAGATTCAAAATATTAATATGTAAAAATTTATGACCAATTTTTAAACATAACTTACCAAAAACTGCTATATCTGAGTACATACTGCCCCTTAGAGAATATTTCTCTTGGAAAACTTTACATCTGTCCTAAGAGTCTCCCTAAATTTAGAAGTCTTTTGTTGTTGTTGTTGTTGTGGAATTGCCTCCTTGGAAAATACATTTTACCAAAGAAAACTGAAGATAGGTGTTGGAGCCTCAGTGATTTTGGAGAACAGCCAAAAGCATGTGGAATGAAGTTTTACGAAGCTGAGTGAGCAAACCTGAGTCATAGGTTTATGAGTAAACTATGAAGTTTGATGATCAAAGGTAAGATTACATTTCTTGTTGGTCAAGCTAAAAATCCTTGCAGGAAATCCAAAAGCAAGTTCCACATGTGCTTTTTTAAAAACGGCATCATCCTTGGGTTATGTCTTGGGTCTTAAATACTGATCATTTTCAGTTGAAAATTATAATTTTGCTAGACGCAACCTAAAAAACAATCATTTTATAGTCACACCCTACACATGAATCCGGAAATGTTGGCAAGAGATAAATGTTATCAATATGAAAGGTGGATTAAAGAGAGAAATGGCTACAGCTGAAGAAATCACCAGGAGGGAGGCAAAAAGAGATGCTTCAGTTGATAGCATGTGATAAGTCTCTGTTGATCATTTAGCAGCACCCATGGAGGGCCTCCTAAGAAATAGAGACAACCCAGGGCCACAGGAGAGAAAGAAAGTGGTTGATGACAATCTTTGTCTTCTTTGGTTCAGCTATTCCTGAAGACACACAACTTTAAACTTCATAATTAAGTAGACCAATCAATACGCTTTAAAAAATACTATTTTTATTACTGTTACTGCGATGGGGGGTGGGTAGTAGAGGAAGAGCAGGAGAGAGAAAGGGAAAATGGAAGACTAGACGTAAATAGAAAAGAATGGAAAGGCTGAATCTCCCCAGGGAAATTATCACTACCTTAGAGAAAGATGAGAGAGTTGGGAAAGCAAACAATTTTGAAGAATTGGAGAAACAATTAACCCAATATTTAAAAGAACTTAATTTTGAGAGGAAGATGTTTTTTCGAGGAGCTCGTATTGTTCACTTCGGTTTGTGTTTCGAGTGTCACCTCAATTCAAGAAGTTATAAGCTGAATGGCCCTTGCTTTCAAGGAGCTTACTGTTTAACATCGAACAGATTTTCTATTTCCACAACCTTTCTAAAACAGGTACCGTTATTCTTTGCATTTTCTAGATGAGAAATCTGGGGATTAGCAAATTTAAACTTGCTCCAACAGTACGTTTCAGAGCTAGAATTTGATCCCATTCTTTTTGACATCAGAGTACAAGTCCTGGAATATCTTTGTTATATACATACTTTCCAGATTTGTTGCGTTTTCTGAAACTTGAATTTCACCATATATTCCTCATATCTTTTGTAATGGAAAAATACACTGGAAAGGAAACTTAAGACAGTTTCTAGGACTATAGATTTCAACTGAATAAGCTTGGTGAGACTAATAATGAACTTTACATGACTTGTCCATATTGTCTTGAAATGAAATAAATTCAGTGCTTCACTCCATGTTTATCTACAAAACCCAAACCAATAATACTTATAATTGTCATCGGTAAAATATCTTCTTTAAATAAGAAGACATTCAATCAATACTAGCTATAAGATGAGTACAGATTTCTAGCTGGAAATTCTATCAGAAAAGTCTGTGTAATTCCAATGCACTCTAAATACTATATATTTGTCCCTGATCTGTGTACCAAACAAAATCTTAATGTTATTGCTTTTGCTTATCACTTTTACCCATAGCATCTCTTTGAACTAAGCTAATAGTACTATCTGCATGGTGCTTTCTACTTATTAAACACTTGAATTATTAAAGTCTTTCTTTATCTTTCTTAGTACTACTGGTGGCAATGTCAGCACTAATCTACCCTTTACTCCAGGTAAAAGTTACTATTTCTTTTGTTTTCCCCAAACCAAAATTATTTTGCACAGAATGAGTTGGGGGAAGGTATAAAAATGTCACGAGGAAAGTTAAGGGCTCTACACCTCTTCTTATGGGAAGATATTACCTTCATGAACAATCTGCATGGATAACCTCATAACCATAGAATCATACAGCTGGAGGAAAAATGACAGATCATCAAGTCAATGTTACACTATTACAGGAGACCCTTCTTCGGCAATCCTGAGATCAGCTTCAGCAAGAACAAGTGAAATTGGAAATTCCTTTCTTCTGAATGACACGCATCAGTTTTGAAGATTAACATGAACTGAATGAACATGTTTCTTAGGTGATTGGAAATCAGTTTCATTGATGCTTAACTCTTCAAAGCAGTGAGCTCAAGTGAAAAAAAAGTGGGTGCAATAGTTAACTCCTTTTGATATTTTACCCTAGGGGAGGCGTTTTAAGAGATATTAATTATAGCTTGAGAAAAACCTTCACAACTGTTAAAACCAACTCTTGGCAATTCATCTTCCACTCATCACTGCCATAGTAATTATCTCAGAGTCGTGAAGTTTGTATTTCTAAGACCAATGGCATGCTATTTTAGGACTATACCCAAAGAAATGATTCTAAAATGTAGCACTAGTATTGTATTTGCATTTGTATGAAATTAAAACTAAAGATGGGTTTAAAAAAATACTAGAGGTATACCCAATCTGATATTTCATGGTAATGCTGTCAGAATTTCAAAGGTTTCGTACATGTTTAATGAACCACCTCACATGGTGTTTAAACGTTTTTCACCTTTTTAACAAGGCTTCACAGATATTATGAAATTGACATGATCTGTTAAGAATTAATGTAGCAATTTGACATACTCTTGAAATTTCAAGCATAGTCTAATTATTACGCAAGTAAAAAAAAACCCCTGAAGATTATGCAAAACCATTCCTAAAGCTGGAAAGGGACATTCTTAAGCATTATTTCAATATGCTAGCTTTCGTTTCCATAAACCTGAAGAAAAGCATTGCCATTTTCTTTTAATCAGCATGTGTTTCTTTTGGGCTGGACGATGGGCCATAGAATTAGACACTCTGTGGAACATCCAGGGTTGGTTTTTAGGTCAATGTGGATCATTGAAGCATCAGGAAAAACAGTGAAAAAGTACAGTTTATAGATATCGTTTTAGTTGTTCTACACTGTGTGTGTGTGTGTGTGTGTGTGTGTGTGTGTGTGTGTGTAAACACTAGGTGGTGGCTTTAAGAAGCACCGAGAAGAGTTGGGGATGATAAAGCTAATCAGATCAAAGTGACAACCCATCTGGATGATTTAGTCTCCTATGAGTGTTTCTTGCCCTGAATCATACAGCTTGGCTTGACTGTCTAATGACTAATCACTCCCTCATTCTACATACTTTGCCTCCTAGACCCAGTGAGACTCACCATGCAATTGGTTATAGCTTCGCCTCAGAAAACTGGTTCAGTCATGGTAGTAACAGTGACCACTAAGAGGGTTTGTGGGACACAGGATTCTCAGTGCTAAAACTGGCAGGTCCTGAATGCGTATGCTGTCAGAAGCCAAGCACATTGGCTGTTTTTCATGATACCTGTGTCAGGTCTGCTGTTCTGAATCATATAATTTCAACTGAAATCAATGCTTTATTTTACTGAAAAATATATTCCCTTACAATAAGAATGTATAAGTCACTCTATTTATTTAAAAGCAAGCAGAGAAGAAGAGTCTGTATTTCATCATGTAATCTTTTTCCCCTTGGAAACTTGTGGCTCATGAGGCAGTGGTCACGACTCTGTTCATCATGATGCAGGATTTGATTAAACAAATCATGCTCAGCAAAGGTGGTGAACCCACTAAAATCATCAGACAGAACCAACAAATTTAACAGCATTTTGAAGTACATGTGCCATCTCACGTCTCCAGCCCCAGCCCAACATTCTAGTTTCTGCTCTGGGTAGGTAGCCTGTACATAAAAGATGCAGCAGTCGTATGCAAGGAAAATATGAAAATAAAACATGAAATTCTTTTGGAGGGTTTTTGTTTTCTTCGTTTTCTTATTTTCTTCCCTCCTTTAAATAGGTAGTTCATTTTATTTTAATGGTCATGTCTTGGATCCAGCAGGCGAACCTTTCTTACTGATGGGGTCTCTACTTAACTGGTGTCTCTGTCATCAGCCTGACCTTGCAGCTTTCTCTAGTGCCATTATACCCTGGGCGCTGGCTGATTTTCATACAGCAGCCCCCTCTGCTTGATCCCACTTCATCTACTTCACGGACACAGACATTTGTTGGGCTTATTAGCTCAGCAGGAGCCTTATCATATTTTGTATCTGAGGCTGTTGGAGATGTCAGGAGATGGAAATGCTGTAGCTTTTTATCCTCCTTTCTTTCAGTTTCTCCTAGAGCCCAACACTGCATTTGGATTCAGTACTCTCTTCTACTGGCTGCTGAGATCTCTTTAAATATGTCTAGCTTTGCCATCTGTACCAATAACACTGCAAAGGCTTAGCCATGATTAGGCTGTCAAGATTTATTAAGTTAAAAAGTATCAAAGTTTCTTGCTGCAACCCCAGACCTTTTAAGAGTCTACCTTCTTTGGAATCCCTTCCCCCTCCTCTCTAACATTACAGTCAACGTGCTTTGCTTGACCTTGACCAACATCTGCACCCAGGGAACACTAATGAATTTGGGCCAATTCATCTCCAAACTCCAAATTTAATCAAGCTGACATGCCAGGGAAAGCGGGCTATAATTAACTTCTAACGTTTTAGGTAATCTGTAAATTTTCATAGATTTTACCTGATAGGTTTCACCATGCTTAACATTTCAGTTGTCTTTAAAAAGACACAATGTTAAGCTAATACATGCATATTTAATAGCTAATTTTCAATATTAGAGGAGTGACAGTGTGTATGTGCGTATTTTTAATTTTAGAGTCATCCCGAAAGTAAACATCTATCAGTCTTTGCTATGCACTAACAACCCGCACAATCCGCAAAACTGTTACAAGCTTATTTCATTGTTTAGGGTGTTTGTTTTTCAGGTATCTATTGTAATCAGTGTAATGAATTTGCACAGAAACGGATGTACACAATTATAAATAGGTTGTAAAGGCATCTACTTAACCGTTTTCTTTTGGCCATCACACTATTAGAGAATGGGCAGCGTCATTCTTTTAAGATGTTACTGCATTCTTTATGGTTGTTACTTGAACAGGAAGGTCTTTAATTTGACAGAAACTCCCAGGGCCCCCAATGAATTGAGCAGTTCCCATGTATTCATTTATAAATGCCATTAATTATTATCAGCCCACATCATAATCCAATTTGTCCTTAATAAACCTATAAATGATGTCTGGGCAAGTTTGTTAGAGAACGTAAGTCTGCATGTGTTTGTCACTAAGTGAGAATGATACAGTCTTTGACAGTGTTGTCATTGCATCACTTGTGTTATGTCTATACTGGCGTGGTGTTTGAAAATGAGAACAGTAGCATATAACGCAAAATCTTTCAATTCCGAAGTACTCCGCGTTGCAAGAAAGAGCACGATAGCAGTGTTGTATTGTTATTCAATATCCTATTTTCTAGAAACAAATCCAAAATTTCAGGGTGCTTTTTTGGAAATGGTACATGGTAAGTATTTAAACATATTTGGTGCTGTAAAGAACATAGAGAGAAGTCTGTACAAATTTTCCAATAACTGCTTCCAAAAATTAAAAAGGAAAAAATTAAAAAAGGAAATTAAAGGAAATTAAAACTGAATTCAAGGAACACAATTATAAATATCGTGTTCTTTAGTTAACAAAGTTTCCAATTTGTGTCATAGAAAACTCTATTGATCATACATTTTTACACATGATACACCTAATGGCTAATCTCACATGTCTATACTGGCTAAGAATTAAAATTTTGATTCAAGATTTGCATATAATTTATTATAATATTGTTTGAAATGCGTTTTCGCCTTAGTAATATGCTTTTTACTTGACAGAAAATCTTGTCATGACTTACCTGAGAATAGTTAATATAACTATTAACACTGTATGACAAAATTTTGGATACTTGGGAACATTTGGAAGCAATGGAAGTTTAAATGATATACTTGGAATAGAATATTCTAATAAAATATTTCTTTAAAAATACTTCTTTGGAGGCAAACCTATTTATAATATTTAAAAACCTGGGATGTTTCTTCATGCTTTTAGCAACTGTTAAACTCTTCTCAATTTTTTCAAGACTCAGCATTTTTTTCTTTCAATAAAAATGATATTATTTTCTTTTAATTTCTAAAAGACGTATGCCAAGAATGGAATTGCTTACCTACCATTCGCCTTAAATCTTTAGGAAGTTCATTTAACTAAGACCCCATAATCGAATTTTATCTTGTGGCAATGGATATCAAATAGCAAGTAAAAAACTGTGTGCTTTATTATATTCTTTTTAAGTAGTTATGTTGTTGGTATCTACTTTAAAAATCCCTTCATTTAATGTCCTTCCTCATATAAAGAGCTTTAGGTAAATGCATTTACTAACGTATATGAGAGATCAACAAATGAGGCACCAAAATTGGACAAAACTTTCTTCAACTTAAACCATACATTTTTGGGAGGGTGGTATTAACAATGGAGGCAATTTTTTTTATTCCTACTTTATTGCTTTGTTCATAAAATCGTGTGGCTCTATCAAAGGCACAAAAGAATGCGGATGGTAGGAATGATGTAAAGAAGGTAATGGGGAGGGGTGGAGGGTTTCTTTGTTCATTTGTTTTCATTTTGTTTTTTGGATCTTAGATGTTTTGGTTTGAAAGCCCTGGTCGGAGATAAAAATTGTGTGTAAGAGAAAAATTCTGTGTTAAATGGCATCCATATTAAATTAGAGATTCTGGCGGAGTGAAAAACATGTTACATTTATAAGGTCTGCAGGTGCTGGATTAATGTCATCATTCCCGCTCAATTGGTGGATAACCTAAAATGCCTAAGGAATTACTAAGGATGTTCCAGGTCTAATGTAAACAGTAGACTTGTGCTTTCCAGAGATTTTCATATGTAGAAAAATGTCTTACTTAGGTTTGTGTTTGTTTAATGTTCACTAAGGAGTCATGTATAACTGGCTTAGAAGCACTGATAGAGAATCCCTGATAGTGTTTCTGTTTATATAGGTAGATTTTTTTCTTTTTTTTCTTTTTTCTTTTTTGTTTTTGGATGCTATTTAAATGGCATAGTCCAACTTATCTAGTGGGAATTATTATTTTTTTTAATTTTTTTAATGTTTTTTTATTTATTCTTGAGAGACAGAGACAGAGCGTGAGCAGGGGAGGGACAGAGAGAGAGGGAGATACAGAAGCCCACAGCACGCTCCAGGCTCTGAGCTGTCAGCACAGAGCTCGACGCACGGCTTGAACTCATGAACCGAACCGTGAGACCATGACCTGAGCCGAAGCTGGATGCTTAACTGACTGAGCCACCCAGATGCCCCATGGGAGGGGATTATTAAGGTTAAAAGCAGTGTAAGCAAAAATCTCTGGTATTTTCAGGCTAACAGTAATGACAAAAGATATCGCTATAGCACATTACAGTGTATACCACTGTCACGTAACTTTTCTCATTTGATCCTTACTAAAATTGTGTAAAATATTGAAATTCTTCAAGATGCCCCACAAAATCATGAGCAGCAAGTCCAGTGTCCGGTGAATCTGTGTCCAGGTCTTGCCTCTGCCACTAGTTTATTTAACCTGTCTAGTGATAAGTATCATCTTTTTTTACCCAGGATAAGTGTGTTTCGCACACATGTTAGCTGTTATCGCTATTTGAAGACTAGGGCCATGTAATTTTAACTTTGTTCCTTCAGCTCCTTGCTTATTACCTAGTGGGGTACATAGGAATGTCGTTATGTTTGTTGAGTAAATGAATTTTAAATAGTTAACACTGAGAGTAATAGAGTCAAATGATGTATTTAAGGTTATGTACCCGGGAAGTGGCAGATTTGAGAATCAGGTCCGTGCTTCCCGAAGTCCACAATGTACCCTGTTGGTTGCTTATGCTGAGGAATGTAACCACCGTCCTGCCTTCCTATCTCAGGGGATGGGATTACTCTTTACCTACCAGTCGCTGCATAGCCTTTTTACTACCCTAACATCTTCACCGCAGATATCCAGTAGTTATCTGTTGTTTCAAATCTTCAGCCAGGACTAAAATCCAGCACCAAATTATAAAACCCAAGCAAGAAGCCGAAGAAATTGCTCAGACTTATGCCATGGTGATGGATATACCACCAACTCTATTTCCAGCCTTGCTGCTCTGACCAAGGTCAGCTGATCATAGATGTATTATAAGGACTTTTCAAAACAATCATTTTCATGGAACACATCATGCTCTTAAAGAACAAGACAGAAGAACCTCTATCTGGTCATAAAACTACAAGAGCCAGAAGCATGTGCTAGTCCACGTTGCGTGAAAAGTTGAAGATACATAATACACTTGTGCCTGGAACCCCCCACACGAAAACCAAACCTTAAGGAGAATTTGGGGAGCCACAATTCTGTAAACATAAACACAGCATCAAGATATTAGATATTTGAAGGCCAATCACCCTCCGGATGGTATACAACAAAAAGCAGCGACAATGTTAATGACAAAAAGCCTCACTAGCCTCAACAGCAACCAAACCAAGAAACAAAACAAAACCACACAAGAAAGAAAACAGAGAGGCAAGGAAACTTAAAATTTCAGTCATTGCCATCTCCTTAAGATGAATTTCTCTTTTACTTTCATACGATCTACTTGGAAAATATAATTTTATTCGTGATTTTTTTCAGTATTTTTTAAAGCTAAACTTCATATGATCAAGAAAGTCATTTAGAATGATCACTTGAGTGGAGATGAATAGCTCTTATGGAATTCTCAATAGACGACGCAAATTTTTTTTTCTTTTTTTTACTGTAGTCATACAATTCTAGCAAAGTACCTACAGCGCCGATTAAATCAACTGGAGATTAAAGCATGGAGAAGAAATATCTACTTTTTATATATAGGATGAATATAAACTACTAGATTTGAAAACCTTTATTGGAAGAAAGGGAAAGGCCTATTTTTATAGGTGCTCCATCTTTTATTCAAAGATGGGAGCCAGCAAGATACTGAGAGAGAAAGAAAAAAAAAAAAAAAAAAAGAATTGACTCCATGCTACGTGTTCAGCAAAAAGTGCCTTGGACAAAAAATAATAATAAAAGGTCACAGTTCAAATTAAACTGCCAGGCAGTCTATACATGACCTGCTCATTATATATTTATTGTTTCTTGACTATGGAAAAATGATCATTATCATCATGGTTTTCACCTGACTTTCAAAAATGAATGCACATTATCTTCTGCATTATCTAAATAGAATAGGCTATGTTCCATGCAGTCGCTAAACTTAACATGATAGAATGTTCATTTAGCCCGTCTGTCTTACCCATCTCTTCTCCCCCTCCTGTTGGGAGGGAAGAAAAGGGGAGACAGTCTTTTTCTCTGGGCAGGCGGGTAAGCAAGCAGTTGCTTCAGCAATCAATGCCAGTATCATCTTATGAGTCAGCAAGACACCTTTAACGCTCTCTTGGATAGGGGCTAACTCTATCACTCCCCAGGGCTTTAACCTCCACTGGCCCAGTGCCAATGGTGTTTGAGCGGGTCCCCAAACCTCTGGCCAAGGTCGAATCTCACAGCTCTGCAGAGCGTCTTACAGTGCCTACGTTACCACACGGAACAAACTGTCTACGTGGCTAAACGTGGTCTCGTTTCCCACTTAGAGCTGACGTTTAAAAAAAAAAGTGTTTGAAAAAAAAACTTCTAATTTCTGAGGCAAGTACTAAAAATGAAAGCGACAAATTAAATATGATTTTAAAGGAGTCCCTTGTACCCTTTCGACTATTGTCTTCAACCCCAGTTGAAAAAACACAGGTGTTTTGCAATCTGCAGCTTAGGTCTGACATCTAGTTTTTGATGTTCAGGGTTAAATTTAAATCCACATGGTGGCCTGGTTACCAATCTCCACAGTTGCACCCAGGCAGGACTAGGAAAGATTGATGATTGTGATTGTGAGATTAATCCTGTAATGTTTACAAGACTCCTGAGCTGAAACCTGGTTGGTCATATCATGCTACCCAGAGAAGGCCGCTTGGCTTGCCAGGGTAATTTCTTCTGATGCAGTAAATAACTAAGCATAATGAAAATACTCTGATGTATTCCACTGCCTGATTGATGCTCTGCATGTGATACGGTAAAAGCAGTGCACTTCCTATCACAAATTTACATATACAAACCAGCAGAAGACGCATGATAATGTCAGCATCCTGCAGAAGCCCTGGGATGGTACACAATTTTATAGCAGTTATGAATTACTGTTGACCTTTCTGGCCTCTTCTCCCAGTCTGCTAGACTTGAGCATATTGAAAGTCATCAGTCTGAAGCAGTCATTCTTTACATAATTATGGCTATTTGTGTGGGGGGAGGGCGGTGTTTCTTTTATTGTTGAGAATTAGCATTAAGGGATAGCACTGCTGTGGCCTACGACAGTCTCTGATGCTTTGTACACATTTTAATAAAAGCAGGGAAGAGGACACTGCAAATACTTCAGCAGTTTTTCAAAGCACAGTCCTACCAAAACGGAAATGCTAACTGCTTTTCAGTATTTTTTCCGACACCAGAGAAAAACAGTCCTGGGAGCCTGTATTGATTTTTTTTTTTTAATGTAGTGGTTTAAAATTATTTTTTAGTATTTCTCTACAATGCTTAAGCCAAATTTTCTTGTTGGATTTTGTGTGTCTGTGAAGTGGAAAAATAGTTGGTAAGACTGAAGAAGACTTTTGGGTCCATGCATAGATTAAATTTTTGAATTCATGTAGATGTATTACTGAACGCAGTTCCATACTTCATACTAAATATTTGAATAATCAGGCTTTCAGAACATCACTAAATGCAGCTCCTTATTATCATTTGCATTTTAATGTCCTTAAAATTATTACACTAAGGGAAATGTTTTTGATACATTACAGCATTTCCTCTAAATGTGTGATTATGTTAATGAGTTTTCAATCAGTATCCTAGCCTGACACCATAAGAAAATTTATGCAAAGTTCATACCCTGTCAGGGCCTTTAATCAGGACCATTTATTAGAGCCCTGCCTTCTTTGATGGTTTCTGCTGCCTTTATTAAATATACTGACTTGGCCATCTGAAGAAAAGGACAATAAAAGGTTACTGGGATGAAAGCATGAATGCTATTTGCTCATGTTTCCTTTACAGACACTTCTTCAATAATTAAGGAAGAGCTTTCTTTGGCCTTTTAGGCTTTTGAAGTGCATATCAAACATAACAGTTCTTGTTTTTATGAAATACTTAATACTTAGCATTTAGTCTTAAACACAAGTAAACTAACTTAGAGGTTGTAAGCACAGGAAGAGACACACACACATGTAGTTCTTTTTTTTTTTTTTCTCCACCAAAAAAAATCACAACAATCTGGTCAAATAACATGACATTATACCATTGGATTCTTTTTCTAAGGGGACCAGATATGCTTTAAATTATATAGAAAATAATTAAGTTGCAAATGTTGCCCCTGTTGTTCCTTATTAAAGGTGGATAGTTTTTTCTTTCTCTTTCTTCCATATGGGGACTTAGGCTGGGCTGTGGTTCTGGTCTATTAATGAGTTGTGAATTTGACAAAACAGCTTTCTGTGAAAGAGGTGTGTTTTTTAGCTTCCGCCATTAGCACTAGTGACTTTAAACAATTAGTTAATACACTGCCTATAAATTTATACAAGGGTTGAAACTGACATGAACGGTACCATTTTTCTGGATTACATGCAGAGAAAAACAAAACAAACAGAAGCCCTAGCTAAGCAGTATTGACAACCTGGGGTTTGGATACAAATTCAATATGAGAAAACAGACTCACTTCAGTGAAATACAAATAAACAACAAATTCTGTTTTAACATGTCTAAATAGGAAGGAGGTGACTGACAGGCCCGGGTCTCTTAGGAAAGCCATTAGTTGAGAACTTGATAGGAAAACGTTTGATTTGAATGCACGTGGCGTTTCCCCTCAGGGGGTGAGCTGAGTGGTACAGGGGGATTCACAGGCACCCTTTCACTGAACATGCCTGCTGGGCCATACCTTAGAAAATGAAATCTGTAGGGTCTCCTAATACTAACAAGTGTATAACTCTATCATCAATTTGGAAGGCATAGTAATTACAGTTGTCTACTGATTGCTCATTTTCTTATCTCCCTTAAATCGAACTCTCTTTCCTTCTGTCCAAATTTTAGAGGCAATTTTATGGCTAGAAATGCGTCCATCCTCAAGTAAAAATTAGTTTTCAGATTCACATTATTTGTTGATTGTAAAAACTATTCATGCCCCTCCGAAGGCAACCTCTAAAATGTTTATTTAAAAGAAGATGGCTTGTGGTCTAAGATTTGGTAAATGAATTGATTATGGCACACTTTCGAAATGTTTTCTCTTCCCAATTAGCATGGCTATCCATATCTATCTATTAAAATCTATAAACAGCAACTACTAAGCCTCTAATTCTGTACCTTGAGTCGCTCAGATTTTTTTTTGTTTTTTTTTGTTTTTGGTTAGTAATGCCTGTTATATTTTCCATCTGAAAAAATAAGCCTTATACAGACAGGCTGCTAATTTACTAATTCAGATTTTTAAAAATGCAAAAAGTAAATAAAGTGAATTATTGGCTATATTGATTATTATTTAGACCCAGAGATTCATAATAACAAAAGTTATAACATTAGCTACGCCATAAACTTAGGCATTGGTGCACAAAAGAATTGGCATTTAAGGACATTCTGAGTTAATCACATTTATGTAGGAATGAAATTAGTTTAAAGAAAATCTTAGTAAATGAACCCTTTGACATCAGCATTGTGTTTAATTTTATGCATGTGTTTCTGATATACTGCATCATGTAACAATCATTTTCTCTGACTGCTGGTCCATCTGTAGCCCCTCCTCCCTTACCTTCACCCTGCCAACACACACACACACACACACACACACACACACACACACACGCCGGGCAGACCAAATGAATCAAGAAGTATCTACTGGTTTGAAGAAAAAAATATATAGAATGCATTTCTAAGCACATCATAACATCCCATATCACGTCTCTGTTATTATCCTCAATATATTATTATAGAGTACTGAATTATTATTTCACTTATTTTGGAGTTAGGCATATATATGTCTTTGGTTTTATCAAATAAAAAGGAATATGGCACTTGAATTCACACGGAAGAATGCAGAGAGGATACATGAATATTAAAACTAATAAACCTTGCCGACAAGATATATATTTTTGGCATTAGGTATTTATTCCCACCACTCTGTATATCTGGGCAAATATTCAGACTATTTCTAAATATGTATATGTAGAGGGAATGCATGTACACACAGCCTCTCCTCTCCCTTCCCCCTCCCGTATGTTGGAGTCTTATGAGGTGAACAATAAGAATGAAAATCAGCTTCTGCAAAAGGCAGCAGCAATCCCATGATTCCATCTGAGCCAATCACTTAACATATCATTCATAATGCTACCCTGTTCCCATCATCCTTGCCCTGTCAGTAGTATCTTTCTTCATTTTCTTCTGCTACTCAGTTCCAAGAAAGTGGAACCACTGTATCATTTACTGTCCACAACCTAAGCTGCTGATTTAAGGGTTGATTTGTTATTTTCCATAATGTCCTGTACAATTCTTTTTGATTTCAATGCAAAGTTTAAGTTGGGGAAAAGCCTGGGATAATTCTGACAGTGGCAGGTTTGGATAAGATTAAATTTATCTATCGCTTTGAATTGCTCTATATGGTTTTAGGCATTTTAAAAGATTTAAATAAGTGTTTTATGGTAAGTGGTCCTTTTCTCTTTCGAGACTATTATGCGCTAAGTGAACAAAACAAATGACCTCAGATATCTTTAGCACAAGTTAAAGGAAATCTTTCTTATCACTGAAAATTGGTGACTCAAACATGTCTATAATGAGAAGGAAAAGCATTTATTCACCATATCCTGAAATAGTTATGGTCCCATTATGTCTAACAAGGCCTCCTGAAGGCAAATTCGTTATAATTTGTATCTTTTCTTATTATTTTTCACAGTGGACAGTGATGACTCTGACTTAAAACCTAATCACCAGTGCCTATTAAATTTGGGTTTATACGTTGCTGAAGGTAGAACTGATTATCATAGCGAATGAAATACTTGTTTGGCCTATTCCCAGAGGGCAAAAAGTCATTCTTCAAGGTGATGCGTCTCATTTGAGGAATACATTAACAATTGAAGGCAGTTAAAAATACATGTGAACTCCCAGTGAGGCAAATCTGAGGTTGACCACATATATTTACTGGCTGACTCTTGCCTCATTCAGGGAGGAAAACTGTGATATGGAAGGCTGATTTCTGCAACACACCATGCTTTACTTTACAACTCTCATACAGCACGTGGATCATGTATGCTAAGAAAATATTTAGATTCTTAGCATTCTGCATAGGTTTGGTATGCTTGGGCATGTCATTCAAGTGATAGAAACAATGATGAAAAGAGAGAAGTCCCGACAGCATTAGAAGTCAAAAATTTTAATTAAAACAAACCTCTCATTTCAAAAACGTACTGTGACTCAAATGATGTCAAAGCAAATGTATAGGCAGGGATCCAAAAGCTTACCAGAAGTTGCACGAGGTCTAAATTATTTAAAGGACAGAAATTATTGGTAACATAGAACAGGTTAGATAATGATTTTCAAAATTAGATTGGCATCGCAGTCAAACAGATAAGACACGGTATGATTAAAAGCTACCAACGTCAGTTAACATGCTTCTGCATTTTTCAATGCGCTATTTTTTTTTTTTTTGGTACAAAAAATACGAGAATTTAAAAGTGAAATTATAACTCATTGAAAATGAAGAGGTAAAGCAGCCCTAACCATATACTTTTCAGTCTTTATCACTCCTAAAATATAAGAAGTCTAAAGAGATCTAAGAGTCTTCAACACATGTATTGCTTTATATGGCAACAAACCACACAGAAATACCAGCAGTGAACTAATTTACCAGTAAGTAAATTTATGAAAAGCTAAAATTTGCATTAAAAAATGTAAAACTATACATTTATTTGTAGAGTTTTGAGCCTCCCCTTGCAAACACAAAAATCTTTTATGTACAGCAATGTATTAGAATGCTTTCTCATGAATTAGCTCAATTAGTTCCCACAAGGACTCTGGGGTGTGGACAGACATGTCCCATTGGTGTGCAAACTGAATATCAGAGAGGATATGCAACTCACCCAACATCCGGAGTCCGGAAAGTGGCCGGGCTGGGACTCAAGATCTAATCTTTGGACTTCTGGTTCAGTGCTCATTCTTCTAAACCACACTGCTTCTTTTTTCGTCAAGTAAAGAGACTGCGAACATATTTCACTCTGTGTGATGTATAGGTTTATTGGGAGAGTGACACAACAGAGCAGTGAAGTGCAAACCATAGAAATGAAGTCATGCATAAAGCTGTATAAGAAATATGTGTATTGAAGTCCCATTTCATGAAGGTACTAGGGCCATGTGGTTTTCTATGTTATTTATGAGCATATTGCTATTCCTGTATTGTTATTATTATTGTTATTACCATTATTATTATTAGCCTTATCTGATATGCCATATTGTTTTAAATAAATTGTGCCTCAGGCAGTATGTATGGAACACAAATGGTGCACTTTGATTAAAAAAATGAGAAAAGAACGTTACCCAGGTCCAAGTGCTAAGCTCCTCCCTTGCCACAACCTGAGGGCATTCCAAGTTCATCATGGCCGGAATGCATTTCTGTCTCTAAGGAGGGCATCCTTTTCAGCTGTGCTGTAAAAGCTCAGACCAGAAATGGCAGTGATTGAGGATATGAAGAAGTGAGGGAGATAGAGGAAACAACCAAAGGAGCCCCCATTGCCCTAAATGAAACCTACTGGTTTGACATTCTGTTTGGATTGATTTTGAAAAGCCTGACATTTCCTAATTCATTTCCATGTCATTAAAAAGGAATATAAAAATTTTTAAATGAAAGGAAAACTAGAAAGGATATGTAAAATACCTTCAAAAAATATGATAGTATTGGCCATTTCTACTTTTCAGTGTGCATTCAAATCTGATTCTTACAATATTTCAGTTTCCTTTTAATAACCAGATGCTTGATGTCTGACCACTTTGCCTCTGTTAATTTATAAGATTAAAGTATTTTATTTAATCATTAATTTTTAGTTTAAAATGCTATTAGGAGATTGAGCATACCATTTTACTTCCTAAATTAGCTTAAAATGCAATATTATATTAAAGACATGACTCTTATTTTTAAAAATAAAATCAGAAGTACTCAAGAAGGATTATGTATGAAACAAGGCAGCCAAAGATAATCTTTAAAGATAAAGAAAGGCAGGGGCACCTGGGTGGCTCAGTCAGTTAAGCGTCCGACTTCCGCTCAGGCCATGATCTCATGGTCCGTGAGTTTGAGCCCCGCATCCGGCTCTGTGCTGACAGCTCTAAGCCTGGGGCCTGTTTTAGATTCTGCCTCCCTCTCGCTGCCCCTCCCCCACTCGTGCTTTCTCTCTCTCTCTCTCTCTCTCTCTCTCTCTCTCTCTCTCTCTCAAAAATAAATAAACATTTTAAAAAAAGATAAAGAAAGGCAGCTTAGCACATTTGTAAAGAAAATGGCCTCTGGAGTCAAATGCCTAGATTCCAATCCTCGCATCAGACGACGCTCCCTTTGCGTCAGTTTTCTGATCTGTAAAATAGAGGAAAGTACAAAATCCCATGTCGTAGTGTTGTTGTGAATACTTAAGACCGTGCCTGGAAAATTTCAAATACTCGGTAGGTGTTAACTGTTTTTTCAAAACAGACAGAGGCACACCTCATTTTATTGCGCTTCTCTTCGTTGTACTTCCCAGGTACTGTGGTTTTTACAGATTGAAGGTTTGTGGCAAGCCTGTATCTCACAGGTCGATTGGTGCCATTTTTCCAACAGTGTCTGCTCACTTTCGTGTCTCTGTGTCACATTTTGGTAATTCTCACAATCTTCCAGAATTTTTCACTACTATTATTTTTTTTGGTGGTGATCTGCGATCAGTGATCTTGGATGTTGCTATTCTAATTGTTTCGGGGGCACGATGTACTGCACCCATGTAAGATGAGGAACTTAACTGATAAATGTTGCTCCATCAACCAGCCATCTCCCATCTCTGTCCCTCTCTTCGGCCTGTGTCTGTCTATTCCCTGAGACATGACGTATTGAAACTAGGCCAGTTAACAATCCCATGATGGCCTCTAAGAGTTCAAGTGAAAGAAAGAGTTGTATGTCTTTCACCTTAAATCAAAAGCTAGAAATGGCTATGCTTAGCGAGGAAGGCATGTCAAAAGTGGAGATAGGCCCAAAGGTAGCCAAGTTGTGAATGCAAAGGAAATGTTCTTGAAGGAAATTGAGTGTGTTACTCTGTTGAACACACAAATGAGAAGAAAGTGAGACAGCCTCATTGCTGATATGGAGAAAGTTTGAATGGTCTGGATAGAAGGTCAAACCAGCCCCAACCTTCCCTGAAGCCAAGTCCAGAGGAAGGCCCTCACTCTCTTCAATTATATGAGGGCTAAGAGAAGTGAGGAAGCTGCAGAAGAAAAGTTTGAAGCCAGGAGAAGCTGATTCATGAGGTTTAAGGAAAGCAGCCGTCTCCATAACATCAAAGTGCCAGGTGAAGCAGCAAGCGCTGATGTAGAGGCTGCAGCAAGTTATCCAGAAGATCCAGCTAAGCTAATGAATGAAAGTGACTACCCTAAGCAATAGACTTGCAGTGGAGCTGGAACAGCCTTCTGTTGGAAGAAGATGCCATCTAGGACTGTCACAGCTAGTGAGGAGCAGTCAGCACCCGGCTTCAGAGCTTCAACCGGCAGGCTGATTCTCTTGTCAGGGGTTAATGCAGCTAGCTACTTTCAGTTGAAACCAGTGCTCGCATACCATTTCAAAAGCCCTAGGGCCCTTCAGAATTATGCTAAGTCTACTCTGCCTGTGCTCCAAAAAGTAGAACGACAAGGACTGTAGGTTAGTACCTCTGTTTACAACATGGTTTATTGAATATTTTAAGCCCACCTTTGAGATCTACTGCTCATAAAAAAGATTTCTTTCAAAATATGACTGTTCATTGACAATGCACCTGGTTACCCAAGAGCTCTGAAGGGGACGTACAACAAGGTTAATGCTATTTTCATGCCTGCTAATACAACATCTATTCTGCAACCCATGGACCAAAGAGTAAGTCTGGCTTTCAAGACTTATTATTTGAGAAATACATTTTGTAAGGCTATAGCTTCTATATATCTATATCTATCTATCTATCTCTGTATAGTTACATGTATATAGATATGTATATCTATACAGAGATAGATACATAGATAGATAGATAGATTTCCTCTGATGGATCTGGGCAAGGTGAACTGAAAATCTTCTAGAAAGGATTCACCATTCTAGATGACATTAAAAGCATCTGTGGTTCAAGGGAAGTGGCCAAAATAACAACATTAACAGGAGTGTGGAAGAAGTTGATTCTAGCCCTCATGGATAACTTTGATTGGGTTTGAGACTTCATTGGAGGAAGTCACTGTAGATGTGGTGGAAACAGCAAAAACTTAGAAGTGGAGCTTGAAAATGTGACTGAATTATGGCAATCTTATGATAAAACTTGAACAGATGAGGAGTTGCTTCTTATAGATGAGCAGACAAAGTGGTTTCTTGAGATGGAAGATGCTATGAAGATACTGTGATGATTGTTGAAATGCCAACAAAAGATTTAGAACATTACATAGACTCAGTTGATGAAGCAGTAACAGGGTTGGTGACATTTGACTTCAATTTTGAAAAAAAATAAATCGTACATGCAAAGAAAAGTCAATTGATGCAGCAAACTTGACTGTTGTCCTATTTTCAGAAATTGTCACAGCCACCCCAAACTTCAGCAACCACGGCCCTAATCAGTCAGTGACCATCAACAGTGAGGCAAGACCCTCCACCAGCCAAGTTTATAATGCACTGAAACCTCAGATGATGGGTAGCATTTTGGCCATAAAGTATTTTAGTTTTATATATATATATATATATATATATATATATATATATATATATATGAGCTAATGAGATCTATCTATCTATCTATCTATATTAGATCTAATGAGATCTATCTATATATATATATTAGATCTAATGAGATCTATATGTATATATATATGTATGTATGTATACATCTCATTAGATCTAATGCTATTTTACACTTAATAGACTATGGTATACTGCAAACATAACTTTTATATGCACTGGGAAACCAAAAATTTATTTGATTCACTTTATTGTAATATTTGCTTTATTGTGTGGTGTGGAAGGAGACCTGCAATATCTATGAGGTACGCCTGCACATTTAAATGGTATTATAATACAATTGAGCCCAAGGAAGTCTTGTCCCAAAAAAGGCTAGGAGTTTCAAAGATTCCAGAAAGAAGTGCTGTTCAAGCAGTTTATAGTGAAAGAAGTAGGAAATTGGTTATAGCTTTGAAGTCAGGCAAACATACTGTGAAGCCTTGCCTCTTATTAGACATGTAACTTTGAGTTTATGTATTCTTAAGCCTGCTGCTTCATCTGTAAAATGAATACTACTATATAGGGCTTTTCTCTTACTTTCTCTTTTTTTTTTTCTTGCCGATAAGGAGAAAGACATCAATATCAATAATTAGCAAGTACCTGGAGACAGTAGACTTTTGAGACATGATTGTTGTCATATTGGTGGTGGTGGTGGTGCTCAGAGAGAGATGTGGTACAAATGAGGCAGGAGGAAGAGCAATACTAGAGATACAGAGCACAGAACACAGCACAGTCACTTGCAGAACTGAAGCTAGGGGGTTGGTCAGATCCAGCCACGTGAACAGTTGAGACTCAATCTATCTCTACTCATTAGGGAAGTTTTCCTGGGGCCAAACAGCCCAAAGTCAGTGTTAGAGAGATTGATTCTGGGGCAGCACCAGGGATAGCTCCCAGTAGTCCTCTAAAAGGCCACTTGTGTTTCTTCTCCCAGTTTCTGCTTGGACTTTCAAAGGTTCGTTTCCTTTTAAGACCATTTCCAACTTCTTGATAAAAACCAAGTAAGCTTCTGTCTGTCATGATGAGAGTTGTTGCATAAGCCTTTTCGTAATTCTTTTGGTTGTCTTATTCCTTTAGGATGGTGGATTCTTAAGGCCAACGTCATACATCACACAGGACATAGTTTTGTTAGGATCTGTTTTGAGGTTATTTTGCAAGTATTATGTGACCAATAATAAAGTCAGCCAATGCTGTAGTTTGCCAATGATCTACATTTTGAA
Source organism: Felis catus (assembly GCF_018350175.1). Classification (NCBI taxonomy): domain Eukaryota; kingdom Metazoa; phylum Chordata; class Mammalia; order Carnivora; family Felidae; genus Felis; species Felis catus. The sequence continues at coordinate 25,780,072 of NC_058385.1, read as the reverse complement.
ATAAACAAATAAAATATTTTTGAATTAGAATTTTGAAATCAGGAAGAAAATCATAGAAAACCATTTATATTATGATTGAATTTCATAAGAGATTCCAAAAAAGAAAAGAAAATAACATGTTGCTTAGGAACATTTACCTATGTGGTGTTGAGGGGAAAAAAATAGGCAAGAGAATGATAAGCACAAAATTCAAGATTGAGACATCTCTGTCTGATGGCCAGGTGGGTCAAATCAGGGAGGAATTTACTGGTAGCTTTCTTTGTGCTGGTAATATTTTACTTTTTAGGCTAGATTATAAATTTATTAGATGGGGAAATTTCTAGAATTACTGAAATTATTTCATGTAACTTGCCTTTTTCTCTGCCTAATCCTAAATTCAGACTTTTTCTTATCCCTATTACTCTATATAAGACAATAAAGAGCCATTGTGACTGTGCACCAGTTATGACAGTAGACATCTACCCATCTAAATTCCATCAGGCTGGTTCCAGATGCATCACTTTGCTCCCATATCATTTATTGTTCCAAAAATACTTATGAAAAATTGTGCTAATGATAAAAAGACTTATAACGCTTAGCATTATTTACTGTATAAAGAATTCATTGGCACATATGCCTGGGGCTAAAGCTTTGGATAAATGGACTTCGAACTCACTGCCTTAAAAGCAGGATTAATTTCTATTGTTGTCATTGCACAACTCTGGTGACATGTAACATTTAAGGATGACTTAACCATGTCCAATTATGATTCTTTCTAGAGTTGATTATGGTACAGAAGGGTTCTCTGTTTTTCTTTTTTCTATTTTGTTTTCCTCTCAATTTTGAATGCTGGGTGGCTTGTGACCTTGCATTTCCTTGCTTTGATGTTCCTGCCAAATTGATTGGGCTCATTGCCCAGAGAGATTAGAATTGAGAGGTGAGTAGATAAATTAACACCTAGTTGTGATCCAAGGGCCTTCTCAGGGACTAGTTTCTCAGAAAAGGGCAGATTGGTGGGTTTTCAATAGAAAGTATCCTGAACTTGAAAAAAAGAATTCTTGAGTTCAAGTACAAACTCCAAAATTACCAGTTGCTTAAGACCCTAGTTAAGTCACTTAGCCTCTCAGTCTGTTTACTCTTCTTTAAAATTGAGAGTGATCACAATTGTCATTTCTTCTATAGTGTCAGAATTGAGTGAAATAAACATAACGAGTTTTGTGTGCAGCAAATAATCATGCTATTGTAGGATATTATTATTATCTTCCACTCGTCCTTATTTCTGTTCTCCTGTCTAATCTCTCACAAAGTCCTACTGGTTTTATTTTCTAGGTATCTCTAGTATGTGCCCACTTCTCTGCTTTCACTGCAGTCTGACTGAAGGTACCCTTTTGTCCCTACTAGGTTATGGTTGTAGCTTCTTTTCTGTCCTTCCTCTCCTTATTGTCAAGCAATTCATTTTCCTAACTGGAGCCAGAGAGATCTTTTAAGAAATGCAAATCCGATTATAACACTCTTCTGCTTAAAACCCTTCACTGGCATCCCATCATTACCAGGATAATGATACCAAATCTTAAGTTGGTCTAATAACTCTGCATGGTCTGCTCCAAATAACTACTCCTGCTCTATCTCACTCCATATTCCTCAAGTTTTTAGTCACAATGGTATGACTATGTAGACGAGTTTCTTTCTTTTTATTTTTCTTTTTCCTTTTCCCCCTACTTGCTTGGGTATTACATAGTTCGATGCATTAATCACAGCCTATTCATCACACACCCTAATTCAGGAAGGCAAGATTTAAAAATGAAACAAAAGATGCAGGAAGAGAGAAATGAGATTATATGTGCTGGGAACATTGATGGGTCTCTGAATGTTGTTATTTTACCATTGCCTTATTCTTGAATTTGGAGCATTCTGAAGATAATTCACAAGGTAATATATTTTGGGGAAGTATTTGATAGTGAGGTAGAAGGCACCTTGATGGATAGGGCTGGGAAACCTTCATAAGCTCACGGATATTGACAGAATGACATTTTACTCTTCCGAGTAGTACTTACTTCCAGGTAATAGGTAGGGAAATTTAGTATGTTGCCTGTCTTTTCTAAAACATTTTTTTATGCTTTGACATGTTGAGTTGGATTGATTCACCTGTGTAATTGAAAAGTATAATTTGGTCTTAGTGTAATTGGTCTTCTCTTGGAATGCTTATCTGACAGGACAGATCAATTATTAGGTTAGTTCTCTGCCTTCTGCCTACACACAGATCAGAACATATGTAAATTTCTCCTGGAAATTAACTTATTAATGATATCTATATATAAACACACCTGTGAAGCTTCCATTATATCTACCTACTAGTCACTCTTCTCTTTCTGTCTCTGCTTCTCTCTTTACACACATATGCGGACATGTACAAGTATATACACATAAATTAAGTTTTCATTCATATTGATGACTTCTGTTAACAATAATTTCACCATATTTCCTAGGGTTCCACTAATATTTTTAATATGTAAATGCAGAAAAAGCAAGAAGGGTGGTTAATATTGATTACCTTATAAGTTCTGAATAATTAATAGGCTAATGTGAAAAATGCATATGTCTTCTTATTCAAGTTACCGACTATCCATGAAGTTGAAATTAGTCTTGCTTTTATATGTCTTCCTGTTCCAACCCATCTACCTTTAAAATTGCCATCAGAGTTAACTTCCTAAGAAACAAATCTGATGGTGTCACTCTCCTGTCTATTATGAATCTTGCAGACTCCCCATGACCTAAAGGAAAAAGGCCAAACTTATTTGCCTTCAAAATCGCACCCTGCCTAACTAACATACGTTGCCATTCTTCCTTATACACCTAAAATGTCAGTCACAATGAACTTTTCAGTATTTTCAATGCAATACGTATCTTGTCACGACTTGGGAATTTTTACATTCTAGGAATATCCTTATGTTCTTTTATATCTAGAAAAAATATTATTTATCCTTGAAGACCCAGCCAAATGTCTCTCTCTCTCTCTCTTTTTTTTTTTTTCTTTGAACATTTCTTTGATTTCCTTAAGCAGAGTCAGCTGATACTTTTTTCCTGGAATACTCCTTGTAGACCATTTTTTAAAGTGCTTGCTAATTAATGTTGCAATCATTTGCTAGCATGTTTCTTTCTTTTCCCATCGTGACTTCCTCTGTTGCAAGAACCTGACACTAGCTACAAGACAACAACGGAGTTGCTGTAACTAAAAAAACAAATAAACAAAAATAAAGTGGCTTAAAAAAAGATAGTTTTTTTCTGTATCCATCTGATCATAAACCGTTCAGTTGACATGGCAACTCCATAATGTCAAGACAAATGTTCCTTTTGTCTTTACCTCTTTTATCTTCCAAGTATTGCTCCATCCTGTCATCTAAGGTGGTTGCTCTAACTTCTGCCATTACATCTACATTTCAGTCTGTGAAGAAAAGAGGAAAGGTAAGGGGAGGTACAAGACCCGGAATTTGACCATCTACATCGCTTCCAGTAACACTGGTTTGGAAGTGGAGAGGTAGAGTCAGATTGGCTAGCAATCTTTGCCTACTCAGGGGCACCTGGGTGGCTCAGTCGTTAAGTGTCCGACTTGGCTCAGGTCATGATTTCACGGTTTGTGGGTCAAGCCCCGCTTCGGGCTCTGTGCTAACAGCTCAGAGCCTACTTTGGATTCTGTCTCCCTCTCTCTGCCCCTCCCCTGCTCATATTCTGTATCTCTCTCTCTCTCAAAAATAAACACTAAAAAAACCCCCCAAAACTGTAATAAAAAAATCTTTGCCTAATAAAAATACTACAACTGTTCAAAAAGTGGAGACAAAATAGTGGTCAAATATATACCACTCTGTGACATAGAACACATCTTTGATTTCCCAGTGCCTAGTGTAGCGTTGGTTCAAATTAGGAATCAACAAATACTTGATGAATGAAAGGATGAATTGCAAAAATCGTAGCAATTTAGAACCACAATGGGCATGTAAATCATCTAGCTCTATCCTCCCATTTCACAGGTGAGACAGCTGAAGACCTTGTGATTTTACTCATTTTATTATACAATTGGTGTGTTCAAAACTTATTGGTAAAAAATAGTTTGCAAAGCACTAAAATTACTCTGATAACTTCAAGGGATCTTTAATAGAAAAGTACTCTTTTTTTTATAAAGAATTTCTTTTTTTTAAATGTTTATTTTTGAGACAGAAAGAGAGCACGAGCGAGGGAGGGACAGAGGGTGAGGGAGACACAGAATCTGAAATAGACTCCTGGCTCCGAACCATTAGCACAGAACCTGACTTGGGGCTCAAACTCACAGACTGTGAGATCATGACCTGAGCGAAAGTCGGCCGCTTAACGGACTGAGCCCCCCAGGCCCCCCAAGAATTTCGTTTTTTTTAAGTTTATTTATTTTTGAGAGAGAGAGCAAAAGAGAGAGAGACAGAGACAGAGAGAGAAAGAGACAGAGAGAGAGAGAGAGAGAGAGAGAGAGAGAGAGAGAGAGAGAAGGTGAGTGGGGGAGGGGCTGAGCGCGTGGGCAGAGAGAGGGAGACAGAGGATCAGAAGAGGGCTCCGGGTTGACCACAGGGAGCTGGATGCCGGGGCTGGAACTCCCAAACCATGAGTGAGATCATGACCTGAGCTGAAGTCGGTCACTCAACTGACTGAGCCACCCAGGTGGCTCAGAATACATTTTTTAAAGGGGAGATTATATCTCTATTGTATTTCATCGAAAGCCTCTGTTATATAGTCTTTATTTTCAGAGACAAATGGGAACTCAGAACCAAATTAGGCACGTTTGGACCGAATCTCCATAATGAAACATTGAGAAACAGTTAATATTTCGAACTTAAAAATGATTAATTTTTTTCTTCAGTGTAACACAAGCACATAACAAAATTGACAAGGTGAGAGTGTGAACAGTAGACGAGCTTCCATTCCTCCCACAGCCACCCGACTTCCCTCCTCAGGGCAATCACTGTTATCAGTTTCTCATATATCATTCCAGGATATTCTATGCATATAAAGACAGATGATGGCATGCAGTTTTGCGTCTTGCTTTTTTTCACTTCATTTGTTTTGGAGATCTGATAAGGCATATTTTAAATCAAGAAAGGCACAACTATGGAAATGTGGGCTTACTTTTTGTAATGAACCCTTTGTTATATTCAAAAGGTAATCTTGAAAATATACTTTATATTCTCCAAACAGCCCTGAGCTTTGTCCTTCCACCTGTAGTGATCACCTCATTTTTTTCAGTTTGTGATCTTGAGACACTAGCTTTCTGCCAGTTTCAGGAACAGGCTGGACCCTTCCCAGCATTTGATGCGGTTTTCGGGTTGCAGCTTGAATATGCATTTTTCAGAAAGATTTCCCAAGCTATTCCCCCTTTGGTTCGAAGCTCCCCTCAGCCCTTACCACTATTTCTGAGAGCATGCCTTGAATTTACTTCATAGTGCTCACCAAATCTATACTTGTGCTGCTTATTTATTTGTTTACTTGTTTACTGCCTTAGTGCGCCACTGAAGTATGATCTCTGCTGAGGCAGGCGAAGCGTGTGTCTCGTCCATCTTATATATCCAGCATCGTGCTTGGTACACAGACAGGATTCATGTGTATTTGGTAAATGGAAACAAACAAACACCAAAAAAAAAAACAACGCACGAGTAATAAACAAATTCCTCTTTGAAACCTGTTCCTTAACTAATCTACACCCCCATGTTCATTTAGCTGACCTGTTTTTTAATCCCTTACACCCAAAGATATATAGAATATAAAACATGTCAAAAAAAAGTTGTGAGGAAAGATATAATGGCCCTTCCCTTTGGTCTCAATAAATAACTTTACAGACACATTTGATCTGCTGAATCCCTTCATACAGGTTTTCACATAGCATCAGAAATTTTTAAAAAGGCAATATTTTCTCAATGATCTCTTCTCATCCCATATTTACATGTGCTGTTTTTGAACTTCTCTGACACTAAATAGGTTAACTACTACCTAGGAAACCTTGACAAATATGGGTAGCAAAGCATTACCAAGATTCTTTTTTTTTTCTTTTTGAGTTTATTTATTTTGAGGGAGAGAGAGAGTGTGAGAGAGAGAGGAGGCAGGGGAGGGAGAGAGAGAGAGAGAGAGAGAGAGAGAGAGAATCCCAAGAAGGCTTGTGCTGTCTGCGCAGAGCCTAATGCGAGGCTTGGCTGGATCTCACAAACCATGAGATCATGACCTGAACAAAAATCAAGAGTCAGATGCCAAACCAAATGAGCCACCCAGGTGCATCAAGATTCTTTTAAAATAAAGCTAGATAATCATTTCAATGATCAACAAAATTAATCCTAGTTCAGGATGAAGTAAAGTTAATAATAGCGAGGCAGCAGTTGAATGATAATAGAATTTGATGTGTGCCTATTAATTATTCTTACATCAGTATTCTTCACAATGTCATAACACAAGAGCCTAGGTGCTTATGATCAAAATGCATAAGCAAATACTAAGCCATATGTGACTGTATAGGAGTCAGTACCACACAAATGTTAAAATAGGAATATCTATAGTTACCATTTTTTTTAACCAATGTCTTTGTTTTGTATGTAAGTATATTAGCCTTTTATTCCCTATTACAAATATTTCCCCTAGTTCATTGCTTTAACATTTTTTGGCTATGCTTTATCTAAAGTTTGATTATATTTTATTCATGATTGCTCTTTCTTTCTTTTCATTCTCCAACAAACATTAATTAGACACTTGTACTGTATGAGGCACTGCGAGGACACAGGGATGTGGGATGTGCTAAGAATACCTGAGAGTAAAATCTCTTTTTTTCTACTGCTAAGATCTATGAATAGATTTTCAAATCTTTATTTTTCTGCCAAATTGAATCAAAGACATTCCTTGCCACAAAGTGACTTGTAAAAGGTGTGTGTTTGAATTATCATTTTAAAGTTAGATATAGTATTATAGGTTCATGGTAGAAAAATTAAAAGTGCATACAGAAAAAAAAAGAAACATACACAAAATGTGACTAATTAGAAATCTATGTCTCTATCCTTTTAATCATTTTTCTCAGTATAGGTCCATGGATATATGTGACTATACTACTTATTTACGAAATGATTTTATATCATACATGCAACTATTTTAGGCAACTTTTTCTTTTACATAACCATCTACTGTGAACATATTTGAAAAATAAATGAACATATTTATTAGGAACATATATGATCACCCCATTTATTTCCATCATTTGTTTAACCAACCCTTATTGTGCATTATTATTCTGTTTTCCAATCTATTATATAAATCACCATGGTGAATATGTGTATGTATACATATTTCTTTAATTATTTCTTAAGCTAAGTTTTCTGAAGGTATAATTGTGGAATGATAATAATAAAGTCTTACTAAATGCTTTAAAAATATTTGCCCAGTTCTTGCTTCATATATTTTCACTCATCTAATCCTCAGAATGACCCTATAAGCTAGTTTCTAAGATACTGATACATAAAGAAGACCACATTGATAGAATGAAAAGGTCATCAATCGTAAGCAATGCATGACATGTGTTTTAAAAAGAAAGCAAATACTGCCTGTTAATTTCAGACTGAATTCACAGACTCAGACATTATGGATACCTACTCAGGTAATCATACTCGAGGGATAGGGGAAATATTCATTTTTTTTCAAGGGTTGTTAGATTCTGGGTCCAAATTGTCTCAAGTACCTAGGTACTCAAAGTGCCAGTGTAGATCCTTATTAGAGTAGGTCCACATGTGAATAAGATAACAAAGGGAGTTCTTATTCAGGTAAAACCCACAGTGGGAAATTTGTCAGTCATTTCCAATTTTCCAAATATATGTTGCAATAGACATGCTGAACAGTTGGCAAAATTCTCACACTGGATCCTTGACTTAGCAAGAAGAGACATTATAAAAAAATAAAAGCTATTATGGTAGAAAAGGCCATGTGAAAGCTCTAACCCTCCCAGCCAAAATGGTGAGTCAAAGACAGTATTATACCCTGGGGGAGATGACAGTTGAATGCTACTCTCAAAAATGAAGGCTTGGTGTTCCCCCATCATATCCTATTTAATTTACCAGTTTGGCTCCTGCAAAAGTAAGATAGGCCATTCCAATTGACAATGTACTACTATAAACTTTATGAGTGATAGTCCCAGTTTCAGCTACTGCGCTGTATGTGGTATCTCTACTAGAGTAGATTAACACAGTAATCTAATTAACCATGGTATATTGTATGTGAGTAGCCACCAAGTGAGTGAGTGGTTTTATTATTTTTTTTAAATACCCATCAAAAATTTATCAGAAACAGTACATATTCAGAGAATTTATTCATGGTCGTATCCAAAGGGACTCAAACAATATTTCAACATTTTACGGAACACATTGGTGCCACATATTAACTGGAGCAGATTAGCAAGAAGTGGCAGGCATTCTAGATGTCATCCCACTTGAGTGGCTGGGGGAGAAATGGCTGGGAGAGAGGTGGCTGGGATAGAAGTGGTGAGTAGAAATCTTGTCAAAGCATCTGGGGTGCCTGGGTGGCTCAGTAGGTTAAGCATCCCTTTCTTGAGTTCAGCTCAAGTCATGATCTCATGATGTGCAGGATCCTCTGTCAATGCACAGCCTGCTTGGGATTCTCTCTCTCCCTCTCCCTCTGCCCCTCCCCGCCCCCTGGAACATATGCAGTAGTGCTCTCTCGCTCTCTCTCTCTCTCTCGCTCGCTCTTTAAAATAAATAAAATGAAAAAAAAATCTTGTCAATGCATCAAGCTGCAGACAGGGCAGCTGGTCATCTATTCTGTAGAAAGAGAAAACTGGACTGAGATAAAGACATTTATAGATTCATGGGTAATGGTGAAGAGCATAGTTAGTTAGTTGGGGGCTTGAATGAAGATGAGGCAAGGAAATCCGGAAAAGTGGCATCTAAGTAGACTTTTGGGGAGGAACAAAATGTCTTTATTTCCTTTTTTTTTTTTTTTTTTAAATCACACCAGAGAGAATCCACCATGGAAAAGACACCAAACAGCCAAGTGATCAGGATGAAATGAACAGTTGATGTCAATCTACCAGCTATCCACATACATCAACAGAAGTTCTTGCTGAAGGGAAGGGAGCCTTTAAGTGCTGGGTTAAGAAAGACCAAATGACTATCAGTTTGGCCTCAAGACCAACCAACTACAGCAATGGTGCTTGGAGTTCACCCAAGTAACCCACCTCTCACAAATTCCCCTCAACTTTTGCCTAAGCAGAAATTATCATCACATATTTTAAATGCTATAAATGTATAAAATGTGTCAGAAAAATACTGCGGTATACTCTGAAACATTATTACATGTTCTTTCAGGTCATATGTGAAATACAATAAACATTACATGATTAATCAATCATTTTGTTTACCTTCTTGAATTTCGCAAACACTTGGGGGGATAATTTACATGACTATTTTTTTTTTAAATCACATTTCCCCAAATTTCAAATACAATAAGAGAAGGCGTTATATAATAAGCAACATACATTGAAGAAAATATTTAAAATAAAGATAAGAGAGGTCTTGGAAATAATAAGGAATAATAGAACTAGTTGTGTCAGGAATTTGAAACATTTATTGCATGGGCCACTGTATTTCTTTCCAAAAGGGGAATTTCTGACAACTAGGGTGTAAAGGGAAATAAAATGATGAGAAAAGTTTTATGTGATACCAGCTATCATGTAGTCACATAAAATTTTTTAAATATATTTTTAAACATATTCTTTAGGAAGAGATCTTTATGATAATTACATAGTGAACTTTGAGCAAACATCATAGACACTGTCTTAAGTTGCAGATTTAGGGGGAAGGAAATAGAATTAGGTTTTATTGAATGATTTATATTTGTTAGGCATGTTTTATAAGTGATTTTGGCGTGCTTGGGTGGCTCAGTCGGTAAGCGTCTGACTTTGGCTCAGGTCGTGATCTCACGGTTGGTGAGTTCGAGCCCCGCCTTGGGTTCTGTGCTGACAGCTCAGAGCCTGGATGTCACTTCAAATTCTGTGCCTCCCTCTCTCTCTGTTCCTCCCCCACTCACACTCTGTCTCACTGTCTCTCTCTCTCTCTCTCAAAAATAAATAAAGAATAAAAAAAAATTATAAGTGATCTTAGGGAGATTTAGAGGTATTGTACAATTTATCCAAGGTTATATAAGTAATATGTTGTGATCTGAGCTTGAACTCAGTCTTCCAAAGCCTAAATGTGTTCTTTCTACTATATTAGGCTGTAGAATACAGATCATGTTCTTGATATGACCCTTCTGTATATCGATTCTTTATTAAAAATAGCATCCATAATTTACATTTTGTAATATAACAAAGACATACCTGGTGTATTTTAAGATATTGTAGACTAAGTATAACATCCTCTTGATCTACGTTAATGTAGGTTAAACCATATGAAACTGTCTATGTTGATCATTTTTGATTCACATAAATAGTTATACAATATTTCAAGCTAATAGGAGAATAGAGTTCTGAGAAGGGGCAAAGCAATCCCTAATAGCTGAGCCTAACGTACATGCCTTGAGGTTGCCAGGAGCTGGCCCGTCACCTACGGGTTGGTTGGAGCCTACTTGTGTAACATAAACCACCTTGAGAGATGGTCAGACAATGTTGTTTTGTGAACATGGTTGTGAGACAAAAACAAGCCTACTCTCATATTATTTTGAGCACAAACAAGTAGAAGGTCATTGTGCAAACCTTAAAAATGACCAAATATCCTCATCTATCAGCTAACAGGACAGAATGCTGCTTCTTCACCAATTGCAGCTTCAGCGCTGCTTTAACCCTCCCTCTTTCTTTATGAACATTATTAAGATATTTAATCATAGGATTACCCCCCTTTTCTAAGAGCACCCAATCTAGAGCAAATCCTGCCTCCTTGAACTCTCCCTCAAAATCACCTTCGGCCCAAATCCTGGAGGTCCTTTCCAATTCCTGCTTGATGAAGTAGCAGAAGTTCCCTAGGTGTGCAAGTTCCCCCGTGACAATGAATGAATAAACCCAACTTTGTCTGATTTTCAGGCGTGTTGCTAGTAGGCTCTAACTGCAGGGCATGGGGAGAAGTGGAGGCTCCCAAAATTCATCTGAGATTTGCTCCCCCAGACCAGGATCCATTACAGAGTAACAGCGTACATGTCTGAGTCTGCTTAGATGTCTAGCTGTTTGAAGCACCTCTCTGCTCCTGATGATTTGGTCTGGATTGCTCATAGTCATTAGCTCAGAGAACCTGGAAATATGTACTCCCCCCAGTAAACTATTTCCATCACGCTGCTGCTGCATACTGGTTAGGTCAAAGGGGACCTCTTTGACAAATGCCTCAATCATGATATGTTTCAGAGTTGATTACAGAAAGATACTGTGGAGAGATGGGTAAAATAGATAAAGGGGATTAAGAGTAAAAAAAATAAAAGCTACTATACTTCAAAACCAACGGAAACAGATGCCAAGATGACATTGGGCATTAAGATTAAGGAGTCTAAGACATCAGGCTGAGGCGGAGGGTCATCCTACCTCTGTAGGAATATGGGCTATAAGTATATATGTAGACAAAGTCCAAACTGAGGAGGTATAATTTTCTTACCTACTGGGACTCAAATGTAAATGAAATGCTGGTGTACTGCCTTAAAAAAGCATGGAAGACTTTATTTTGACCTAAAAATAATTCAAAAGTGAATATTATCAACTAGACACTTGGACCATAAGGTGATTTGATTATGAAATATATAAAACATTTGATTTTCAATATATGTCCCCAATAGCTGAGGAAGCAGTGATTTATTATGACTGCTTTAGCATTTGACAATAATTCTAAATATTGAAAATTGAGGGCTTTATTTTTATAATATGTTATCATAAAAATATTCCAAACAAAATACTTGTATATTGAACCCAAAGGGAGTGGTACATATCACTCAACTTCAGCATTTTGCCATCTTGTTTTATCTGTTGTACCATCCTCTCCTCCTCCCTGGTGGATCAGTTTAAGACAAATCCAAGGCGTGGTCTAAGTTCAACACTTTATTTCTGGGATGGATTATATGAAGATATCTCTGGAGATAATTAGTCCGGTGTCTCCACGTATTTGGGAAATGTCTATTATCGTGTATTGGTGAAACAGTTTCATTTGTCTAGAAAAGGCTTGTACCTTCTTCACATGCTTATCTGCTAGGGCAGATGGGAAACAGTCACATTATTTAGATATAAACTGTAGAAGAAAGTAGCAATGTCAGTGTTTTGATTTAGACTATTTATTCCTTCACTTATAAAAGACATGTAAGTAGCAATATTCTACAGGATCTGTAAAATAAAAATCTTTTGTTGATTTTCTAATTCATAGCTTGGTTCCATAGATACTGTCTGACAGAATAAAGACTGATGATACATCAATAAACAGTGAGTCACAACCTTTTATTCCCTGTCTCTAAAAGTAGTACATGTTTATTCTAAACCATTTGGTAAGTAAATAAGAAAAAAAATACAGTTTTTACACAAGCATTTTGGTGTGTTTCCATTCATGATAAAACCTACTTTGGGCAACTCCTTCAAAATTCCACTACACATATCCTGTCATCTTCTCCACCTCTTGGTGATATTGCTAATTTTCCTGACCCTTCTCTTTTATTCTATAGCATTTATCACTTTTAATTTACTATATATAAAATCTTATATATAAAATCTTTATTTCAACATCTTTTTTATAACTCTATCAATCCATCATCTATCTATCATCTATCTTTCTATGTATTTATCAACTCTCCATTATCTTTATTTTCTCACCTAGTCACTTCCTGCTCTAGATTTTAAGCTGCATGAGAGCAAGGAATTTTGCCAATTTTTTTTTTTAATTTTTTTTTCAACGTTTATTTATTTTGGGGACAGAGAGAGACAGAACATGAACGGGGGAGGGGCAGAGAGAGAGGGAGACACAGAATCGGAAACAGGCTCCAGGCTCTGAGCCATCAGCCCAGAGCCTGACGCGGGGCTCGAACTCACGGACCGCGAGATCGTGACCTGGCTGAAGTCGGACGCTTAACCGACTGCGCCACCCAGGCGCCCCGGAATTTTGCCAATTTTAATTAACATATTTGAAACCCTGAGAAGAGTGCTCAGCATCAAGTAGGCATTCAGTAAATATTTTTAAACGACTTTCTGGGCACCTGGGTGGCTCAGCGGATTAAGAATTCAATTCTCAATTTCAGATCAGGTCATGATCTTACAGTTTGTGAGATCAAGCCCTGTGCAGGGCTCTGTGCTGATAGCATGGAGCCTGCTTGGGATTCTCTCTTTCCCTCTCTCACTGCTCCTACCCCTCCCCTCAAATAAATAAATAAACTTTAAAACAATAAAATAAAAGACTTTCCCTAGATTCTTTTCTTCCAAGAAAACACATACAAATCATTTCAAATAATTTTTTAATTTTCCTGTTTTTGTCTAGTTATGCTTTATCTTGTCATTAACTATTCTACAAAAGGCATAATTTTAATGGATGCACAATAATACAAATCATGCATTTATTATAATTTATTTTGATATTTTATGATCACGAACAATTTCTCTTTTTTTTTTTTTTTTTTTACATTAATTTATTTTTGAGAGAGACAGAGCACAAGTGGGAGGGGCAGAGAGAGAAGGAGACACAGAATCCGAAGCAGGCTCCAGGCTCTGAGCTGTCAACACAGAGCCCCACGTGGGGCTCAAACTCACAAACTGTGAGATCATGACTTGAGCTGAAGTCGGACTCTCAACCGACTGTGCCACCCAGGCGTCCTGATCATGAACAATTTCTACTTCAACATCTTTTTATAGAAGTGAAAATGCATCTTTTATATTAATTCTGCAAATGGCCACATGGGTCATTCAGCTGTTCTGCATTATAATCATAATAAATCTCGATATCTTTTGCAAGGCACACAGGCCTGTAATAATTAGCCCCTTCTCCCTCTCGGCTTATCTCTCCCTTTCCCCATGTGATCCACCTTCAACTCATATCAGGTTGTTCCTCCCTTCTTCTCCTGACTCACGGTGTTACATATTTGCTGAATATCTACTACGTGGCATGCATTTTGCTATGTACTGGCAATCAATGGTAAATAAGTACAGTTTTGAAAGCTTTCTTTAACAATGTACTCAAATCCCACCTCAGGGCACACAGGGCACCCTTTTTGTGGGCATTTACAGCACTGCCTGTTACTTGATTTTGCCATAAATTGTGAATTCTCAGAGATTAGTGACTTTGCCCATGAGGGCTGTGGTCACAAAAATACCATACACTGGGTGGCTTCTAAACCACAGAAACTTGTTTTTTTCAGTTTGGAAGGCTGGGAAATCCAAGATTAATGTGCCGGCAGATTTGGTGTCTATTGAGAGCCTGCTTCCTGGTTCACAGACAGCTGTTTTGTGCTGTGCCCTCACATAATGGGAGGGGCAAGGGAGCTCTCTGGGGTCTCTTTTATAAGGTCTCTAATCCCATTCATGAGAGCTGAACCCTCATGTCCTAATCACCTCCCAAAGACCCCATCTCCTAATACCACCACACTGAGGATTAGATTTCAGCATATGGATTTTGGGGAGACATGTTCAGTTGGTGGCAAGCAGTGATTGAGTTTTGTCCACTTGTGGGTCCCCATCACAACACATAGTGCCTATCATATGATGGAACTCAATTCATATTCACTGAATTGTTGAATTAATGGGTGAATGAATGAATTTATTAATTCATGAATAAAAGAATAAATGGTTCTCAAGAATACATGTTCATAACTTACTCTGTGTGTTAATGCTTAACAGAGATGCATCTCTTGTCCTTTCTGTGTTCCTCTTTTACCCCCCAACTAGAGTCTCATTCTCTCCTGTCCCCTTATACTTAGAGAGCACATAGAACATTCTCAGCAGCATGTGTAGTGCCTTTGACACAGAAGAAGATCATTTTTAACCCCTTTTCAGTTATTTCATGCTTAGAACGGATTATTTTTATCCCGTTCTATTATTTTCAGCAATAATCATGAAGTGAAATCAATAATAATAATCAGAAAACAAAACAAAACAAAACAGAAAAAAGTAGCAGAGCAGTATTTCCCAAAGAATAAATTCTCTAAGGTACAGAGACTAATTTGCACACAAAATGACAAAATTGAAGTAATTCAAGTGCCATTTTTTTAGTTTTAGCATCACTATGTGATCACTTCACTTCAAATCTAATGCTTAAATGCAAGGATATGCAATGCCACAGGGGTTGGAGACCCAAAGAGCGTCTGAAGAGAGGTTGAATTAATCCAAAACAGTTACAAATTTCATCACAAAATGTGCATGTGTGGCAGGGGTGATCTGTGTAACTGGACTTTGGGTTAACTTGGACACAGAATACAATGTTCATGAAAGGATAAATAAATTTTTCTAATGGAAAACTTGTATATGCATACTACAAAAATTCAATAGGAACCACAGCAGCAATTGTTTTGAATTTAGACCTATAAAAGATGTTTTTTAGGAAAGGGAATTTTATCTTTCACATTGTTTAGAATTGCTAGAACATGGTGATAATAAAATGGCAGACTAACTTGCAGTCAATTTGCTACTGTTATTAGCTTCTCTATAGAAATTATACCCTCTTGTTGGCTATACTCAGGGCAGATTGTTCCCATTGCTTACTCTCTATATACCATGTATTTATTTTTATCTATCACTTTTACCTTGTTTCAGTTTGAAAGTTCCAAGAGAGAGAGGGTGTACTGGATACCTTCTTGTTCCCTCCCCTATACTCTCTTGGTTTATCTTTCATCCTAGCCCAGATGGTTAATTTTCTGTATCTACTTGACTAGGCTATGGGGTGTCCAGATATTTGGTCAAAGGTCATTCTGGGTGTTTCTTCAAGGGTATTTATGGATAAGACTAACATTTTAATCGGGAAAGTAAAACATATTGCCCTCCATAATGTGGCTGGGCCTCATCCAATTAGTTGAAGACCTGACTAGAACGAAATTATAATCTTCTCCTGAGCAAGAGAATTTTCCAGTAGACTGCCTCCAGAATTAATCTGCACCATTGGCCATTTTGAGTCTCATTGCAGATTTGGAATTGACAGACTCCATTATCATGTGAGCCAATTCCTTATAATAAATCTCTTATAATCAAGAGATATATGATAAAAAATAATAGATATAAAATGTACATATATATGTATATATACATAACAGAATATATGTATACATATATTCTGTTACTCTGGAGAACACTAATACACTAGCCATTGCTGTGACAATCAGCTTCATGCAGGTGCACCCATATAGGACTTTGACACACAGACCTTGTTCCACATAGATAGTATTTTCTTCTTAGAGACAATGTTATATCTTTCAGTCTCTGTGGTGATAAAGACCACAGAGATCTTTACCATCTTGATATTTCACATAACAACAGGCCAGTCCACTATTGAATGGTCACTCTTAGTGACATCAGACTAATTGCAACATTGAAAAGAAGCTGGTAATTATTTTTGGATAGTCTAATGAAGAAGGCAAATAACAGTAGATGAGACATAACCCCATACAATTAAAGGCTTGTCATATGGGTGAATTTCTTTAGGTGTCTGATGTTCTGAACCACACTGAGATATCCCCCATAAAATTAATGGGAAGCTTTGAACTTTGCACCTCCTACAACTATGAAAGTCATGGAGTTCTTGATGGACCTCATTGGAATTTGGAGGTGACACACTATATTTGGGGATTCTGCTCCAGTTCATATGTTGAGGTTTTGGAAAACCTCCAGTTTTGAGTGGAGTCCAGAGTAATGAGGTAAGTCTATACTGAAGTTCAAGCTTCCGATAACTTATGTTGTATTACTCAGCATATCAGATATTGCTGGAGGTATCTGTCATAGATTAGGATGCTGTACAGACCCAGTAGAAGGGTCACAGGACAGACTGTTATGGTCTGGAGCAAGGCCATGCTGTCTAAAGAAGAGGGCTACTTACCATTTGGCATGCCTACAGGCATGGCATTAGACCCCAGTAGAAACTGAATACCCGATCCTGGGACAATGAGCTGTCCGTCATGAATGGACTACCATCACATTCTCTGAATCATAATTGAGGATGGGCACAGAAATAAGATGGTACAAAGTAGTTAAATGAACAAGTTGACAGGTTGCCATAGAACCTACCTCTGCTGCACTGATGCCGCTCTCTCTTCAGAGTTACAAATTCATGGGGTAGGCAGTATATGGAATTGGCAGTATCATAGTTAAATATAATGTACTGAAGATTACCATATAGGAGATGAGTTCTCTATGATGGAAGTACCCAGGAGATTAACTGGCATGATTCTTGGTGTTTTCATGCTTAGTGATAACTATAGGAAGGTGACTGCAGCAAACATGGTCTAACAAGGTAAAAGAACTAAGGGTTCTGACTTCTTTGGAGATCAAGGTCCAAGCAAGCAATTTCCTGCTAAATGCTGGTCAAGAGTAAGAAAAATCTAGGATACATGGTGAAGGATGGAGATTATGGACATCAGTTTTGACCTCAAAGCCAATTACAACAGCGAAGACTATACCTCATTTCACCAACCACTCCACACTAAGTCTTCTGTAGATATTGAGGCTACCCACTGCCGTGATGTTTCTATCACAGTTTAGACTTAATAAACGCTATGGATGACCTCAGATCTATGAATTGTTAACTATATTAGAGAAGCCTAACACTCAACTTGTATGCTACACTAGCCCAGAGGTTCTCAAAACGTGATTCCTGGAGCATCAGCATCAGCCTCACTGTCCTTTCTCACAATGTAATTCTAATGCACTCTAAAGTTTGAGAACTGCTACTCTAGTCATTGCTGTGGCTATAAGCATCAAGCAAGTATAATCTGCCAGCACGCTACCCGAGTAACTGTGCATTTATTTGGGATCCCCTACAAGCTGTTCCTGTACGCTGATTCATTGGAAGTCTCCATGGCAGCCTCCACCTTTTCTGGGGTTCCTTAATGACGTAAAGACAAGTAAAATGATTGGGGTTAGGGTGATACTTCCAAAGCTTAACTAACTAGCTGCAATAGTGTCAGGCATTTGGGGGATACGAAGGAAAGATTTTTTTGTTTGCTTTTTTGGTGGAAGCTAGAGTCTAGAGTTGTTTTGGGATAGAGAGTTGGGCATCAAACACTCCCGCCAGGCATTTAATACCATTTGGCATTCTACCTAAACCTTTATTCTCTTGGGAATGAAAAACAGCACAGCGTCTGATCATCTACCCCATTTGAAAAGTGATAATTTCTCTAGATAACCAGGTCCCTTGTTTCATGTATGACTACTTTCTGTTAATAATTAGCATCAGAGTTTTACTGTAACGCTTAAGATGGAGACAAGATGGAGACAGCAACTTTGCTACAAAATAGTGTTCAGGACAACAAAAAAATATAACAAGACAGAGAAGTATTAAAAACATTTGACACATATTTTAATGAAACTCAAGTCTAGACACTAATAATAGAATTCTTCCTTTCCTCACTCAATTCTCAAGTCACACAGTAGGTACTTTCCATTCCGGGCAGCCCCTCTCCCCACAGAAAGCGATGGTGACCCAGAGGATGTGTTGTTCCTCTTGAGCAGATCCCTTCAGGACAGCACCGTGGGTAACCTGAGGCTTCTCAGTATGTCCTACACTAGGGAATGTCATTTATTATGTTAGTTAATATGACATGTAAAGAACAAGCTTACCTAATTAGGTTAACTGTATTCCAAGGTCTACTTTCACTAAAGAAAAGGTTTCACCTGGGTTCTCCACAAAGTTATTTGATCCCCCCACTTAATTTGTTTAGTTTAGGTATGTAGAGAGAAAAACAAGATTTGTGGTGACGTGTGCATCCCTTTTTAAAGCACAAAAATATTATTAAACGTTGCTTTTGGCTTGTACTTCCATTGGTCAAAATGGGTATATGCACTGATTATTTGTGAACATTTTCTTTCCCATAAATCAATCACTTATGTTTATATGCAGGGAGGTCAGTGATCATGTCCTTTAAAGTTACTTATATTAGTTACATTCCTTATGGTTTCTTTTTTTTAATTTTTTTTCCAACGTTTTATTTTATTTTTTTTTTGGGACAGAGAGAGACAGAGCATGAACGGGGGAGGGGCAGAGAGAGAGGGAGACACAGAATCGGAAACAGGCTCCAGGCTCTGAGCCATCAGCCCAGAGCCTGACTCGGGGCTCGAACTCACGGACTGCGAGATCGTGACCTGGCCGAAGTCGGAGGCTTAACCGACTGCGCCACCCAGGCGCCCCTAGATTCCTTATGGTTTCTAATGAAAGCATATGCCTAGGTTAAGGAAAGAATTTTGGAAGTATTAGGGTTAGGTTAGGATCCTCACTTTTAAGAGAAATATAAAATTGCAAAGGTTAACCTTTTAAGAGGTTTGAATCACAGAATTACTTCTTTTTACAAGAAAAAAAAAGAATGGAATTATAACATCAGGGAACATTTTTATCTATTTTGAGTCCATACATGAAGGTTATAGTAAATAATCTCAGTTAAAATTGAGGAAATGAGTTTATAGCATAGTATAATAAAAGATGGTTAGAGATAAAGACCAGTCTTTATAGTCTTTATCTCTAACCATCATATATATATATGTATATGTATATATATATATATATACGTATATATATATATATATATATATATATACACACACACACACATCATACATGTGTTTATTGACCACCTGCTAAGTAAAGCTATGTGGAACAAGGAAATATGGAATGTGATTTAGCCTGTGTAGTAGTCAGGGTTCTCCAAAGAAACACAATCAATGTGAGACAATATAATAGATATGGAGGTAGAGATAGAGAAGAGAAAGAGAGAGAGCGAGTGAGATTCCATGGAAGCTAAGTCCTCTGATCTGCTGGATGCAAGTTGGAGACCCAGGTGTAGCGGAGTCTGAGACCAAAGGCCTTGGAACCAAAGGAGCCAATAGTAGCATTAGTCCCAGTTTGAAGGCAGGAGGAGATCAGTATCTCAGCTCAAGCTTTCAGGCATAGAGAACAAATCCTTCCGTCCTCTGCCTTCTTGTTTTTGGATTGGATGAAGCCCACCCACACTGGGGAGGTGAATCTGCTTTACTCAGTCTGCTGATCCAAACGCTAATCTCATCCAGAAACACCCTCACAGACATACCTACAAATCATGGTTAACTAAATATCAGGGTACTCACGATCCATTTAAGTTGACACATAAAATTAAACATCACAGCCTGCAAATAGCTTATGTTTTCAAATGGAAAAAGGGAAATTGGCAAATAATGAAATTTTGAGTATTAAGAGAGGAATACGTGATCTATTAGAGGTATCGAGAAAAGATGTTCCTAATACTAGGACGCATATTTTTTTTTTCAATGCTATAAATCCATGCCTCTCAAAATACTTGGGAAGGGGCAGGTCGCAGCAGATGTTCAACTGATATTTATTTTGATAATGAATGAATGAGCTACAGATTTCATCTGAAAAAGGAAATATAAAATAACCTATGCATTTGTTAAGAACTTCTTCAGGATTCGAGCTGGTTAATATGTGTAATATTTTGTGTGTTCAATAAAATGTAATTTATCATTAGTACGAGTTTTAGAAATATTGCATTAAGGAAATTGCAATCCAGTGGAAATCTTTCTTTTTTTTTTCTTAACACTTTACCTCTGTGATTTCCTTAGCCCACATTTTTTTCTGTCCACATCTAAAAAAAATTCTTTCTTTAAAAAATCATTTAAGAAAGGGCTGTTACCGCTCTGCTCTTACTATCTTCTATCTCAGTTCACAAAGTCATATATATATATATTTTAAAGTGCCACATGGACGTAGCTGCCGGGTGAGTTCCCATAGATTCACATCTTCTCTGCTTTTGATAGGTTTGAAAATTTTAATAATACATTTTTAAGAGATACGTTAGAGGAGGTGAGACAAACTGCCTAAATACTGTGCATATGTGTTAGTAACAAATGTTTAAAGTCATTATTTAGTTCACCTTTCTGCTAGTTTGCAGATTTGCATGCATATATTAGTGGGTTGGGACCACCATGGGCATGCAACCCTCTTTTATTTATTCAATGTTCACTTCTGTCTGTCTGGTATTTGTCACCTACCCTTGGAACAGTTTCTCATAAAACATTTGTTGGGAAAAAGTTAAAATCATGCATTTGTTGATATTTTAAAATAATAAATATAAGTGTAAAACTCATGCAAGAAAGGAATTTTTGACAACTCACCTTTAATTAAGAAGTACACCAAGTATGATAAAGAAGGGGGAAACACACTTTTTTTTTAACTTAATGTAACCCGACACTCTAGATTTTATCAGTAAATACAGATCAAGATTGGAAGAAGCAATGTTTATATTTTTATTGTGGGAGCATACTACTAATATAAACATACTACCATTCTATTTCTTTTTAAAAAAAAATTCACATTCTATAAAATTGCCGATTGACTTGCTGACTGGTAAGGAAAGAATGCATGGCCTCAAAAATAAGAACTTGTTTCTGTAACATACATTTATCTCTTTATAAAGCAGGAAGATGATCCAAGTAGCAAGTGTATCAGCCTGAAGAGGTATTTATTTTGCCACCTACATAGGACTAAGTAATTTTTTTTAGTAATATATGTTCAAAGTTCTAGAATTTAATTTTCTTCATGCTGGAAGAGTGCTGATTTTGGAAGATCCTTAAGCTTAATATCTTTGACACATTAAAGCAATTTTGTTTATAACTTTAAGCTTCAGGTCCTATTGACTGATAGTCTCCCATAGATCAAAGATGCATGATTTCCAGGCTTGAGAACATATAAAATTTCTCTCTTTTTTTTCTTCTGCCTTGCCAATTTGGGGGGCAAACCTCTTAACATTTGGCCGGTTCCCAGTAAAAAAATCAAAAGGAGACAGAATCTGGGGCAGGTGGCCACATGATCATTGTGAGGAACTGAAAAGGGTCTGAGGTTTTACTCCACTTGCAAACTAATGAGCACACCTACCACAGTTTCTTGCCTGCTGGTGGAATACTGCAGACTCCTGTGTCAGAGACAAATGATTTTATGATTAGCGGCAATAGCAGTAGCCAGAGTCAGTCTGTGCCAGTTCTCTGGGCCCAATTTCCTGGAAGGTAAAGTAGAGTCAGGTGGTACCAGGGCATGCAAATGCAGTGGGTTGTGTTACAGGAGAGGAAGGAATCTGAGCTCATGGAGCCCACATCCTTTATGATGAGCAGTAAACCAGCCTAATCTTTGCCCTAAAGGGAGACATGGTCTGTTCTAGAATGGATAGTCAGCAGAGCTGCCTTTTGCTCCTGATAGAGATGTGATCCCTAACTTTCATCTGTCTGTTATACAAGCATTCTTGAAAAGGTAGTCCAGAGCAAAGGCAGTCCGTGCCTCTGTTCATAAGATGTGCAGAAATGCGAGAGACCCGTTGCAAGTTGTCACTTCACAGGCACGGAAAGAATAACATGAGGATAAGTTTTTTTCTTTCTAGAATAGCAATCAGTGGTGTGCCATAGGCCAGGCAGTGGGCTAGAATAGGAGGTAAGAAAGTCCAAGAAGGGGAAGAATGGCTTTGGATGGGAGCTGGAAATAGAAGAGTTGATTATGTTTACTGCTTGAGAAAAGGAACCAATAGAGAGGGAGACAGAGAGCTGAGGAAAAGCCTACAGGGATATCTTTGTAGGAGCAAATGCTATAATCGTGTAGACAATACTGCTTTTCCCCTTGTTTGAAGTCTCCTCACACCAAGGATGCACATCTCTCCAACTGGGCTTCAATAAGCTCTCACCTGAAATTCCTTAACTCCTGGACTTCCTTTGTTGTTACAAGGCCAGTCAACTCTAACCTGTTCTCTTTCTCTCTGTCCTTAGGCTTTTCTCCAAAGATATAAGGTCAATTTAATTCAATTTAACTGATTTGACCTGTTGGTGTTTATTGATTGCTCTGCCACTGATTAAGCATCCTACCTGCTCTACTTCCTAATCATCCACAATTTCTTCTTTTCCCGGAGTTGGAAAGAATGGTTCTCAGGCTGTTCAGGCCTCCAGGTCATTTGGGAGAGCCCTCCTTTGATGGAACTATGGATGAAGCCACAGTTGCTAGATTGCCTTTATGAAGGGATTCCCATTTCACTATTTTCCACGTATGAATTTTGCAGACAAAGGCATCATGGCTATGGTAAGAAGTCAGGACTAATTTCCATTTCTTACCTATTTGCTGATGAAAGAAAAATATTTTGTTAAAGGCAATAAATGACAGTCTCAATTTTATCTTGGCGGGGGCAGATCTAAATATCTTGGTGAAACATAGCATCATATATATGCTTTTAAATTAGATGAGGATATTTGCCCATCTTCTACCTGAGACAATACACATTTATAGAAATTCAGTGGCATTGTCTTTTTCTCCAGCATCTGTGGAACGGAAGTGCACATTTCATCTCCAACAGCTGGTGGAAATGAATGGGGAGATTCCTTCCCGGGTGCACAAGAGACAGCCGTTTGGACCCTGTGCTAATCAATCTCTGCTCTCACACTTACTGTGACCGAAGCATGTCACTGAACTGCAATTTTTTTTTTAAATTATTTTTGAGAGAAATAGAGAAAGGCAGAGGGAGAGGGGAGAGAGAGAGAGAGAGAGAGACAGAGACAGAGACAGAGAGAGAGAATCTTAAGTAGGCTGCACGCACAGTGGGCTTGATCATGCCCTGAGACACATCATGACTGAGCCACCCAGGTGCCCCTGAACTGCAATTTTTAAACTACATCTCCAACGAAGTGGCAAATACCTATCCTGTAGTTATTAATATATGCAGAACACTGAGTCCAGTGTTCGTGTTCTAAAGAAAAAATAATTCATTTTGCTAATATTAATTATTAGAGAGCTGCTGAGGTTGGAGCACTTCAGGAGAGGGGGAAGCAGATTTCCCATGATCTCCATCATCTACCCCAAACCTGCATTCCTACTTTGTTTGCTCAGAGGGTTAAACAAAAATTCACACTGCCCTCCCCGATTAGATCGAAACTCAATTCCCTTATTCATTCACTTGTCCGTCGAGGAAACACTCTCATTTAGGCTTGTTACAGGCTAGCTGAGCCTGAGGGAGGTTGGAAGCCTTTCAGGGGTCAGGGAGCTTTGAGAACATTGGGTTAATCTTGAACAGTCAGCTCAAAAGTTTCCAACTCCTTAGTGGATATTTCCCCAAATCTCCACCCCAACCTTCCAGTTCAATGTTTCTCATTGTTACTTCTACACTTTGTTCTTCTACTGTCCCGCTGTGTTATGTTAATTATTTAGATGCCTGTCTATCCACTTACATAATGAGCCCTCAGACCATGTCCTTGACCTCTAGCACTGGGAAGATGCTCAATACTTGTGTGAATGAACTCATAAATAAATAGCAATCTGAATAAATTGATTAATGACAATAGGGAAGTCCAGAATGGGAATGAAACCGTAGCCAAGTTTCATTACGGCAGGGAACCTGACATCTTTACCTGCACAGGGACAGCATGAAGGCAGGCATGCATGCTTCTAGGTGTTATTTGGAACAACCTTTTCACAGGGGACTGAGAACAAAAGGATGGGCCTTGCAGGGGATTGGGCTGCTTTAAGATCTTTTCTTTCTCCTGGGATTCACTTCCCCACGCAATCCCCTACCCCTCTTCACACAGAATTATCCTCTTGAAGGGAGTGTGACTGATGAGCATTCTTGCTCAGTCCTAGTGAGTGACCTGGTGGCTGTAGCAGAGGCCAACAGGGCTGCAAAGCAAAGCAGACACAGTGTCGGATGGGGAGCAAAAGAATCCTAGCCTGTTAAAGCAACCCTGCCCCAGGGGATGTAGTCAGTGAAAAGGGAATCAGATCCCTCAAAACTCCAGGTACAAAATAATCTCTTTCTTGAATTATTATACCAACCCTTTAGGATGAAACTGGGGGTTAGCGAAGTCAAGAAAGAGATAGCAGCTCTGAGACATTTTGGAGAATTAATTAATAGTAACAGAGTTACGTTTTATGGAGCATCTCCTATGCCCCAGGATTAAGAGTTGTGCATGTTTTTTCAGTTTTCATCTTAAATTTAAACTCTATGACGTGGGTGGCCTTGTGCCCATTTTATAGGTGGAAATCAGGATAGCTGAGGAGTTAAACAGCCTGCCTCTGCTCCCAGAGTTTATAAGCCACAGAGACTAGGTTCAAACTGCTGTCATTCTGACACCAAGTCCTTTCTCTACAAAAACTTTTGACACTGTCTCTCTAGGTGGGGGGTAGGAGGCTGCAAGTAAGGATTATGCCATGGTTTGAGTCATTGTACCTAAAAATGGTGATATTTTCAGAGCTCTGGTAGAACAATTGGAAAGGATATTTTGAGTAAAGATGATTTGGATTTGTACATATTTTAATATAGTTCTCCAGTATATGATCAGTAGACCTTTGGGAATGAGCTATGGTTTAGTTCATTAATCTTGTAATGGATGTATTTGTATTAGATTCCTCATAAGCTTGTTGTGAGGTTGAACTCAATATCATTATCATTTTTCATTTATTATTTCTCATTGTAAGTATTTGGTTAAAAAACAACACCATGCTTACTTCTGGTAATGAATATGCTTTTCTTTTCAGCTGTTCGAATAAACTTTCTGCATTTGGCCGGCAATGATTTCCTTCTACCCTTATAGAAAAATAGTGTGTTAATGATAATAGTGTGTTATTCTTATTGAGCCCTATAAGTCAAACTCAGTGTAAACATGTTAATTACATTATTTCATTAACCTAATTCTAAAATTACATATATATCAATTAATGCTGGAGATGGATTTAAAAAGTACTTTGTATGGGACACCTGGGTGGCTTCGTCGGTTAAGCATCTGACTCTTGGTTTTGGCTCAGGTCATGGTCTTTCAGTTCATGGGCTTGAGCCTCTTGTTAGGCTATTCACTGCTTGGGATTCTCTCTCTCTTCCTCTCTCTCTGCCCCTCCCCTGCTCGTGCTGTCTCTGTCAAAATAAATAAACTTAAAAAAATAAATTAAAAAAATAAAAAATAAATACTTTTTATCATTAATACATAATTCATGTCTGAGTTTCAGAAAATAATGAATTAAAAAAAATTCTAGATAGTGTGTATGCCAGTGTCTATTTTATTTCTCAATGGAGCCTTATTACCCACTCTCTCTCACCCAAGCAATTAAAAATTGTTCTTCTATATGCACTGATTCAAATCCTTTTTGGATAGGAGCAGTGTTCATTAAATGCACTAAAATGAAATAATTGCACAAAGAGTGCTTCACCCTCATGCAAATTTGTAGCTTGTTTAAGGGGCTTGGGGAACAGTAGTGACAAGATCCTTCTTCCATATTTATGCCAGACCTAAGTCATTAACAAATTCCCAGTGGAACGTTTATAACACATATTTAATCATGATAGAATTCTAAAGCCAATCCAGGGGATGAAAAGGTTCTGTTCTTTTTCCAAAGTCCAAACAAAAATTCTTGGTGTTCTAAAACAAGGGAGCATGTACAGAACTTTGAGGCTGTCAATATGAAGCAGGTGGTTCATGGCTTCTTGTCATTTTGTGTATATCATTTATGTTAATCTTATAATAGGTTTTTTTTCCTTTTAAACCAAGTATAGGGCCCAGTTTAAGATTTAGAACTTACCAATGATGCACAAAGGAAAGGACTCGGTGTTATTTGGTGTTAGTTCTAGCTAGAAGACAGGATCTAGACAGGAAAGAATTGGATAAAGGACTTTTAATACTTCTTTATCTAAGATTTTTGCTCTAATAAGTAGTTAACACATGTCAAAATTTTCTGTATATTTTCATTAAAAAAGTCAATTGTGATTTCTGTCTTTATCAGTATTTTCACAGCATGTAAAACAATGTGTCTAGTTTTTAAAGTAATTTTATGTCATTTGCCTCATTGTCTGACCCATTCAATCTGGTTGGGAGAAAGTCTGAGCTATGCATTATCTCAAAGTCGTAGTGATGATCCCGTTAGGTCTTCAGGTGTTTTCTTGAATTTCAGTGATATGTTAAAGATGACCTTGAAGATTCCTTTGAGCACTGAGATTAGGTGATTCTTTAAGCATCGGTTGTTGACTAGAATCAGAGTTTTAAAACTTAAAAGTATTTAAAAATCATCCATTTCATAAGCACCAGAAGGTAACTTCTTGACCATTATCACCGTGTTAAAGGAGGCAGCAGTCTCTACATTAGGTCTCAATATTTAATCAGGTAAATCTTCCCTGGCATGAAAGAACCTGGATTTTGTCTCTGTGTCCCATATGTGAAATTCACATCCAAGGGTTATGTCATGAGGCCTCAGAAAATGTTCCTCTCAGAATTGTGTTTTGGTTATGCACGAAAATATCTCCAGTTAGCTTGGTGTGTGTGTGTGTGTGTGTGTGTGTGTGTGTGGCAAAAAAAAAAAAAAAAAAAAAATATATATATATATATATATATATATATATATATATATATATGTTTAGATTTAGCCCATTGGACTCAGTTTAGATGATCTCAATTTTGTTGGCAATATCCAAAGCACCCTCGGCAGGAACCAGTCAAACATATGCCTTCTTCTCATCATCAGGCTTGATCAGGGTGCTGACCTTGACCACATCAATGTCATAGAGCTTCTTCACAGACTGTTTGATCTGGTGCTTGTTGGCTTTGACAATCACAATTAACCCAAGTGTGTCGTTGTCTTCTATTTTCTTCATGGCTGACTCAGTAGTCAGGGGGAACTTGATGGCCTAGTGGTCAGACCTGCTTCCTCTGGGGGCGCTCTTTCCAGGATATAGTATTTGGGTTGCCTTCAGAGGTGCGGTATCTCAGGCTTTGGGAACGTAGGTGACACACGAATCTTTTTTTCTGACTGCGGATGCCTTTTGACACTGCTTTTTCCCCCTTCAAAGTTTTTGCTTTGGCTTGGGTTTTGGGAGGGCCAGAGGCTTCCTTCTTCACCTTTGGCACCATCTTCATGAAAGCACTCTTTTATGAAAACGAGGATTGGGTTATGATTTTCAAGAGGTGAGAAGTATAAGAAAGGAGAAAAGTGGTGGTTACAATAGAAATAATTGGATTTTTGCATTGTTGTTATCTGTCCGCAGGGCTCTATAAAGTCTCTTCACTGTATATTTCTTTGAAATGTCTTTTTTACTTACATTTCTATAGTGCAACTTATTTTTTCTGAATTAGGATCACCCACACCTTTTAACAAACCTATTCACTACCACTTTTACAGAAATCGCCTCCTTAGTGTAGAGAGATATTGGAGCACTGATCTGGGCGTAGGGTAGGGATAGGATGAGGAGAGAACGATGCTGGAAAGATAGATGCTAGGAGAGAGAGTTGTGAAATTTAAGGTTACTAATGTAAATAACTTCTTAAAGAAGCTCCCATAAATTGGAAAAATAAAATAAAATAATCATTATTGAAATCCTTTTTTTCCCAGTTATCTTGAGGTTAAACATGAAAAATATGTTTGTTTTTTAATGAGAGCAATCTATGACTTAGGAACATAAATGAGAAATTTTAACTTTGAAATATCTTTAAAAATTCGAACTAATTTGTTCTGGGAGCTTTTCGTTTACTCAATGATCTCATATTCTTTAACTTAAATATCATTTCAAGGAATGTTTCCCCATCTACTCATGGGTCATCTTCTTTCTCTGAAATGTGTGACACAAAAAGTATAATTTGTAAAATAAGTTTGTACGGAATGGAGACAGAGATAAATGACCTCACAAAAAAGGAAAGAAAAATGCAGGAACCCTTTAGGAATGGGGAGACATTCCTTGAATATGACATTTGAGGGAAAATGGTCCTAGTCATTCATTTTTATATGAATGAAGGGGGTTTGTTTGGTTGGTTTTTGATAGTAAATTTTCAAAAAAAATTAAAACTACATCCTAGTCTCCTCAAGGGCTAGATGTAGCATTCATCCTTCACGGGCAGGCTTTGAAATATTCCCATTCATAAAGTTCTCATAGATTCCTTTTTCCAAAAAGATGTACTTTTTCACAAATAACATTTAGGAATCCTTGCCAAACTTTGGAAGTGGTACAGCTGTTGGCGGGGGTGGGGGAGGGGTGGGGAGAAAGCAATGTATCAAAGCCGCTGATCAAGAGTAAATCTCCCTTCTGCAGATTGGACACATTGAAGTGTAAGAATAAATGGGCAGGGCCATAAATACGTAAGAAACCGGGGTCCACAGAATGTGTACTTCTAGTTGTGCTGTTTCTCCATTGACAGCCACCCCATATGTCTCAGATTTAGCTGATTTTATTTTCAGAAGATAAAAGGCGCCAAATCATCCACCACACTGGCACCTTTAATGAGCTGGGGTTATTTTGCCTCTTAGCTTCCATGTGAAAATCAATAGGAAAGCACACCCTTTTGCTTTCAGTCAAGTCTGGACACACTGGGAATAGGGATGCAAAGTTTATTTGTGGTCCTATCATATACAATAAAGATCCTGTAATGGTTATTTTTCTGTCACCTTTGCTTGACCTGAAAAATTTTAATAGGATCTAAAATATCTCATGCTTGACCTATTACTGTCAAATAGCAATCAAGATGCTATGTTTAAAACTGACTTTAAAGCGGAATAACATCACATTTGCTAAGCAATATTGAATGAAAGGCAGACTTCTCAGTAATTTCTAGTAAAATCATTGTTAGGCTGTGTAAATACAAGCTTAAAGAATAGAGAATAAGCATAACACTGAGGAGGAAGCTTGACTCTTTTTACTTTTCATGCAAAGTGATTCAAATCTTTGAAAACTAGTTACCTTCAGACATGTGTTCTTAAATAAATAAATAAATAAATACACGTGTATCTATAATATTAACTTCAAATTATATGTTCAAAAATAAAATAAATAAAATAAAATCAAATAGGGGCACTTGGGTGGCTTAGTAGGTTAAGCGTTTGATTCTGGCTCAAGTCATGATCTCTCAGTTCTCGAGTTTGAGCCCGGCATTGGGCTGTGTTCTGACAGCTCAGAGGCTGGAGCCTCTTTTGATTCTGTGTTTCCCTCTCTCTCTGCCCCTCCTACCACTTGCACTCTCTCTCTCTCTCAAAAATAAATAAACATTAAAAAAATAAAATAAAATAAAATAAAATAAAATAAAATAAAATAAAATAAATAAAATAAAATCAAATAACGTGTTCACTAATTATCATGTTCAGAGTAAATTCTGAGCTATTTTCTGGTACCAAGTAGTTATTTGTAACATTTATAAAACGCCTATCTGAGGAAGATAGTTAATAGCAATAAATGATCTAACCAATAGCAAATATCAATATATTTAAAAATAAATTTGGAGAATTTATATCATGCCATATTTGGTAGGAAGACAGAACATATAGATTTTAAATGCTTAAACCTATTATATTTTATCATTCAAACATTGTCTATGTGACCTATAGTGCACAGACCCTTGATTTTCAGATGCTT
Source organism: Felis catus (assembly GCF_018350175.1). Lineage (NCBI taxonomy): Eukaryota > Metazoa > Chordata > Mammalia > Carnivora > Felidae > Felis > Felis catus. The sequence continues at coordinate 25,749,559 of NC_058385.1, read as the reverse complement.
TTTGGCTTTTTTCCTTTAATTTGACTGAGGTTATGTAATGCTCGATATTTTGATCGCTCATCTTGTGGAAGACTATGGTTAGCTATAGGTTAATAGAAATAGTGTACCACGAGTGCATACAGTAAGTTTTGAATCTGCTTATAACGACATGTAAAAGTGCACCCTGCTAGGAACTCTACTATTCACGCTGAGGTTTAAACACTGGAATTGGGTTCCCAGTGGATTTTCACCTTCACAAGTACTTAATGCAGCTTTAGGTGTCTCAGGGGCAAACTGAACTGGCCACTGAATATCCTTTTTAAGGGGAGTTAACAATGGCTTAGTTCTACCTCTCTTGAAATACAGGATTCATGTTTTTCTCTCTTAAAATTTAGTGTTCCTAGAGGCAGTCGGGAACATTAGAGAATGAGACTGTATTTATCCATCCCAAGCTAGGTACAATGCAGGTGAGGGCAATCCAATGTTCCCTGCGGTGCTTTGTCAAAGCTTTTTAACCCTACGCTGAAAGGAGAACCACTTCAGAGTGAGGTTACAATTGAAACTCCAAACCTATTAAAAACCTGGGCCTTTACATTGGTGCAGGCTTTTGATTATAAAAAATTCTGTGTACTTTTGAGGATGTACACTTCTGTGCTAGAGGTGATATTGTGAACCCTGGACTTATTACGGGTGCAGCCAATTCTAGGATTAGAACCCAGACCTTAGATCCTTTCTTTTTGAAAGAGATTCTGATTTTATTTTGGGCTAGAAGAGTTATGAGGCAGACCAACTCAAGTGAAAGTCATAAAGTACACAGATAAGTGGTGCTAGGGACCTAGCTGTCAGAGAAAATAGAAAAGTCACACATCGCATCCAAAATATCCCATGCTAAAAAAATCATAGATGCATATACACATACACATAAATAGATCATACCAAAGAAGTCATGACAGTATTGTGTTTTGATAGTTTGGAAATAAAAAAAAAACGCTTAGAATATACTAGTCAGGATAAGTTAGGCAATGCTGTGGTAACAAATAACTCCAAGGTCTCAGTGAATTTGAACAAATATTAAATATTTCTCTTTCACAGGAGTCATGGAGACCCTATAGGCATCTGCCTTCCATTCGTAGTGATCCAAATTCCCCAACATCTCAGTAGAGGCTTTTGCCTTCATTTTTTTTTTTTTTCATGGCAAGGGAAGAGACAGCCTGAAATCTCACTGGCGTAAATAAATTCATTCATCTGGAAATGGCACATTACCTCCACTTATGTTTCATTGGCCAAAGATTAAGGGGGGGGGCAGGGAAGTTAAAAGACCACTAAACTAAAGGACGAGAACTGGAAATACCAGTGAGTAACCCAAATATCCATCAAATAAGAGGTGATAGAATTATAGGTGGGAAATCCATTAGCTTTTTTAACTATCTCAAACAGGTATTGCTGAATTAACAAATATAACTGATTTTGAAAAAAGGGGATTTTAATATTATTCCTAATGATGTCTCTGTAAAAATCAATAACATAATTTTTATAAAAACCACACAAATATGCATATTTATAAAGTACTGTGTTTCATTAAATATTCAAATGGCATTTCAATATTTAAACAAAATCCATAGACTAATTTCATTATTGTCACAGGCAGAATATTATATTACTTGAAAAGTGCTCAATAAGATTGATTTGTGTTCTCTGTAAAATGTAGTCTCCACTGACCACTTGCCAGGTTGGGTTACAAGAGCCTTTCAAAACCACAAACTGTGCTGCGGTCTTTACAATGCAGTGCCTGGAATGCTTACACTAAGCTTTGAAACACTACAAAATATCAATGGCCAGTTCACAGCCAATACCCATCCAGGCGGAGGCACTTTGCTGCAGATCGTTTGAAGTAGCTATTACTGTAAATCAAAGGTTTAGTGTGTTCTTATTTTTTTCGCCTTTGCCCTTCTAGAATATTCATAAACAAATTGTCTAGCTCTGCACCCAGAAAAATACGGCCATCTAATCAACCTTTAGCTATCATAATTTAATCCCTCCCCCGACTTTTAAATAAACCCCATCAATACTATTCATTATTAATGAAAGGTAGGATGATTCCTGGATGAAGTTTTAGTTCAGGCGGCAAATCGATACTTCTGACCATGTCTGTTTCATTATTGACAACGTCCACCCACATTTACTCTTATAATTAAGTTTTAGTTCAACTCCTAACTTTTCTCAAGTGTTTGAAATGGCTATATGGTGTTCTTAATTTCAGCTGCTGTTTCATCTTTCTCAGTAGGTGCCTATTTTATTGTTAAAGGTCATACTCATTTGTCTGCTCCAACAAAGGCAGCCCTTAAAGTTGGCTGTGGTTTTGACAGACAGTGGTCCCTATAAGTGATGGCCTTAAGGACAGAGCTGGCACTGGGAGTCAGTCACCACAGCAAGGGGAATAACAGATAACAAATCATGCCACTATTTTTCCTCCTGGCGTGATTGACGACAGCACAGCGGGTGTAACTTTTCAATGTCCTCAGATTAAAAACCCCTCAAACAAATGAGTTCTGAAAATACTGCCCAGGGGCATTAAAGGGAGCTGTTGGCCTCAAAATACTTTTAAAAAATAGTTTTTTTTTTTTTTTTAATGTACAATTTATGGCCACTCAATGCAATTATCTAATTTTCAGTGATACTTTCCATTTTATACACACAAAGCTCAGCTATAGATTTGAGGGGCTGTTGCCATCTAGGATGTGAAGCTTTTCAGAGAGAGTACGCAGTGCTCTGCAAGGCAGAGCAAACGGCGTTCTCGAGGGGAATTTGGTATTTGTGAAAGCATCATGGGCATTTCAGGGTACCACAGGTTATTTTTAAAAGTACTGTTTACGTGATCTATTAATTATATTCTAGCTGAATGGTAGAAATAAAGATAATCAAATGACCAAGCTCTGGCTACATGTTAAATCACCTCTGTATTTTCCTGGCCCATTGTCAGCCCATCCAACAGCAGTGCAAAATAAAATACACACATTTCCACATGAAAATATCAATTCCACTTTCCCTGACATATTATATTGTCGAATATTTTTTTTATTCACTGAAAAATATGGAATGTACAAATTCTATATTTCTAGTTTAAAAAATACAGCCAGGTATTTGTTCTATACCTGTAATTCTAATTACTGTATATGTGTAGGTAAATAGAACATAAAATAGTCATAGTTTTATGTGTGTATAAAAATGTTGTGTGTATATATCATTAATGTATATAAATCACGAGGAAAGGATACCATTTGTCTGGAAGTTTTAGCCATTTTAATAGTTTATGCCTGAGCAGCTTGCTGTAAACAGTGATTATGGGCCTCTCTCCCAGGAAGATTGATTCAGCAGTTTTGAAATGAGGCTTGAAATCTGTATTAATGTGGGTCTTAGGTGATCTAGATATAACTTGATCTAGCTGTAATTGGGGAACCAGGGTAGGCATGTTGACGTTGGATTAGTACTCTTAGGTCACAGTGTTTTGTACAGAAGTGCTGGCTTTGGAGTCAGGTGGACGAAGGTTTGAATCTTGGTCCTGTCTTACTAGCTATGTGATCTTTGGCACGTTACTTAACTTCTCTGAACCTCAGTTTTATGGATAGTTCCGTGGCAATAACAAATCGTGTCTTGAAGGAGTATCGGGAGATTAATGAAGCTGCTGAATAAACGCAAGTTGCAAGTGGTCTTTCCTTGCTAATAATACAACTGAAATGCTTACACAATCAGGAGCTTGAATTAAAACACTTCCTTGGAAGATAAACGGACTCTCCCACCTCTCCCCGCCCCACAGCCCCAGGGCTGTTCTAAGGCACCTTAAGAGCTGCCTGTATATAAAAGGGAAGTTATCTGGTCTCAGTTCCAAACTCTAAACCTAAGACCTAAATAAATCTAGTTGTTCAGATATTAGTCACTCTGTCCATCTTGTATTTTCCGTGGGCTTCAGAGTGAACCTGGGTCTTTGGTAATCACTCATTCAACACACTTATTGAATTCCAACCATACACCAAGGCTCAGAATTTCCTCCTCAGAGGATGATGGGAGCCACACTTTCCACGGACCAGGAACCATTCTAGGTGAGAAGGGGACTTGCTTTCCTTGTCTCACATCTCCAACTTTTTAATAGTGTGCGGCAGGATGCTTCGATTTCTGGTAGTGCCTCTATTTCCTCATCTTTGGCAATAATAACAAGCTTACCCATTGGAATAAGAATTCAATGAATCAATATATATGAAATGGCACCCAGGAAGTGACTTGCCCACGGTCACACTGGCTGAGCCATGTTTGTTGGATTTTGAACTCGGGTGCTGGAGTCCAGACATTGCAACTCTGCTTTTGCTTGGGTTGCTTACAACTCCTTGCTCTTACCTGACAGTGTAAATCCAACCAGAAGGGAGAGTAGGTAGTAAGATATCTGAAGTTACGTAACTAGACTTACATAAACAAAGGGAGATAAAGAAATGTATTTAAAAAAAATGAAAAACTGTACACCAGTTAAAATGTTTACTTATTTACATTCTGTATAAAAATATATGCAAAGAATCACATGTTCTCTTCTGTTTTCTAGTCTCCCTCTTTTTCCAACACAATGGGAGCACTGTTACAGATTCCTAGGTCCCCTCAAGAGGTGTCCACAACTTTGCAGAGTATATGTGTGTAGATATGATCCTATGAAGTTGGATGTACCATACTATACTCACTCTTCTGTCCTCCTTCTTGCATTTGATTCTATATTTATTGTTATAAAATTGTTAACAGATTTTTTTAAATGTAGACGTATATAGAATAAAAAAAGGTCTTTTAACAACATCTGAAATTGTCTTTATAGGAAAAAAGGGTTGATGCGATACCCTTGTTCTGTACCTTGCTTATATTTAATATTATTAACAGTTCCCAAAGTAGTATATAGGAAGCTAACTTACTTTTTTAATGACTGCTTAGAATTACCATGTTACGCTGAAATGTATGTATTCCCACATCTTTTGGTAGGCATTTGTTTCTAAGTTCTTAAAGCCATTTTCATAGCATTTCATTAAGTATGTTTGCAGATATACCTTTAAACTCTAATGATTGCATTTTTGTAGGAGAAATCTCTGAAAATTGGATTGCTGTCATAGAGTGTATGGATTTATTATTTTGATTCTCCTGTCAGATTTCTTTCCAAAATCAGTACCAAGTTATGATACCACAAGTATTGTAGGAGAATGTCTATTCTCTATACCCTTGGAAATATTTAACCATATACATTTTACATGCATAGATTTCATTGGTTCTTAGATATACTTTTTCCCCATTTTTAGTAGCTCTGAAATTTGAATATGTTTTATAATCGACATGTAATAATGAAATCAGTAGCACTTTCACTTTCTCCATGATACATAAAATCATGATTATGTTTTACAATTGATGACTTAGTTTCAGGGAAATATGCCATTTTCCGATTTTACAGGTGGTGAAAATCAGATTTTAATGCTGTTTATGTTTTGCTGTATTAATTTCTAGTGAAGCTGTGCATCTTTTCAGTTTTATATGTAGTTTTTCTTTTATAAATTGTTCATAACTCAACCCAGTTTGTAATAGTAAATATAAGGAAATTACGCCAAGGATTTTGGCTCTTGAAGAGCATTTTTTGGTGGACAGCCTTTACAAAACTAGGTACATCAAAAACTTTCCATGACCCAGTCAGTGTCTTGCTAGGGCAAGACTGTTTTCAATATGGTATTGTGTGGGGTCTGTTCCCACACAAAACATTATATACATCTTCACAATGACTATCTTGTTGGGAAAAAAGATTTAAATTTTTTTTTTCTTTTTTACTGGACAAAGAGCACATTCTTCACGGGAAAGTGGGCACTCCTCTTCTACATGAGAGACAACCTTTGTGTCCTCGAATTAGCACTTTCCTCTCTAAGTTAGCGTAGAACTGAGGCAACCATGCTTCCTTGCTTTTTTCCAATACCGACAAAATCCATCGCTACTGGTGGAGAGAACCCTTTGTTCCTGAATCTGATATCCCAATAATTATCTAGCTCTCTAACTCTGGTAGTATATATTTTATTAAGATTTCTCTTGCTTGGTTCAAATCCACATTCCTTCCCCTTTTTATATCTCATACATTTTTAGCTTAGTAGAACTTAATGGGCATGATGCACACTAAGGGGGGTACTTTGGCAATGCAAGAGCAGGGGATTTTTTTTTTTTTATTGTATTGACTGGGTGGAAAGAAGGGTGGGTAGCTACTGGCATCTAGTGGGTAGAAGACTGGGATGCTGTGAATTATCCTACACCACATAGGACAGCCCCCACAACAAAGAATTATTCGTCTAAAGTGTCAGGAGTGCCACAGTTGAGGAACTCTGCTTTAAAGTCTCATTTTAAAATGGTCTTAACCTGCAAATCACAGTGTTTGGAATTTCAGTATCATCTCTGGGGATTCTCAATTCCCAAACCACCCTCTCCCGCCCACACCCCCACGCATACACACCAAACACCTGAGTGATGTAACATACCTTTTATTAATAATAGTTTCTCACAGGAATGGTGTAGGAAGGCGGGGACAATGATGCCATGCCTATAATTTGAAAAGAGCTCCCAGGTGATTTTGATACTGCTTCCTCCTCCCAACAGTAGAGTTAGCACTGTAATTTACAAGGTCTGAAGACAGTGATTGTCAAAGTCCTCTGATTTACATCCCTTCCCACCTCTTCCCGTCCTAAGGCTTACCACTTGTTTGTCTATGGTTGCTTTTGAAAGAGATAAAATGTCTTAAGTCAGGATTTTCTATTCATAAAAGAGAGCGTCTTTTGCTTGGTAGTGAATTTGGCCAAAATAGGATGTAAATTTTCTGAGAAATTAAAAAAATGCGTGCACACACACACACACTTAATTCTATGATATTACTTCAAAACTTGGATAAATAATCCTTCCTTTATAAAAGTGGATGACTCTCAGGGAGTTGATTTTACTTGGTATTAAGTACTTTTACTTAAGCACTTACTTTGAGATCCCTAATCTACGATTACATGGGATAAACCACACTTTTGACTTCTAAAATTTGGGGCTTTGTTCATATAGCATTAATATATCCATTCCTATAGTTCTTCCAGAGAGAGAGTATCCATTTCTGTGATTATGTCCTGCATGCGCTCAAACCCCTACATCAAAGCAGTCATGCTATAGCCAGCCCTGTGGGGACTTGGAATCTGAGGATAGCAGAGTCCACACGGACGGAGCTCAGAGGGTAGCGCTGACTGATCCCCATGGAACACCGCCACTGTCCTCGCCTCTCTGCCACTGTTGTCTGTCTCATCTGCCAGCATTTGCCCTTCAGGTCTCAAATATGGCAAAACAAACAAACAAAAAGTCAGATTGTGGCGCTGGGGAGGAAGGACAGGATGAGAGGGGGAGATATCTCCACTGGTTACTCCTAATCTCTACCTTCCTTGGAAACCTTTCTGCACTCATAAGCATGTAGCACTGCGTTGGTTTTTCCAGCAGCTATTTTTGGTGGTCATTCTTACCTATTTAAGTATAGTGGTGCCAACAGTTTCGAACCAGTTATCAGAAATAACCAGTTTAGAACACCCTGGAGTCATTTGAAAATGTCCTGCCTCTTGAGCAAGGGTCACATAATATGTAAATATCAATTGCCTTGCTAATCATTGTATTCATGTATCTGTTCTGGTATCTGATCACCGGAACAGCAATAAAAAAGATGACATTATGCACAAATACGATAAGAAAAACCAAAGACCGCTGTTAGTGTATTGCAACGAAGGCTGAAATATTTTGCAAAATTGTCTCCTAAGAAGTATCTCAATGTGGCTTTTCAAACGTGACATGTTCATCAGAACGGTAGCTTGAGTTCATCACAAAACAATTAACATGCTTTCCATTGAACAAGAAGGGAAAAAGTGGATCCTAAAATGTAACCTCAACTTTGAGGCTTTCTCCTCCTTTTCATAATCAATTACAATTTGCTATGGGTTTTCTTGTATTTTACTTTAACTATACATAAATTAAATAATTTTTTATATTCATATCGTTAGCCAGAACTGAGATATAAATATAAGGACTCTTCTGATTTAAGGCATTTGTTTTTATTTATTCTCAAGCATGCCATCTGTCAGAGAGGAAAGAAAACACAAGAACATATGGATGAATTCTTTTTGTTTACCTAGATATTTTGGAATCAATATGTTCCAAAATATGTTGCCAGACTACATGATGTTCTTGATTGCCAGTGCTTACATTTGGGCCTCTGAATTAACTTGCAGAGGGTACAATTTTAACCATGCAAGATGTGTATCTATGTATCAATACTAAAAGACATGTACAATAAAGTAAATTTCCACTTTCCAAAATCAAGACAGCATTAGAATAACTAGAAATGTTGGATTGCTTGCTTACAATAGTTTTAATAACAGACATTTTGGGAAAGAGGTATATGAAGCTCCCATAAAATCTTCATATGCTTTTTGAATTACTAAAGAAAGATCAAATTATATAATTTAGCATAACATGATGCTTTGTATTATAAGCTGATAATCCAAGTATGGTGTAAAAGCTGACACTCAGTTGCATATTAGGCTGAACCACGTGAAACTGCCATTTTTCTAGGTAAAAAAATAGGATGGACAAAACTGTAAGTAAACTAGAAATATGAGGGTAGCCAAAATGCAAGTTATGAATTTTCCTTTCTTTTTTTTTGCCCAGTTGTGGCATATTTATACAAAACTATATTATGATTATTATGATTTAATTTGGGTGAGCAAGCATAGGACCTATGTGGCTGAATTTCAGCACACAGTGGTTAACACTGCTTATTCTTCTTTTTAGAATTAGAACATTGAAAAAGAGTCCATCTTGAATATATGTGTGAACAGTAGGCATTGGTGAGTCAGTTCAGTTCAGCAAATATTTACTAAGCATCTACTGGTTTTTAAACAATGCTGCAGCTTTTGTGGTCGCACAAATGAATAAGAACACTAGTAACTTTAAGGTGCTTACTTTCAAGGGAGAGAGAAGCACATGAACATGTTCCAATGTAATGTGGTAGTCTTCATTATTTAGGGCACAGACTTTGGCACAGTGTCGCAATTTGTCTGGTTTGGGTACCTACGAGCTGAGTAACTTGGGCAATTTCCTAAACAATTTGTGCTTCATTTTTATCGTCCATGATAAACTGGGGGGGGGGGGTCGTGATAGCACACATCTGTTAGTATTGTTATAAGGATTCAGTAAGCTGATGAAAGCAAAGCACTTAGTACCAGGAACAATGTAATCACTCTAAGTGTTAGCTGTTACTATTATTAATAATAAAATAGTGTAGTAATAGAGGATATTTGCTTTTCCCATATCTAAAATCTTTTTGTTAGGAAATGACTTATTTTGGGGCCTTGTCAATATAACTGGAAAGTCACAGGCATTGTAGACAATCTATTCTGGGTTCAAATCTTTACTAGTCATGTGATTCTCTATTTTCTTATTTGTAGAAATAGGGATAATACTACCACATTTTCATGGGTATCATGGAAATTTAATGAGATAATGTTTATAAAGGCCGTCAATAAGTACTAGCTATTAATATTTATTAGATTAAAAAATACATTCACACCTATGTATTATGCCCAAAGAAAATAAGAAACACTATGAAAAATGAGTTGTTATCAATTAAAATAACTATATTATACTTTTTAAAAATATATAATTTAGAGATTACGTCATTCTCAACATTAAATCTCACTTTACATTTGGTTCCTACCAGGTTCACTCTTTTCAATCCTTATAGAAATAGTTTTTCTTATTTGTATAGTACTATATAAAAATTCTTACAAACATAAGATACTCTCTTGTTTTTGCACTTTAGAATGGAATCTGTCCACACATATTCGTAATGTGATAGAGTTTATGCTAATTTTGCCATAAGATTCATGGGTATATTGGAGGCTTGTTAATAATTAAAAAATTTTACTTCTTCAAGTTACAAATAAGTATTACAGTAAATACTTTCCAATCTTTATCTGACATGACATCTTACCAATACAGGCATCACAAAATAAATAATTTATGAAAAATATTTATTTAAAGAGCTGTAATTTACCTTGCATTTACCATATGCCATTCATCCAAGTAGCAATATAAAATATTCATTAGAGAAACTCATTAAAACAAACTTCTATACAATGAGGTGACGGGCCAACAAAAAACATCAATCATAGCAAGGCTTTAAGTTTTTATTAGTGCATATGGGCACACTAATATTTCAAAGTAGAAAATTATGAATATTTTGTCCTGGTTCTGGAATGACCATGCTGCTGCAGAGACAAATTTGATAAGAGTGTAACAAGGACAGGAACCGGTTTTTCTTCATTTGTTTTCATTTTAGTCAAGAAATCAGTGACAGTTCACTGAGATTTATTTTATTAATGATGAATCAACCTGATGCTGTAATTAATGGGAAATCTATAGCTAATCTTAGAGGAAAAATAACTAGGCACATAATGATGTTTAAGCCTGGCAGAGCTGAGCTCCGCGCCTCTGTCTCTTGAGGACAGGAGTGGAAGGCAGGGCAGTCCTTGTGAATATCAGCAACTCCCCGCTGCACTTCCAGCCACACGGGAGAAAAGTAAGTCCACTCTCGTCTAAGGAGCAGCGTTTACAAAACACCACAAACGTTGGACTGCAACCGATTGTACTCACACCAAGTGGCTGCAGAATGATCGCAGCTACACGCGCGCGCGCGCATGCGCGCCCCCACAAACTTTACAATTCTAGTGAAACTTCTGCGTGTAACAGTGTTAGAGCACATGAAAAATAAGCCCAAACCAGTACATTTACAGGATTCACATAAGCAGCATTGTATTTCTCTAGATTTCCCTATATAAACTAATTCACAATTCATTAGGAAGTTCTGTTAAGTCTCTGCTTCACATTCGCTGCCCTTCTATTACACTGTTGATCTGTGATTAAATGTTCTAATAAAATTAACTGGCTTTGCTACAAACAGAACATCTGGAGCTATGTTTAATTTCATGTCAAACATACACAGGAAACACCTGTCTAGGTGAAGTAATTTAAAAAAAAATGACATTAATCCATCTGTTTTGGAAAATGGTGTCATGGTTGTCACATTAAAAGGTAATATCAACAAACACAGAAACCCTAAATTGCTTGGGAGCATACGTTTTCTAAAATTAACAAAAAAATGGCTTATCCAAATGTTATTGTGTCAGTCTTATTTTGTGCCGAACAGCGAGAGGCCTTCTTTAACTCAGCAACTTCCAATACCTGCCCTGTAAAACTTCCAGATGTTAAGGCAGTCTCTACTTAAAAGATTAAAACCACTGGTGTGATTCTTTATCTAAATATCTGTACCGAGATCAAACTAACAAAGTTCGCTGAATTCCTTGTACTGATAGGTAGACTCTACATGCATTTTAAAGTATACAAAAGTATGAATAAGTTATTTTTATGTGATGTCAATGAATAAGTACATGTTTTTTTAGAACTTAGATCTTCACATGTATATATAGTTAGCAGTGGCTTCTCATGGAAAGATAGGAGTACATCATGTAAGCCTGATAGAGAAATTGGCAATATGTTATTTATGATCTTTTTTCCCCTTGCATTCCGTTTCTTTTGATATTCTCAGCTTATTGGGTTCCAAAGGGCTTTCTCTGTATCTTCCTTCTAATTTCTATTTCTTTGTAGAACACGAGGGGGCTGTCAAGATGGTAAGTTGTGCTTTCTTTCTACATGCTTTTCAATAATGGTTTAGTGATTTACTTATTTTGTGAGTCATACCATATTCTCATTTATGAAATGAGGCAGCTGAAGAGTAAACAGGCGAGGTAACTTGACCAGGATCACCAGACCTAAAATGTCTTTAATACAGATGTTCTTTGCAAACTTTTACATTGAAGTGCATCCTGAGGCAAAGCGGAAATTCTTCCTAGGGGGAGGGGGAGGGGTTGGTGAGAAAGTGAAAGGTTTAAAGGCGTAATCCATGAAGCCTGTCATTATCTTGTGTATTTTTAAAAAGTAATATGAATTTCTAATTCTGCTCCCCGTGTTGTTATAAACATAAAAGGGTGCTACTTTGTTTAATGTTGTTTTTCTAAGATACTTTTTAAATAAATTTAATGTTCCAAGAAGATATGCCTTACACCTCCCACCTCTCCCGCACCAGGAACTTCATCTATCCGCAACGCCCAGTTTTGTGTCCTCAGGGTATAGTCACTGGAGGAAATCAAGGGAAACCATTTTTTTAAAGGCCATCCTGCCAGCCTGGAAAGTGTTCTGGAAAATTACAATAGGGTTTTATTTTAAAAATATGGTTAGTAGAATGAAATGATACAGATTTGTTAACTACAAGAATAGATTTGGCACAGGTAACAATCTTAGAATGATTTTAAACTTAATTTGAAATGTTAGTGTTTAACTCTTGGTCAATAAATTATTGGTGCTATGGATGTTCCTAGTTGTAAGTGACAGATTTTTATCCTGTTTACTTTTGGAATGGCTGAGAGACATAGCAGAGAGGTGAAGGCTTTGGCTGACTCTTGGCTGAATTCGAACAGAAGTAGTTAGAAATGTTAAAAAAAAAAAAAAAGGGAGGCTGAGCATATCTTTTATTTGTAAATTATGTATATTAAAGCAGACTGGAGATCTACAGGTAGGGAGAGAGTGGCCAAGTGGAGGCAGTAAGAGTAGAGGCATTGTAGAGAATGACAGTCAAATTAATAAACTATTTCTGGTTGTGTAGTGACAAGAATTCTTAGGACAAATTGACAGTAAATTCCTGTAATGGTGAGTATCATGTCACGGTACCTAGAGCCCTGCATTCCACTGCCATATGTCAAAACTTGTCCCTGGGGATGGGAGGAGGGTGGGCAGGTAAGTCTTAGAATTGCCACCACATGTGTCCACTAGAGCAGCTCTGTCTCTGTCTCTCTTTCCTCTCTCCTTTCTCTCTCTCTCTCTCTCTCTCTCTATATATATATATATATATATATACACTGAGTTTCTTTATGAGCTGTTTTTTTGTAAGTGGTATTCAGCTACTAAAAATTTTTGTTTTGGGGTGCCTGGGTGGCTCAGTTGATTAAGCCTCTGACTTAGGCTCAGGTCATGATGTCTTGGTCCATGGGTTCGAGCCCCACATCAGGCTCTGTGCTGACAGCTCAGAGCCTGAAGCCTGCTTCGGATTCTGTGTCTCCCTCTCTTTCTCTTCCCCTCCTCCACTTGTATTCTGTCTCTCACTCAAAAATGAACATTAAAAAAATTATAAAAATAAAAAAATTTTGTTTTAACTATTGGTTTGCCCAAACATACATACATTTTTTATTTATTTGTTTATTTAAATTTTCAGATTTATTTATTTATTTTTGAGAGAGATAGAGACAGCTTGAATGGTGGAGGGGCAGAGAGAGAATCCCAAGGAAGCTCCACCTGTCAGCACATAGCCTGACTCGGGCTTGAAGTCACGAAATATTGAAATCATGACCTGAGCCGAAGTCAAGAGTCAAATGCTTAAGTGACTGAGTCACCCAGGTGCCCCATTCATTTATTTTTAAAGTTTATTTATTTAATTTGAGAGAGACAGTGACAGTGTGAGTGGGGGAAGGACAGAGAGAAAGGGAGACAGAGAATCTCAAAGCCAGGAAATCTCAAGACCATGACCTGAGCAGAAACCAAGAGTCCAATGATTAACTGACTGAGCCACTCAGACACCCCTACCCCAAACATTTATTTACTTCTTAAAAAAATTTTGTTACGGTTTATTTTTGAGAGAGAGACAGAGAGACAGAGAGAGAGAACACAAGTAGGGGAGGGGCACAGAGAGAGGTAGACACAGAATCCAAAGCAGGCTCCAGGCTCTGAGCTGTCAGCACAGAGCCTGACATAGGGCTTGAACTGACAAACCAGGAGATCATGACCTCAGCAAAACTCGGAGGCTTAATTGACTGAGCCACCTGGGTGCCCCTATTTTAATTCATTATGTAAGATGCTTTCAATTTTCAGTCACAGCAACTCTGACTCCATAAAAGGTAGTGTTTTTACTGATTACTTAGTGTTTTAGTGGTGAAGCACTTTACTGAGGTTGAAATTAATGCCTACAAAAATTATCCAAAGGTAATATTTGTATCCATCAAGATATAATGATCAGTATTAATTTCTTACACCAGAGCTTGGCACACTTTTACTGTAAAAGGCCAGTTTATGGATATTTTCACCTTTGTGGTATTTGTCACAACTACTCAACTCTGCCATTGTAGTGAGAAAGATTAAGATATTAAACAAAAGAGGACATGGCTGTGTCTCCATAAAACTTTATTTACAAAAGAGGCAATGGTCTGGGTTTGGCCAGCAGACTGTGGCTTTCCACTCCTTGACTTAACCTATGGAAATCTATGAAAATCTTAGACCATAAAATCAATAATCCTCATATAAATTAAAACACGTGGATCTTAAAATGTAGAAACATTGCAATGTTGTCTCAATTATATGCATGTGATATTATTCTTATACCATGAAAATATTATTTCAAAATTTTACACCTAAAAAAGTTGGGCATCCTTGGAAGGTGCTCCAAACCTAAGTGGTAGAACGAAAGTAAACACGGCCTTGGTTGGATGAATTGTTGGAGCAATGCAAAGAAAATATAAGTAAGTATAAAATATCATAAATAACTGTAATACATTTCACAGAATTGATGCAGAGTGTAAATTTGTGCAAAACAAATTCACTAAATTCTCATGAATTCTAGGATAATTTGCTCATTATAAAAGCAAAAACTGATTAATCACTGTAAATATTTAATTTTCTAAAGGAGACTGTTAGATTATTTTGAAGTCTGAGAAAAGGTAACCTAGCTGGGTCATTATAGGAGCAAACAAAAACAAAAACAAAACGACAGAGAAACAAACCCAAAAACCAACACCTTCATAGAGCAAATGGTTATGGAAGTGTCAAGCATTGTGGCAAATCCTAAAACCTCTAGATCTTGTTTCTGTCAGCTGTTGATGGTGGTCTTGGCAATAGTGTGATGTCTCTTCTATCTCTAATTTTCTATGATTCGGTTATGTTATGATTTCCAGGAGGGGGGAAATCAAAACAAAGCTTTCCAGAACAATACAAGCAAATTTACTTAGAAACTACAATAATGGAAAATTGATGTCTGAATTTATTTCAGGAAACTTGTTTAATGTCTTGATATGGAACATTATATTCTTTCAATTATCTACGTCTCTTCCATCTGTTACTGTGCAATACCAAAAGACTGGCAGTCACTTCCTGCGTACTATTCTCTGTCTCTGTCAGTTTTTGCTATATGTCCTCTGTTTGAAACACCTTTCTTCTGGTTTCATGTATATACACAGCCTGTTTGTCCTCTAGGACTGCTTAAACCATGCCTTCTTGTTGAAACCTTTCCTAGGACCTTGGTCCTCTTCAAGGTTAATGTTGATCAGTCTCTCCTCTCTGAATCTTTTACATAAGTTTACTATTGGGGCACCTGGATGGCCCAGTTGGTTAAGTGTCTAACTTCGGCTCAGGTCATGATCTCACAGTTTGTGAGTTTGAGCCCTGCATCGGGCTCTGTGCTGACAGCTCAGAGCCTGGAGCCTGCTTCAGGTTCTGTCTACCTGTCTCTGTCTCTCTCTCTCTCTCTCTCTCTGCCCCTCCCTCATTCATGCTTTGTCTCTCTCTGTCTCAAAAATAAATAAAACATTAAAATGTTAAAAAAAATTTACTCTTAATTTATTTTACATATGAAGAAACTGAGCCTAAGAGAGGTTAGATAACTGGTAAGGAATGGAGCTAGTATTCCACACCAGGTCTGTGCAAGCCAAACCTTACGTTATTTCCACCATCTTGTGAGAGACAAGGCAAGTAGATAATGAACCTTCAGATTATAATCTGAGCAGAAATCAAGAGTCAGATGCTTAACCGACTGAACCACCCAGGCGTCCTTCAAGTCCTCCAATTGTTTTGAAGATTTCCCTTACGGTTATCATTATTAATTTCTGAATAGAGAAGAAAATGATGTATGAAATTTATTATTCCAATCCTATAATTTTTCCCTTTATAATACTTCTCTGCTTACAGATGTAACATATAAGAGAGATACAGATGTAACTGGAATATTATGAAATTCATTGCCTAGCATTGCTGGATGTTTTTAGTAAAATTTTAGTAACTTTGAAACATATTTATAATGTTTAATTTTCTGTATTAACTTAAAGACAAAAATAGTTGGACACTTTTTGTTATTATTTTTGAATTATATACATAACATTCAAAAGTTGTTTTGACTGCTAATAACAGCAGATGAACTAAAACCATCCTGTTTAAAATTATACTCTGAAATTAACTCAGGGATCTTAATTTCAATTTGCCATGGTTAAATCTGAGAAATCATCAATATTCAGTAGTTGATTATAAATAGCCTCATGTTCTTTGATTACCAATGTGTTATTTGAATTTGCATATGGTTAAGGTATTTAGCTTTGTTTATTACTCTTTTATTATTTTTTCAAATGCACTTTTCTCTCTAGGGGTTAGGAGTCTTAATATAATTGGTGTTTATAAGATTTCTTTTGATCAAGACAGGATTTGTTGAAAATAACATGTGAAATAACTCTAGTCTGCTTTTCTCAAGTGCAGATGTCACTCTACCTCAGACCCAATAATTCTACAGCTAGTACATGGCCAATTTACTCCCGACAAATATCTGTGCTCTCGAGCTTTATTTATATCAGTTAGTTTTCTACAGTTGGGCTTACAAATTTATACCCCAACAAATTTGATTCCATGCTAATCCATGACATATTTTGATCATTCCTATGTAATAAAGTTCTTCTTTTTTATGTGGGAGGAAAAAAATCTCCTGTCTAATACAAACAACATTATCTCTAAAACTGTGATACATCATCATACATGCAAAACCAAAGCTGCGCTGGGCTAGACTGGCAGATTAGATGAACCACTTCAATTTTCCATCAATCAAATTATGGTTTATTGTTCAGCTGAACTACCTCAGGCCACACAAATCTAAAAAACTGTCATTTTGGAAACATTACATTTTTTTTCTTGTCACATTATAACCCAAGCTATAGCCATAAAAAAGAATGTCATAGCTTTACTGACTCATAATATTCCTTAATTTAAGGACAGCTAATTCATCTGTAGATTGGGCTTGGTGTCTACATATAAAGATGATAGCAGTGTTGGGTTATAATATTTTCCAGCCACATTGCTACGTTGATTATTTCCTAAATGATGGTGACTTAGGAACTTTTTAGTTAAACAAAGGGCGGTTGCTTACAATGGCAGCCTAATGATCAGAGGAGAGGAGAGTAATGACAATTTTGAGTCCATCTAATATTTCAATTGTTTTGTTTGTGTGCAACAGTTAAGATTTGATCTCTGAAGATACGATAATAACTTACTTTTATTTTTCTTTATTTTTGGAACAGGGAAAAAGTGACTCACCAGATTGAAAGTGTAACAAAAACAAGCAACAACCAAACTCGAATATCCAGAATATTAACCGTTTGATTACATTCTGTCTCCCACAAGTATATCAATACATTTTCCGACATTTATTCTGTAAAGTTCCTCTCAGGTTGAGGAATTATCACTGATGCTGTTGCATTTATAAAGCTTTTCTCAGTTCATCTTAGATGTACGAAACAAGCTGATGGCATTTCTATAGCTAGAAATACTTAGTCGAATGCATGCAACAGCGATGATTGCTTTTCTTTGTAGCATCGGTATTACAATTTGGAAAGTGAGGAGGGAAAATGACAAAATAAATTTTATTCTCAAAATACAATTCCTTCAAAATTGAATGAGATATCTGTGCAATAATGAACCTTGTTAAAACCACGGTGGTTTCCAGTTGCTATAGACTCATATTTATACTTAAAATGTGTTCATGATTACTTGAAGGCATAAACCTGCGGAAGAAATAATACTCATAAATAATACATGCTAAAACCCAAAGATAATCAGACAAGTTATAAGAATATACCTCCCTCCACAAATGTATGTCATTGCTACATTTCATGAAAGGCCACTTAATTGACTACCAGATAAAGGAATAAACCTGCTAAAAGAATAGATTTACTGTGCACTGAGGCAATGCATTTAAGAGGTCTCCACTGAATAAAAAACTAGTTCCATTGGCTGAGCTAAGATATGTTCTTGAACGCGTTGGGACTTATTAACTGAACTTTTATGTGCCTTTTATGCATCATTTATTTTTGAAAAATCAGGAATTTTCATGATAGCAATTACTTACGTACCAAAGTCATGCGGAATTCCTGTGGTTGGTACCACAAAATCCACCCCAAGGAGGGACCTTACCCTCTTTTTAACACCTCTGGAGTTTAGGACAGAAAAAAAGGAAGGGAAATAACACCAAAGGAGGTGTATATGGCTCCACTGAATGCTGTGGCTTTTCTGTAAAAAAGTAGCCTGAAGACCTTATGCTAACCCTTCTGTAGATTTTATTTTATAAGCATGGAAGCCAAAAAAAATATTGAATCATTTTTTTGCAAATATGATGATGATAATAACACCTAACCTTTATTGAGAGCTTACTATTTGCCTAAGCAAATTTGTAACATCTGGTTATTTGTACCATCTTTTTGTGCAAATATGTCTATGTTCGGCATGACTGTAAACATCTTCATTCTGTCTCATTTAGCCAAGATTTGTGTTTGCCTGCTCTGGAATTCGTTCCTCACGACAGAAGTACAAAAACTACTGGCAATAAAGCTCTGTCTTTGGTTTAGCTTCACTGTAAAATCCAGTGTTTCTCAACACTGTGTAATTAAATGCAAATGCTAGGTTATAATTATATTATGGGTGTGACTAAAACAGACCGAGGGAAGGAAATTCTTAGTTAAATCTGTTTCTACCTTGTTGTTTCTAGGTTTCCTGTGGTTTCTTCGCTCAACTTTTAAACTGTGTTTGATCCAAAGAATCTAACTCAACTCTTCAAGACTTCATTAAAGGTTACACTGAATGTGCAGATTTTCAGTCTCCCCAGTAACTCCAGGACTATATGGATGGAATAGCATTGTTCTGTTGATAACTTCTGCTCTGCTTCCGCTCACTTTTTCTTACTTAGGGACACACAAAGGGTCGAATGTACCAGCAGTGACTGTTTGAGGTTGGTGACCCTTCATGAAGACCAGTGCCTGCTGCGGCTTGCTTTTAAATAAGGTTCATGTGGGGGCACCTGGGTGGCTCAGTCGGTTAAGTGTCTGACTTTGGCTCAGGTCATGATCTCCCAGTTCACAAGTTCAAGCGCCACACTGGGCTCTGTGCTGACAGCTCAGAGCCCGGAGCCCGCTTTGGATTCTGTGTTTCCCTCTCCGGCTCTCCCCCGCTGACACTCTGTCTCTCAAAAAATAAATAAATGTTAAAAAAAATTTTTAAATAAGGTCATGTGGTCAGACTCATCTTTCCCCCTCCTTGCACTACACCTATGTCTGCTCCCCACACTACTTTCCCCTTCCTTCTGTTTCTTCTTCTCTACAAAGATAGTAGCAACAGTGACATCAGGAATGACAGTTACTATAAAAATGTGATGCTTAATAATTTAGAACTAAATAGTCCTGGAACATTTTTTTTTTCTCATGAAAGGCAATTTAAAACCTCCTAACAGATATATGTGAAATGTCCAATGCCAGGTAGAGCAGCTTTAGGCTAACAAACAGTCCTCACATGCTGGCATTTTCTCCTGATGCTTGAGCGGATGAGACCTGAGAAAGAGACTTTCTGAAAGACTGAGGTTCCCAGGGGCATTTGTAGAGCTGGTCAGATTCAGGTTCCAATTGTTCTTAGAATACTAGCATTTGCAGAGCTCCTCAGGTCTCATTTTCTGAAGGAGAAGTCTGAGATCCAGAGCTGTGGAATGACTTGGGCCATACCACACAGTCTTTGAGTGATAGATTAAGACCAATTTTGGCCTTCAGGTTATTTTTTTTTAAATTTTCTTAAGTGTTTATTCATTTTTGAGAGAGACAGACAGACAGAGTGTGAGCAGGGCAGGGGCAGAGAGAGAGGGAAACAAAGAATCCAAAACAGGCTCTGGGCTCTGAGCTGTCAGCACAGAGCTTGACGTGGGGCTCGAACTCACAAACCGTAAGATCATGACCTCAGCTGAAGTCGGACATTTAACTGACTGAACCAACCAGGCACCCCATGACTCTCAGGTTGGAGGGCTTATTTCCACATTTTGGTAGTTCTCCAGTATTGGCCATCACCCTGGGGCTAACCCATGAGATATGCATTCGTCCTCAACTAAATGGAGAAAAACCACAATAAGGTGAAGTTTTCCTACAGTTGACTTTATTTCATCAAAAAAAAGTATCTTAAACTTTGGTGTGGCAGTGTCTGTTCGTGTGTGAAATAGTGGTGAAAGTAGTTTATACTTGTTTTGCCTTTGTTTGTTTTTCAATGTCTCTTCTTGGCAAAATTAAAATGTTGGCAACCCGGTGATGGAACTTATATATTTATTTGAAATTTCATTGCTCCATGAAATCTAAAAGTCTGGGAAGCACGGCAGCGGACTGTTTCCCTCTCCTTCCCCAGTCCCAGATGGGCACTGCTGTGAATCCCTCCTTCTTTCAATTTCCGTCTTGGCAGAATATGTCCTATGATTTTTGGCTGCAGGCTATGGAAACCTCCATGGGTGGAAGGTTAGCAGGCTGAGGGTTTAGACTCAGTTGTGCCATCTATTAGGGGACCGCATTTGTCAAGCCATTAGCCTGGATTTTGTTTTTCTTATTACAAAAATGAAAGGGTTGGTCAAGTTAATTTGAGTTCTCTTTTTCTCCTTGTGTGTGTTTAGAAGTTTCAAGTTCTATTTGTGAAGCAGGGCTTACTAGAATAACATTTCATCAATTTGGACTAAAGAGACTTGGTGTAAGAAAGTGGGCATGGGGAGAAGTAAAGAGATAGAAGAATCAATTTTATTTCCACAAAGAGAGGATGTTCCAATGACCAATGTACAGACCTCTGAATTGTTTGCTCCGTTTATTAAAGTACGTGTGTCTCTTTTTGGTCCTTCCTTTACTCACATTTTGGTGCAATGAGTGTTTGGCAGTTGCTTATATAATTAAATTTGAATTCACATTTTCCTTAATGTATTTTCTTTGTGTACGTATGGTTGCTTTGATAGAAAGAAACTGGAATTTGGGCCTAGGAGCTGAATTGAGAACCCAGCTCTTTTGTTTAGCTATTAGGTGACTCCACGTGAATTCTCTGACTTGCAAGTGTACCTGGAGAGAGTGCCTTCTTTTACAGAAACTCTAACAAATAAATGAGATTGTAATTATGAACTCAGATTATAAATTATGAAGATATATATATATATACATATATACATATATATACATATATACGTATATACATATATATGTATATACATATATACATATACATATATACATATATACATATATATACATATATACATATATATATATCAGGCATTGATATTATGCATCTATTCTATATTTTACACATGGTACACATGATGGATTGATACTATCTACACATCTAGGTATTCTACAATTTTTATGTAATAACTACATGATCTAGGGGTTGATTGACTCTCTCTCCCTTTCTTTTATTATGAAAAGTAATAAATAAATATCTCTCTTTTCTTTATTATGAGAAGTCTTTGCAATGTAACGTCTGTAGGGTTTATCTACATATTGCTCATCTTTTGGCTTTTTCTCCTAGACTCAGGAATCACTGAATATCCTTAACTCATTTAAGCTATTATGGGCCACTTTGTTGTCTGCAAAATAAAAACGCAAGTTTCTTAGCAAGATATATCAAACCTTTCATGCTTTTACTCCAAAATATATTTCCAATCTTCTCTTCTCTTTCCCTCTTGTTCCCAAACTGCCCTTCTGAACCATTTTTAGGCTGAAATGCCTACGCTTCCACTCATCTGGCAAATTCCTACTCATCCTACTCCATTCTTCTTCTCCTAAGTCTCCTAGGAAATGTTAGTCTCTTTTGTGAGCCCCTTGTATCCCCCTCCCCATATCTTTATATTGCAACATACCTATATTATACTGTAAACTTATAGTATTATGCCTTATAAGCTATGAATAGTGTCTTATGAGACTTTAGTTGCAACCCAAACTGAAGCCCGAGTCAGAAAGAAAATAACGTCTTTGAATATCTTTGACCTAATTTATTCTTTCAGATTTTTTTACTGCTGTGATTTCTCACTGCTATACAGGTGTGTGTGTGTGTGTGTGTGTGTGTGTGTGTGTGTGTGTGTGTATGTGTGTGTGTGTGTGTGTGTGTGAGAGAGAGAGAGAGAGAGAGAGAGGATACATATGTGTGTCAGTACAAAGGTAAAGTCAGTGATTGAAGGATTTTGAACTGGGCCCCTCTAGCAGTTTCCAAACCTCAAAATCAATGCCTTTAATTTGGTTGTTTTCCAACGTCTCCCAACTGCTTCAAATCTTTTAAGGAATGTGTGTGTGAACAAATAAGAAAACTGAATATCTTAATTATTTATTTGTTTATTCTTCTATCAGAGAACAACTCTGTCATAGTTCAGATTCCTTGAGAAACATACTCTGGAAAATGCATGCATATTTATTGACAAATGACTTGAGGAACAAGTCTTGTGAAGGAGTTAAGGAAGCAGGAATGGTCAGAGGGGGAAGTTGAATTGTAACGCAGTTACAAGAAAGTCCATATTAGCTCTGGAATGGAGATGGCCCTTCAGAGATGTTTCAAACAGGGAAAGGTAGCCATTATTTTGTCTACTACATCATCCAGTCATTAGTTATGGATTCTTCCCCCTCCACAGGACTTCCCCCTTCTCCGGATGAAATAACTAAAGTAGTTACCCTTGGCCAAGAACCATTTCTAGCGGGGGACTAAGTATTATGTCACAGACCAGCAACATTGCCAGCACCTGGGGAGATGAGTGCTTTGGTCCCCAGGGGAGAGATCCAGTTCATGCCCCACAGCATCCACTGCAGTCTCCAAGTTGAGTGTCATCCTTGACTAGGTAGGATCAGTAAACATAAAAGGCTATTTCTGGCTAATCTTTTTTGATTGTTCCTACTCTAGAGATAGCCAGTGTATCCTTTCTCTCCATTAGATTGTCTCTGAGTTAATTTGGGGTGCTATAACAAAATATCATAGATGAGGTGGCCTATAAACAACAAACATTTATTTCTCACAATTCAGGAGGTTGGGAAATTCAAGATCAAGAAGCCAGCAGATTCTGTGTCTGGTGAGAGAATGCTTCTTGGTTCATCAATGACTACTTCTCTGTGTCCTTGCATGGCAGAAGAGGCAAGGGAGCTCTCTGGGGACTTTTTTTATAAGGCACAAATTCCATTCATTAAAGCTCCACTACCATGACTTAATCACCTCCGAAAGGCACTGTCTCCAAACACCATCACACTGAAGAACGGATTTTAACACATGGATTTTGAGAGGCATACAAACATTCGGTCTATCGTAGATAATAAAGACCTTAAAGCCTGAGTTTGATGTATTATTTTCTTATTTCTTTGGAAGGCTATAGCTTCAGGAGATACAGGAGGGCACTAGGGAATATCTTCAGTGCTCTTCAGTTAAGGCACATTTTTCTTTCTTTTTCTTTTTCTTTCTCCTCTATTAAAGCTATCATCTTTCCTGTAACATGATTATGCTCTAGTGTGTTTCTCCCTCAGAAAATTAATACATGATAAATATGGTAGGTAGAATAATGGCTCTCCAAGGATGTCCATGTTGTAATCATCAGAACTGGTGAATATGTTACCTTACCTGGCAAAAGAGACTGCAGGTGTGACTAAGGTAAGTGTCTTGAGATAAGAGATGACTGCATTATCCAAGAGGATCCAAGGTTAACCATAAGGATCCTTATACAACAGAAGAGGGACACAGAAGGTTAAAGTCAGAGAGAGATCTGAAGATGCTACATTGATGGATGGAAAGGGCAAAGAAATGGCTTCTGGCATAAAGCTTCTAGGAGGAATGCAACCCTCCGGACACTTTGATTTTGGCTCACTGAAACAGATTTTGGACTTTTGACCTCTAACACTGTAAGGTGATGAATATGTGTTGTTTGAAACCCCTACGTTTGCCACAAATTGTTATAGCCACAATAAACAAAATGGGTTTTGTCTATTTGAAGGCATGTGCTGTATGTTTCTATGCTTCTGTTAACAGTAATTTCTTGTAATGTTTTTCCAAGTCCAAATAAGGAACAAGACTTATTAGTCAATGAATCCATAAAAAATGCAGCAGAGTTGGAAATATGAAAGACCAGCGATCCTTTTTAGTTTAATATGTACCCTATGTTTATCATTCTTGATGTTTTCAAAACTTGAACCAAACTTTTAAAATGATCACATTTCACATATTAATGTGGATTTCCAGCTTTCTGTTAAAAATAAAAAGTCAACACTGGGCCTAGATTTCCAGATAGCATCATCATTTTAGAGCTGAGTCATAGCTGTGCTTATGAGACACAACATGACCTCCCCAGATAGCCATACTCTACTCTCACAGAGGTGTGCTTAGCACTTATGCCTGGACCACTGACTCAGCCTGGTTTAATGCAGGGGTTATACTTTCCTTCTGTTTAGTTGACAATGTTATATAAAGTGCCATATTGACTTAGCAGTGTTGAGATTTTTAAAATCAGAAATAAAGGTGATATGAACTTTGTTTTATGTTAATTCCTGGAAACAATAATTATTATTTTTTTAAAAAATTCTCTTTGGCTTCTAGTTACATAGCTTCAATTTGAAACAGGAAGCAGTTTTCTGGTTCCTTATTATGGATTCGTGTTTCTGGTTAAAATGGTGCCTAGGATTTGAGGATTTAAGGGGGAGATGTCAAAGGTCGAATTTGCTATAATATTTTTTTTATTGAAGTATGGCTGATATACAGTGTTATATTAGTTTCAGTGTACAACACAGTGATTTGACAACTGTACACATTATACTATGCTAACTACAAGTGTACAGTACAAGTGTAGCTACAGTTTGTCACCATATGATACTATTACAATACCATTGAATATATTCCCTATGCTATGCCTTTGATTCCTGTGATTTATTCATTCCATAACTGGAAGCCTATATCTCCCAATCCCCTTCACCCATTTTCCCCATTCTCCTGAGCCCCCACCCCTCCAGCAACCATCAGTTTGTTTTCTGTCTTTATGGGTCTGTTTCTGCTTTTTGGTTTGTTCATTTGTTTTGTTTATTTTTTTGAAACAAATGGGCCATGAACTTTCTCTGAAAACCTTCGTTTTGAAAACCTTCACGAGTATCTGGTTTTGAGAGGCCGTCTCACTTAGTCAAGAACATGGACTCTCAAGGCAGCCTGCCTAAGTTCAAATCCAAGATCCACTACTTATTAGCTGTGTGTTCTTGCTCCAGTAACTTAATTTCCCTTTCAATTTCCTCATCTGCAAATGGGGGTAAGACTTGCCTCCATATTAGATATTAAATTACTTAATATATGTAGAACATTGAGAATAGTACATTATACAAAGCAAATATTTACATACCAAATACTAGTACTATATACCATCCTTTAATCTAAATTACTCATATTCTACCTGTGTCCTCCCTTGATTCTAACTAGCAACCCATACATCTAGCCCACAACTAAGATCTGGATTAACTACTAAACATGGCAGTTTATGCGTCCACCAGTCTGAGCTCACATTTAGTGGAAAGACCAAACAAATGATAAGGTGAAGATTAAGAAAAAAATGATGATCTCCAGGAGAATGTTGATGGACTTAGAAGCAGGAGACCGAGTGCTATTCTTGGGATAAAGTTGCTCACTGTTCCCAAATGGTATCTTTTTATTAAAATTACTGGTCACCGAAACCTCTGTCTGACAGCCCAATTAGGATTTTGTACAGTATAGGAGCTTAGTTTTTATGAAATAGATAAATGGTAATCCACAGCCAGTATGATGAACAGGCTATTTACATACATGTATTTGGTAAACTAATCACATATAAGGTGGAATGAATGCATAATTTATCCTATGTTTCAGATGGCAAAATAATGAGCCAAAAGACAGTTAAAGTAAAATATGCCATACTGTGAAATAGAAAGTATATGAATTTTCTCACAGATTTCTCCCTCTAAATTTTTAAGAAATCTCTACTAAACATAGTAACTTGGGTCAAATAAGTTTAAGTTTTCATACAAATAGAAACCATAATTATGCTAGAAATGCACGGGCCCATGATGACATTCTTAATTTTTAATTTATTTTATTTATTTTTTAAGTTTTCAAATTTATTTTGAGAGCTGGGGTGCAGAGAGAGGGAGAGGGAGAGAATCCCAAGCAGGTTGTGTGCTGTCAGCATGGAGCCTCATGCTGGGCTCGATCTCACAAACTGTGAGATCCTGATATGAGCCGAAATCAAGAATCAGTTGCTTAACCACTGAGCTACCCCAGGCACACCACATGATGACATTTTGTAAACTTTTTTTCCCCCTAATTTTTGCGTCTGAGGATTTCCCACCAAAAGTATAAAATCTGTAAATGAGATTAAACATATGCCACATGATCTACCACTTTCTTTAATCTTTTCTGAGACCTTCCGACATAACTGCAGGGCTTTAGCGATAGAACTTTTCAGTTTATATATTTATTTTGTAATTTACAAGAATATATCTGGAGTCAGGGGTCAGGTTAGTGTGGTAAGTGCACCTGGGTTTTATGTACTCTGGATTGGTGATTCTCTGAGCAGAGATTCACTCTGTGTGTTTGAGTTATAAAAATGTGGCAGGTTTTATATGTTCTACATTATGTATTTATATAATTTATTTATATTTATATATTACAAAAGGCTTTATATGTTATTCTCTTAGCTTCAAAACATTCACAGCCCAGGAAGCTGCATGGGCAATTATTTGGGGATTTTTTTTTTCTTTTAGCTTTGTACATGATAACTGAATTTGAGGTGAAAGTTTTCAGGAAATATCTACCTTTAGACATATTTTTAGTTATCTGTCATGTGGCTGAGATAATATCACACTATGTATAATTTGTTATCCTTAAAAATAGGTGATCTTGGCATAGAAGTCAAAGCTAATCTGAGGTAATTTACAAGTAAGAATCTGGAGTCCGCATGTCTCTTGGGTAAACAACTTTGAACAAGACTTTGTCTGTTAAGTGTTTGTTGTGTGATCTTTTATATCTGGAGGTTTTGCCTTTGGTTGTGAGCCTTAGCTTTGTTAAATAAAGCATAATATTTTATTAAAGAAAGATGCACAGAGAAATCATTACTTTTAGAACCATAACAGGTATGACTATTGTTAATTTCCCTTATATTTTTAAAAGTACGACTAACTCTTCCTGTCACCTATGGATTCATTTTAAAGAAAATAAAAGCTTCCATGTACATGGATTTCCATGTATAAAGAAAATAAAAGCTTCCAACTTACCTTTATGGAGGTTGTAAGACTTTATAATTTGTAGAAAAAACTTAAAAGTTCTGAAAAGTTTCCAATTCCCAGGCTAGCTATTTTATCGTGGGCAGTAGACATACAGAGACAGAGGAATAACCATTCTACTTTTTAGGAATCAGTGTCAGAAAAGGCAGAACAGAAATAACAAGTTTTAATAGTTCATGAATTTTGGAAAATTTATGCATCAAAAAATATTCTATTGTTAGATTATCTTGACCTTAGCAAATTAGAATTTTCATAAATAACCTGAAGAGTGATGTGCTTCTATCTGTGCTGAAATAACCTAAAAGAAGTTAGTGAATATGAGCCACATTAGTGACCATAAATTTTCAGTGGTTTTTCAACATTTTCTGAACTAATATTAAAATGTGTATAAATTATGATTGAATAATTTTAGGCAATATTTTTATCTTTGTCACATAAGTATAGTACAAGAGAGATCTTTACTTGCAGTGTTCCAGTCCTGTGGCTCCAGTAATACAGCAGAGAGAAACACAACTATAAAAATGTCAACTCAACTATGGCACTTCGACAAAGTGCATGAAAAGAAGGTGATTCAAAAAAAGGCTGAACTTTTCAGTGATTTATTTTTAACTGATTCAATCTCTACCAATGATTGAGTTAAGACTTCAAAACGAGGGGCACCTGGGTGGCTTAGTCAGTTAAGTGTCCGACTTTGGCTCAGGTCATGATCTCACGGTTTCTGAGTTCGAGCCCCGCGTCAGGCTCTGTGCTGACAGCTCAGAGCCTGGAGCCTGCTTCGGATTCTGTGTCTCCCTCTCTCTCTGCTCCTCCCCCACTTGTGCTCTGTCTCTCTCTATCAATAATAAATAAACATAAAAAATTTTTTTAAAAGAATTCAAAACTAAACCTGGCATCTTATGGGCATGGTATAAAGAAAACCAAGAGTTAAGAGAACTAATAAAAAAATATTTACAACTTAGAAGCCTCTTGAAGAATTTCTTGTCCATGGGAACTTATCACTAGATTCTAGATTTTGACATAGTATAAATTTTCAATAAAGATGCATGGAACTGACACACAATGTATCGATATTGCTTTGGATAGTGAGAAATAGAAAAAAAATCATCTGTTCTTCATAGAAAATGAGACACAGGCCAGTAAGTCTTACGTCCCCCTAAACACTCAATATATCTGAATGTGGATTTATTCTTATTTATACAACTCATGATTTGTAGGATTCTTATATCTGTTTCTTCAATTCTGTGAATGTTCAATCTTTAATTCTTGGATATTTCCTCTCCCATTTTCTGTACTCACATCTATTTATTTATTTAAAAATATTTTAAGTACTCTCTACACACAATGTGGCACTTGAACTTACTAGCCTGAAATCAAGAGTCACATGCTATACTGACTGAGCCAGCCAAGAAACTTGCACTCATTTCTTTTAGCTATAAACTGTATATTGCACCTACTTAATTCTGTTCTTCACACACTTTAAAACAATTTCAGTGTTTTTTTTTTCTTAGAAATTCTATCCTTTCCCATAGTGTGCTGATCTTCATTAGGGTTTCTAAGTCTCTTTTATCTCTTTAATTAATATTTATATACTATTATCTTTCAGATAATTTACTTCAAGATCTAAGAACACTAACATTGCATATTATAACTCTATTTTACTGTGTAGTTTGCAATTCTTTTTCCTTGAACTCGTTTTCTGGTCAAGTTGACTCACTTGTCCTTCCCCGCTCCATATTCCTTGGGATGAGATCTGGGTGGTTATTGCTAAGGGCACAGAGGTTTCACATTTAGAGATCAGTTTACTTTAATTTCTCAGGTTGGGTTATCTGTGTTTTGAGCAATATCGATCCAGCCTCCATATACTTGTGTAGAAGAGGTTAGGGATCTTAATTTATTTTGGAACTTTTTGCATCGTAAGTCCCAGGCAGAGATAAGCATCCTGTCTATGTCCCTGAGCTACTGAATTTTTTTTTTCTAGAGCCTATTGTGTGTCTGGATCAGGCCTACTAGAATTCTATGCCTTACTTAGACTCAAGGTTTTTCTTGTCTCTTGTCCCTACATGACCATCAAAATACTGATGTCTATATGTTAGAGTTTATATCCAATAGGCTCATCCTTGACCCTTAAGATAGGAGCTTGGTTATTTACCCCCCTGGCTATAAATTCCCTTTTTAAATTTCCTAGCACTGATTCTTCCTATTCAGCTTGCTCAACCTTTTTTTTCTTTCAATTACATATTTACTTTAAATGTTCATATTAGAGATGGATCTGCTTTGTCATCTTTGATGAAACATTTATACGCTCCTACTTTTTAAAATCTTTGCTAATGACACGGTAATCTTTTAAATTTCTTATTTTAAAAGCTTATGTGCTCAAATCTTAGAACCTTAGGAGATATTTCTAGTTTTCCTCAGACTAGTTGAATTTCTGGTGTTTTTGTTTGTTTGGTTTTTGTTTTTGTACAAAGAGAAAATTCTTGAAGGAATTATCTTAAAAATAAACATATAGTTCCATAAGAGAGAATTCTACATGACATCATGAGGTAAGCATGTGTATTAAAGATATGGATAGGAACCTAGTGTCTCTTTGGATACTATCCCACCTGAAAGATTTTAAAATATGAAAAAATACAGAAAAACATTATTACATGCCTATGTGGTAGAATTTTAAAAGTTTAGTAGCTCAATTTTAGAATCAAGCATAACAATTGATTTAAAATATAACCCTGGTTTCATTCTCTTGCAGCGATTAGGAGCATGACCTCTAGATGCCCTTTCCTAGGATAATTCATTGCGTGACTTTGGATGTATTTTTAAATCTCTCTCTGTTTCAATTTCCTAATCTCTAATGTTTGAACAATAGTAGCAAGTTCCTCGGAGAGTTGTCGCATTAAGTGAGTTAATAGATCTAAAGTTTTTAGAACAATTGTTTACATATAAGAAACTTCTAAATATTGGCTATTTTTAGTGCTACTTCTATGCCTATTTTTAGTGGTTCTCAAAGTTAGTATTCTACAGAATAAAAAAGAAGAAGAAAACAAAAGAAGGGCTTAGCATAAGGTGTCCGACATTTTAGTGACAGTAGAAAAATAACTACCATCTACTACTGCATATATGAGATAAATGTTTTAAGACATAAAAAGTGAGCAAAGGTGACTTTAAAAAAAAAACCTCATTACAATGTATTTATTATTCTATTTCACCATGGAACAGTGGAAACTTCACCGTGAAGCACCAGTCTGGGATTTGAGAATCATTGTCTTACACATCATTGACTGGAAGTTAGGATAAATCACATGACCAGGGTGTCCTACCCTAGCTTCAAAGTAATAGAAAAAAAGACTTTGTAGCTTAAGAATAGCAATCAAATGCCCTGGCCTAAAAAAGAGAATAAATTAGTCTGCAAGGATCAATTAGGGAAGATCACTTAAAAGAGAAATAGATTGTTTAAGTATAATATAGAAAAATACTATGTATTGGTCTGAAGAATAATTAATATCCCATTTTGTAAAAATTACACTGAGAAGACTCCAAAGGAATTTAATACGAAGAAGGAAATCATTCAGCACTGGTCTGATTCATTAGAATACAATGCTTAGCTCTGCACTCTCCAAACTAAAGGACAATTAAAGCGCCTGGGGGTTCGTACGAGCAATACAAGAACGATTAAGGGATAAGAAAGTAAAATAAAAATCTTAAGCAAAGGACATGGAATTTACATTATTTTTTTAGCCTGAAAAGAATATGGCTGAGGATCATTTTAGGAATCATTTTCAACTTTAAAGAGGGATTATGATGCCAAATGAGGGTAGGTTTGTTTTTTGTTCTTTGTTTTTTTTTTTAATGAGATTCCAAATTGGTTAGAGTTTAATCTTCAGAGGGACTGGACTATCTACTGCCATTCACTCACACAGTGAGTGGACTCTGTTGGATATACCCTTTGTGTAAAATACTATGCCAGGTTGATAGGGCACGTGTAGTGATCACAGATGAAAGATGTGGATGAAGTGATGGCTTCCGACTTTCATGGTGCTTATATATCTATTAAGGACATTGATGTATCTACACAACGTAAAAAAAAAAAAAGCTCTATGCAAATGAAATTAGGGAATGAAAAGAACCTCTCCATTGAAGCAGTTGGAAGACCTCATGAGGACATTTCAGATTCATGACAAGTAGGTAAAAAGAGGAAGTGTTGGGGTTCGTTGCAAAGTAGATAGGCTCATTTTCTTGTAATATAATGGCATTATAAGGAAGTATTGGAATATTCATGTGAAAGAATAGATTGGAGCCACATTACCTATCGGATGGATGGCGATACCTTTTCCTCTGGAGAATAATTTCTTATTTTGTGTGTGTTTTCAAAAATATTATTTAAAATTTCAATTAAAAAGTCAGTATGTTTTACCTAAATGATAATAGAAAATTGACTATCTGGAAAGTATTAGTGTTTGGCATTGAATATACATAGTATCATAAGCATTCAGAACACTTTTTTCTTTTCAATAATCGAAATGGCCAGATTTAGCAAATAAAACTATTATGTATTATCTGGCAATCTTACCAACAACATATTTTGGCTCAGTCTGTTCTGTGTTAATGGCTCTGTCTCCTTTGAATTAATGCCTTCATGAGTTGAAATATTTTAAAATAATCTTTCTTTGGCTTTACAGGATGCTAAGAAACAAATGATAAAACCAATCCTTCGTCAATATTTGTTTTTTGATGGAGGGCATGTTAATGACTTGCCTTACAAATTTATAAGTCATCTCTACTTTACATTAAAAATTAACTATTATTTATGTTGAAACTAGTGTACTCATGTTAACAAAGAAGGCAAACCATATCAAAGCATACTTAGTTAATACTGTCTCCCTCCAGAGCCAGCTGTCTTTATCAGCTTGGGGTCTTTCTGTCATTTGTATATTTAAATGTATATATGTACATATCCTTACACACACAGAAGCATATTACATATATTCTTCTACACCTTGCTTTTGTCATTTGACATATCTTGGAAATTGCTCCATGTGAACAAATTATAGCTTTATATTATTATTTTTAATTGCTACATAGTATTCTATTATATGATACACCTTTATTTATTTGAACAGTCCCCTGTTGATGGCCATTCAATGGCCTCCCCTGGCTGTTGATTTTGCTTTATATATAGAATTGGAATAATAGCTACAAAACTGTTACTTGCCACCTTTATTTAATGTTTCCCATAACCCTACTTTCATATTACCCCATATATGAAAATGCCACTCCCATTTTTAAACACTTTGCAATTTAGATCTAGAACACATGGGCACTCCAGGAAAACCAGCGCGCATCAATTACCTACTATGTACCAGCTCCTTTCTTGTGCTGTCGCTTCTCCTTATCCAGAGGTGGATTAAGCAAGTGTTGGAGGCATAGCAGTGACCTGGCCATGCATGCATATACTTTCCACATGGCCCAAAGTAGCCAGGAGACACCTGATTCATTTTCTTCTATGGTGATTTAGAAAGGACAAGTCACCTGACCACGTTCAGGTGGGTTGCAAGCTGCAAAACACAGGATCCAGAGCAGTTTATTTAAAACACACCCTCAGTGATACTAGGAGGTCTCTGATTTCAGGATTAGATACAAGGGGAAAAATGCTTTAAAGTAAATAAAAAAAGGTTAGAGCTATGCAAAGGAGGATTTGGGGGAAAGCCTTTATAAAAAGGGCTCCCAATACCAACAATTTGCTGTCCCTAGGCTGCAGAAATAAAAACCATTTTTACGGGTCAGATAATTGTGATTATATTTCTGTCTCTGGAAGACCTTTGCTTTCGTAATTTCAGTGATTGCAAACAAACATAACAGCTTTCTTCTCTCCCTTCCCTTCCTCAACATAGCTCGTATGGGTTTCGTATTAATATTTCAGGATGGATTATAATTAATCGTTAGGGGAGGAGATCAATCTTAATAAACCCCGCCCCACATTTATCATAACATAAATGCTATAAAAGCAATTTCATTTTTGTTTAGTGGAAGAAAACACAAAAGAGTTTGAGTAGATTTTATTAAATAACGTACTGATGGAGTCTAAATGACTGGTTAAATAAATAAATAAATAAATAGCTTCTAAAAACCTTTTATGTATAAATTAGAGCAATGAATTAGATTTTAGGGATTTTCAGCATACAGTGTGAAGACAAGCTGGCAGGGAAAGAGAATTTACAAATGAAGAAAATCATGACTGCCAAAAAGGGACATGCTTTTATTTCTATATAAAAATCATACAATGTTGATTATAAACAAAACAAGAGATCACATAATAATTTCTTCTCATTAAATGGACAAAAGAACCTAGGCATAGTGATGTTGAATATTTTCTTAAATCACAGAGCTAATTTGTTAGCATCAAGGCTGGGATCCAAGGCTTCTGTTGGTCTGACTTGAAAAATCTTACCCAAGAGCCCCTCATCAGTTTCAGGAAGTACTTTTAAACTGCTATTCCCCTGTGTTCCTGTTCCCCCTAAGATTTAGACAGGTTCTTTTTGGTCAGCACAGTTATCAATTATTTGTATGTAGTTGATTAGACCACAAGACTGATCTGATATGTTCATTTTGAAGATTGGAATAACTGGTCAGTGACCCACTGAAATGATCAGTGTTTATTTTTCCCAATATTGCTGACCAAATCAGCAATCAATCGTTTATAGCAGTTCAAGAAAACTAACTAGGTATGTGGAGGGGCATCATATAACTATTGTACAGTTTGGGATTATGATGAAATAGGTGTAAAGTTCGACTTCCCATGCCATGAAGGATTGGGAATAGGAATACAATTAACACGTATACGTGTAATGTTTAAATAGTGCTTAAATAGAGACTGGCTATTAAGCGGATGATATTTATTCACTATTCCTTAGCTTAGAGGATTTATTCACTATTCCTTAACTTAGAGGAGGCTGTAATAGAGTTATATTAAACAGCTATGATATAATGAGACACTGGACTTCATAAAACCTGGATATAAATCTGGATTCTGCCATTTACAGGTCTTGTGACTTGGAAAAGTCATTAAACAAAGCTGTAATTTTCTCTTTTAAAATATAATGATAGCTTATTGTCTTATTGAAAGGATTAAACAAGATAATATATGTATAATTATTTGCAAAGCAATTTGGAAATGGTAGGTATTGTTATTGTAGTTTGCAATGAATCCTAGTGAATCCTTAGGTGATACTGAGTATCAGATAATGATTATTGAACATCTGCAGCTATGTTTTAAGTTCTTTGAGCAGTGTTTTTTACAGCATGCCCCAAGCCTCTAGAAACCCTGAGCTACTTTCAGAACGTTCTTGAAATCAAAACCATTTTCATAATACTTTTGTTATTTTCTTTTTTCATGTGAGTTTTAAATTTGTGCACAGTGCTGGAGCCTTAGCAGTCCTAGTTTCTTAGCATGAATCAAGTAGCACTAAACTATATTAAAAGTCATGGTATTCCTCAGGGTTATACCCTTGAACTTAAAAAACAAAAACCCTTGATCTTTGATAAACAAAGTGAGTAACATCAAAGGATACCACTCATATTGTTCATTTGTCAATAAAATTTTAGCTTTCAGGGAAATTTTGAATTTTGGAAAATTTATGTATTTATTTATTTATTTATTTATTTATTTATTTATTTATTTTAATTTTTTTAGTGTGTATTTATTTTTGAGAGACAGAGACAGAATACTAGTGGGAGAGGAGCAGAGAGAGAGGGAGACACAGAATCCTAAGCAGGCTCCAGGCTCTGAGCTGTCAGCACAGAGCCAGACGTGGGGCTCGAACCCATGAACCGTGAGATCATGACCTGATCCAAAGTCAGACACTTAACCGACTGAGCCACCCAGATGCCCCAAATTTTGGAAAATTTATATCTGCCATTATGAGCTGGACAGATTCCCAATAATTCCTGAAATTTCTTATGGGATCATGATAATAATATTAGTGAATGTGATACTGTATAATGAAATGTGTCAACAATTGGAAGATCTGCATAACTCAGTGAACCAATATTTCCAACATATTAATTCATGATGTCATAAAATCATGCATCACTCAAAGATCTATTAAGAATGAAAGATAAATAATGGAATTTAACATAAAGAGAATGAAAGCTTATTGATAGAGTTTCAAATTTCACACTGAAACTTACATTTTTTTCTTATTTTTAGAGAAAAAGAGAGCAAGTAGGGAAGAAGGTCAGAGGGAGAGAGAGAGTGAGAGAGAGACAGATGGAGAGAGAATCTTAAGTAGACTCCATGGCCAGCACAGAGACTGATCTCCCAACCCTGGGATCATGATCTGAGCCAAAATCAAGTCAGACGCTCAACCAATTGAGTCACCCAGGCACCCTCACATTGCAACTTTTAAGAAACTACTACTTGTGAGTATTTGGTGTGCGTTTTTCACTTAGATGAAAGTCCACTAACATGTTCATCTCTTTTCCAATTACAGATTTGTGAGAGGCTGAATTCCCTTAGATCCTCAACCCACATAATATACTGCAAGACTAAATGTAAAAGCAGATATGAGAATTCAGTATCTTCTACTAAGTTACATACTAAAGAGATTCACAGAACAATATCATTTTCCTTGCTCCTCTTAATTTTGGAAAATATGATTATCTTAGTGTAGTGTATTATTTTTTTTAATTTTTTTTAACGTTTATTTATTTTTGAGACAGAGCGAGACAGAGCATGAATGGGGGAGGGTCAGAGAGAGGGAGACACAGAATCTGAAACAGGCTCCAGGCTCTGAGCTGTCAGCACAGAGCCCGACGTGGGGCCCAAATTCACGGACCGCGAGATCATGACCTGAGCCGAAGTCGGCGGCTTAACCGACTGAGCCACCCAGGCTCCCCAGTGTAGTGTATTATTTATGTCAACATTTAAGCGGTTTGTAGTTGTTATTTTTAATAAATTACCAAATAATTTAGAAATAGTTTTTTTTACTTTAACGGACGTTTAAATTTACATTTAACTCTAATATACATAAATAACATCTGTTGTCACTTTGATAATTTTTAATAGTGTAAAGTGGTTTTGAGACCAAAAGTTTGAGAATGTCTGCTCTAAACTGTCATTGCTAGGGATGTTTGAACCACCTTAGTATTACCAAATCAAACTGAAATGGAAAGTTTATATTCTATGTAGGAAACATTTTTAAATTGTAATTTGACTCCCCAAAGGCCCTTCATAGATCCAGAAGAATGGACAAAATTTCTAACTGCAAGTTTTTGTGTATCTTCCTGGGAAGATTTTCCCATTGCTAGCTATTTTGTTTGTGTACCCCATCTGTCTACCTCATCTTTATAGTCGTATTGCTTCGGCAAAAATGCATGATGCAAATGAGACCTTAATAAATCTATGTTGGTTTGAAGGATAACTGAATGCACATAGACAATTACACAGGGGGCACTCTGATTGATATATATGAAAGTCTCATAGCCACCATAATGATGTGGATAGATGCAAATGAATGAGTATATCGTGAACATATAGCTCATGATTGCCGTGAATTTTGTTGTTTGAAAATGGAGGAAATAATGTTATCCTATATCTCCTTGATTAGTAAAGGCTTCATAAAAGGGGATTTTTAAAATCAAGAAAGGGCACTTTTAAGCATCAATAACAGTAAGAAGAAAAGAAGACTAACAGACTGCATGAAATAATATTCAAAACAGTAAACAGTTTAGTGAGGGAGGAAAAAAATAAACTCATTTAGAGAGAGGATTAAGGAATGAAAAGCACCGCTACTGGTTGAAAATGTAAAAGTGTGTCAGCTGGGAAATGATTACCTGTCCAGACAAGAGAAGACAAGAGTTCACAACGTCCTGTGAAGTTGAAAAGTGTGAAGTTGGTTACACAGCATTTTAGAATTTAGGGAACACATCACTGAAATCAGAGCTAACTCACTTAGCCCACTATCTTAGAGGTTAATCAAAATTTTTTAAAAAATTAAGAAATTTGTTTTCTGAGAAGCAATCTTTTTTTTTCTATTTAATATTTTTAAAATTTGTTTTGTTTATTTTTGAGAGAGAGAGAGAGACAGACAGACAGAGTGTAAGTAAGGAAAGGGCAGAGAGAGAGGAAGACACAGAATCCGAAGCAGGATCCAGGCTCTGAGCTGTCAGCCTAGAGCCTGATGGGGAGGCTCGAACTCCCAGAGTACAAGGTCATGACCTGAGCTGAGGTCAGTGGCTTAAACGACTGAGCCACCCAGGCGCCCTATGAGAGGCAATCTTAAAATGGGTCCTGAAATTGAGGCTTGCCTACGGATGTCAGTCTATCCAACAGGTGAGAGGAACCAATTCATGATTATTTTGTCAGACTGGATTTAGGTGAGTTTTTGTAGGAAATAAAAAGGGAGAGATATATGACCTTACACCTGAGGTAGTTGGGAAAGAATGTCTCTAAGTCCAATTTGAAAAAGATCATTCTTTTTTTTTTAATTTTTTTTTCAACGTTTTTTATTTATTTTTGGGACAGAGAGAGACAGAGCATGAACGGGGGAGGGGCAGAGAGAGAGGGAGACACAGAATCGGAAACAGGCTCCAGGCTCGGAGCCATCAGCCCAGAGCCTGACGCGGGGCTTGAACTCACGGACTGCAAGATCGTGACCTGGCTGAAGTCGGACGCTTAACCTACTGCACCACCCAGGCGCCCCATGAAAAAGATCATTCTTAAATCAAAACAGGAATTTCTATGGATTTCCTTGTGTCTACCCAGAAGAGTGTTATTATGCTTAACAATTTTTAGTATAGTCCGAAACAGGGATATTATAAAACAGATTATTTGAATTACTGCTTAAAATTTTTACATGAACATTTGGAAAGAAAGCAGATAGCATCTGTGTAAAATCTCACTCCAATTTATTGGTAAGTAACTATAGTATTCAAAGGAACTCAAAGGCAAAGAATTAAGTGTACATTAATAATTTAATTGGCTTATGTCATTTGAATCATCGCAAAGTGTGTATTATTTCATGATTTAAAAAATCCCCCAAATAGTCTCAAAATTACTGAAATTTTACTGATCCTTTCCATTTACTCTTGGAATACCCTCTCCTATGAATGATCTTTGAAAAGAGCTGACTAGGGGCACCCGAGTAGCTCAGTCGGTTAAGCGTCTGACTCTTGCTTTCTGCTCAGGTCATGATCTCACATTTCATAAGATCAAGCCCCAAACTAGACTCTGCACTGACAGTGTGGAGCCTGCTTGGGATTCTCAGTCTCCGCCCCCCCCCCCCAACCTCTCTCTCTCCCTCTCTCTCTCTCTCTCTCTGCCCTTCCCCCGGCTGTATTCTCTCCCCCCCCATCAAAAAATAAAAAAATTAAACATTTAGGAAAAACGAGCTGACTAAATATTTAAACATAAACATTAAACTCTGATTTTTACTTAAGTATAGAGACCATCAAGTAATACTGTACCATATTTCACTGATCCTATGTATTTGGTTTGTTTTGTATCTTCTCTTATCTCTTAATTTCATGGTGTCTATACACACCCTTCATCCATTCTTGCTATTTCAACATATTTTTGTTGTGTATATGCATACAAATATTTATGCCATATTTGCATACACACAATTTTCTAGTTTTGATTCAAAGAGTTTGTGGTTATGGACTGTTAATATTTCCTTAAGCAGCAATGATGCATACACTTTAAAATCAGAGAGGAAAGTAATATATATCTTACATATACCTATACATAGATACAAATCTGTCCTCTCAAATATAAGGAGATAAATCTATATCTATGTCTGTATCTATAATTCTAGAAATGTCTTTCATTTATTTGGCTAGAAGAAGATGAAGAAAATGTAATCAAGAATGTGTGTTTTGTTGGTTTCCTCTTAAGCATAAATGAAAAACCTTGAACTGCCTTTAAAGGTCAGGTCATGAACACACATGGGCTCTACCGTGTGCCCTAAGTCTCACAATTCTGTGTGCCTCATAAATACGGCAAAGCCCTCAGCCATCCTACTAAAAGAGACCAATGAAACATGCTGATTTTAGATTCAGTGAGGCCCAATTTCTCAGGATAACACACACAGGGCTCTGCTACTCTAATCTATACAAGACAAGAACTAGCCTGCAGTGAGAAGCCCAGTCTGTCCTTTGGGCATTCTGTCTGTGGCTAACAACCTTGCTAGTTAATAGAACAGTGGCTTATATAAGTTATGGTGGGAAAGCCCTATGGTAATGTGCATTTTTGCCAGTTAGTATCAATCCTCTAATAGACACAGAACATAATGAAATGACATGAGCACGTGTCATGTTTGCTATTTCCTTATTGTAGGGGGCAAAAAAGATATTACAACTCTGCTTGCTCGTTCTTAAACTTGGATAAGCTACTTCAATTTAAATAAGTGTTTCAACTTGGTTTTGGTTTTGGTTTTGATTTTCTGGTTTACAATATACATACAGTTGTATATCTACACAGAAGGAAGAGACCTTGTCTAATAACTGTGAGCCTTGTCTTAGAAACACCAAGAAGGCAGGCAAGAAATAGTACATACTTTTCTGCATGGATGTTAAAACAATATCACTAATATCATTTTGGAAAGAACTCTCACTCCTGCTGTTTGGAAAGCAAATGAGCTAATGCTATAATTTCTCTTCTTGATAAGATTCATCAGCGGTTGATTCCCAAAACTGCATGGTAAGTACATGCACAAACGTAATCAACAAGATCATTAGCATTTATTAAAGAAGGCAATTTCAAACTGAGGGGCAGCGTTGAAGAAAGATATAAATAAAATCTCTTCCTTTCTAAATCCTATTTGAATATATACACAAAATGTGTTTCGCAGTACAGTTAAGTGTATTTTTACTCTTTCTATGAAAGAGGGGTCAATACATATCCTGCCCCCATACACAATGGTAAAAATACCGTTTTGGAGCCCATTAAATGAGTTTCAGATTTATGTGAAATAGCAAGTGTGTTAGAAAAAGAAAAAGATGCATGGATGTCTTTGCTTGACATTGTTTTAAAGTAATAGATCAGTTTCTAAACTTTGCTTGCATTTTGTTATAAAGTTGTTGGTTATGCCTCATCATAAGGTGGTATCCTTAAGGCCCCTCAGGAAAAGAGCCCTATTTCAATGTTATTTATCCTTGATTGCTTTGAATCAAGGCAACTTTATGATGGTTACTATACTTCCATCTTCTTCATATTAAAGAATAAATATGAAAGTAAAGTTTTGCCACTTAGTGCTAATATTCTTGTTTTCCAATATAGCTGTGCTTAGCATCAAATTATCTAATAGCTTATTTCTCTTAAAAATGATGAGATTGTGAAACGCAAACATGCAATTCTCAAAAAGTCATAAGTTGCATTTTACTTTTCAGAGTCAAAAACCCAGTTACTATTAAGACTATCTAATACCAACTTTAGAATATGCCACCTTGTAGTACATTAATATAAATCATACTAATATACATGTTTTGGCAGGGCTCTTATAAATAGTTTTATAAGTTTATGGAAGGTTATGAAATGTGATCCTCCAGTCTAAATATTTACTGGTGCACATTTTCCAAAAAGAGTCCAACATCATTCATGAAGTATTCTCCCATTTCACCACATACAATTAAAGCTTACCTCAAATTGAAGTAAGAGTTAAGTCAATTGCTATGGTAGTTACTAAAATCTCACAATTCTTTATGATATACCATAAAGGAATATCTTTAGAATAGACCCAATCTACATTTCATCATTTACACTATTTAAATTAAAAAACCCCCACACATTTAATAAGGAAAAGCCATTGTTAAGATGTCCATTGTAAGTTCATTTCAAGGCTGATCTTCTAATACATTTTATTGCTCCCTACTCGTGAAGGGTCCTTAAGGGAAAGAAAATGGCAAGAAGTGAGAATTTGTTAATAGGTCATAGGTTTGGGCTCTGTTTATAAGATTCTGAAACAATGGGATGATGCATGAAAAATTAAGTCATGCACAAATGTTTCCAATTACTCACTTGTTTGGCATTGCATAGATTGGACCAAACATGGAAATTAAAGTCTACATTTTTCACCCCATTGTTTACTGTATTGTAGATTTGGCCTTATGGGTCATATTTCTGAACTTACGCAGAAGTAATTGTGACTGTTCCTACTTTACTACTTCAGAATCAAGCAAAGCTGAGGGTTGAGTCAGTCAATCCATAGTGACTTATTAAAATAAGGCATTTTAAGTATTTCAAGAATGGGCACAAGTAGACCAGCGATGATGACTCCAAC
The DNA here is from genome assembly GCF_018350175.1 of Felis catus. Lineage (NCBI taxonomy): Eukaryota > Metazoa > Chordata > Mammalia > Carnivora > Felidae > Felis > Felis catus. Next base: position 25,707,792 of record NC_058385.1, on the reverse strand, counting down.
TGGCAGTGTTGCACAAGTAAAGAGCTACCTCGGTCCTCGCTATATAACCTTTAGAAATGTTTAAAAATGAGTGTGAACTTTTATGAGATCAATATATTTTGAATATGCCAGAAAAATCAAACCTTAGCCCAACATATGATAATTAATTTCCCTACACCATTCAATTGCTTCAAGATGCCTCTCTCTCGTGGTCTCTGGCCTTTAGTTAATGTTCCAGTCACATGTCGTATTGTACCTTCGGCTAGAATACCTACTACTGGTTTTTCCCTCTTCCGCTTGAAATTGACATCATATAGTGAAAGATGAAGGGGCCAATGTGCTTCTTAAGAAGCAAGTAGTCATGAGACTTCACCTGCCACCACAGATAGAAAAAAAGGGGGGGAGTTTAGCAATTTCAAGAGCCACAATTTACCATGGAAGCCTCTACTTAATATTCCGCTTGATCTGCCAAGTTTATAGCCTGGCAAATCTGAATACAAATGTCGATGCAAATGAGGATTCATTATTCTTACAAGGTCTTTGTGTTGAAGCTTAATGTAACTTGGTTCCTATGGTTGCTCAGGGAACATAGATTGCAAGACAGCAAAAAATGATGAAAAGAAGAAAAATAGAGAAAGAAAATAATAGAAAGAGAAGGAAATGTTTAAAATGCACTTCAGCCTGCAATGTGAGGATGGCTAGGAACAAAGCATTGTCATTACAATCCCTCTTTCTTGCCAGTTACAAGATACTTACTTCTCATCAGCAACAGAGGAGTTAACCACTCAAGAACATTCTACTCCCAGAGAAAACATAACAATTCTCTTTTTACTGATCATAACACATTGTTCCCATTATAAAACCAATTTCTCAAATTGTCAAAAATTTTTACCATTCTTTTATAATTATAGAGCTCATGGGCTGGTGGGACCTATACATTCCGATCTCTAAGAAGACTACAAATGCATTTAAAAAACCCCACCCAACAATTCCCTTCCTTTCCTAATGGATTAATTGCCAAATAACTCTGAATCAACATGTTAAGAAAGCTAAGGTTAATACATTACACATTGAAAAATCACAACAGTTTAACATCATTCATTTATTGTTTACCATAACCCATTGCACGCAAAGGTTGCAAAACCCCCAAGTTAGGGGAAATCCTGAAAGGCTGCAAAATTATGATTATATCTCATATACCATAGTATATTGTCCCGATGAATCTTTTGCATGGTTAGCTGTTGTTTACATATAAATACCTTCTCCGGAAATAAAAATGTACTGAAGGTAACAGGAGCTGCAAAGCTTAGCAGATACGATGATCCCAAGATCATTGCAGTAAGGCTTGCTTCTTCATCCATAAATAAAGCACATTTGCATCCATTCAGTCAAATTAGCTCCATTAAAAAGGTGGTTATAATTAGCTCCTTTTTCTGGTTCACGGGTAAAATTCTTGCATGCCTGCTGTTTTGATTAAATCCACCATTGTCTTCCAATAGCTAGTGCTAATTCTTCCAAGGAAATCTTCAGTTGAGGTGTTATTTTATTCTGCGCTTCCGTTAGTTGTCTAATTTACGCCAAGTCCCTGCAGTGTTTCCTTAAGCCATCCTCTTTGTCTTGCCTTTGAAATTTACCAAATCTTACAAGAAATCAATACTTAATTGATTATTCACTTTTCTGCAGCTTCAAACAGCAAGCACGCATAAGATCCTGGAGGAGTCCCCCGATTTCCAATGCAGGAGGTTGTTTGGTGGCAGAGGTCTGCAAGTGTCCAACAGCAGGCATTCCATGGAGCCGTGCACTGGCGTGGAGTGCCAGCGTCTGATAGAGAAAACGAAGATACTCTAACGAAGCAGGAGAAGTTCCTGGATGAGGCAGATCCCTCTCAAGGCTTTGGATAAAAGGCTGAAGCAGGAGCAATTGGATACTAGAACATCAGATATATAGATGTATATATTTTTGCATTAATCCTTCTGCTTTTTGCTTACCCTTTTCTTCCCATGGCACTGACGTGGAATATCCCAAGTGCCACCGAACTCAGAGAACTCCACGCCGGAATGGGGGTGAGACTGGTGGTGTACCTCTGGCATAGGATAAGGATGGCAGGCACGTAATATTACGAAATGTAGGACAAATTCAAGCAAAAGAGAGGGAGAGGGAGAGAGAGGGGGAGAGGGAGAGCTAGAGACAGATGGCGGATCTGGCTAGGAGCCAAAGCCAGTGAAATGAATTACATCGCTGAATAACTGTACACCATTGATTCTGCCACTTGTTGCTGCATGGCAAAAAAAAAAAAAAAAAAAAAAAAAAAAAAAAAAAAAAAAAGGAAAAAAACAGCCCCAGTGTATGCTGGAATCTCCCTATTTGTCATATGTGCAGCAGGCAACTTTCACGCACAACTCAATCCCGACAATGATATGCTCTGGGTGTCTTGCGTGGGTGCGTAGGTGCGTGAGAAGGATGTGTGCATGTGTGTGTGCCCGAGGAGCAAGTGTGAGTGTGTGCGCATATGTATGTGGGAGAAAGGACAAACAATCCTTGCAATCCGGCCATTTTTGTTTAATGAAGAATGGAAGACTGGCATTCAGAGATGTGGTTATGTGCCGCATATTAATGTGTGCTCACCAGACATCCTCCCCCACTTTAAAAATGAGTGCCACAGAAGTGAAGCCCTCTACAGATCAACCACGTGGGAGAAGCAAACTCATGAGGTAACATATCATCTCTAAACCTCCAAATGGGGCACAAGGAATTCTGCAGAACAAGTTTCTCTCAGACAAGAGGAAAAGCTGGTTCCAGGGATATGATGTTTGGGTGTTTTCGCAAAGACAGCCCGTCTCAGCAGATTGTTCAATAAATGCTTCATACCCAGGATGAAGGGAGACATTATGGGATGCCCAGGGGGCTTTGGAAATCAAATACAATGTTTGAGTAGCACAATTTGAGGTACATTATAAAAAAGCAATTTGAATTGCCAATGAGGCGACACATATCTGCATGCTAATTAGACCTGTGTCAAGCTTCGTCTGCAGGCTTCTGTTGATGGGGAGGAATGTGCATGTAGCTCTGCTGAGAGATTGTTTCTGCATAAATTATCAGCTTTGTCCTACTGATCATTTTCCCAAACAAACATGAAATGCAAGATCAAAAGGCGATTCTAAAATTAAAATTATTGATTGACAAAGCCTAGATTTCAGAATCTAATTAGAGGAGGCACAAACAAAAGCTGATATTATTACTGACTCTGCCTGAGCTAGCAGCCAGATTGCACAGGGTTTGTAATTTATCTTTGTTTATGCAGCCAGGATATTAAAAATGTAATTAAAATGGTCAAATGATCTGATCAGAAATAGCCACCTAGTGGCAAGTATATTATTTTAAATGGATTATAAAGGCATTGGTCTGTGCAAATAAAAAGCTTTTTTTTTTTTATGACAAACCTAGCATCTCATTGAGATCTTGCTAAGCAATTCATCTTTTGCTAATAAGTTGTCTTTTGTGTTTTGTTCCACAGATAAGAAACGTCATTTATAACCCTCATTTGTACACTAATAAACATTCTGTTATTACAGGTGGCATCCTGTTATTACAGGAGGATCTTTCACAAATGGTGGCATATTTTTGTCACAAATGGAAGTAATGCAACACCTAATTCCACGCACTCATCATATACATTAGATATAATAATTGTATGTACTCAGTGGCATCGGCAGGTTAAGTCAGTCCCTCTTCATTTGGACTCTAATTTGTAGTGGGTCTCAATATCTCTGGAACTTGGCATTAATGGTCATCCTGAGCCCTGAAAATAGGATTGCTAAGGAAACCCACTTGCCGACTAAGTACCTTCTTCAACTTACTACTTCAGAACAGATACAGTTGCTTAAAAGCATGTAATAAGGTGATTCAAGTGATTTATAGGCTAGATCTTCTCTCATTTAGCAACATTTTGGAAGTGCCAATGAATTATTTTAGGAGCAAATTGTCTAATATAAAATTTATTAACCGAAATGCATCTGCTGTCATCTAATTGTGGATTTTGCAGCCGGTCGCCAGAAACAGCCTTGTGATTCTCTAATAAAGCATCTAAAAATGCATGATAAATAGTTTTAAGAAAAATGAGAGCCATGCTTGTGAGGTCTACATAAGAAATGTTGGAACCCATTTATTTTCCTTTTTCTTTCTTTCCTTCTTTCTTTTCTTTCTTTCTTTTTTTTTTTTTTACTTTATGAAATCACTATGGACCTGCTCAATTCCTTTTTAAGAAATTCACAATTTAGGGTTCTGTCAGCAGCTCTGGGGTCTTTTGTTAGGTGCACTTAAAATGCCAGATTAAATATTAATATGTGGTTAGAGTTGTGCTATTTTGCAAGCCCTGAAACCCTATTAGTAAATCATGATCTGGTGACTGATGCAAGAAATTTCAAGGCACCAACAGTGCAGATTGCTTTATGCCCATCAATCTGATGGATCACTAATTTTTAGCAAATTGGGCCTTTGGACTCATAGCTGTAAGCAGGTACATGTTTTCCATCAGTCGAGAACATGGTCCACCTACTGTAGCATTTTCTGCACAAAACATGCACCCTAACAAGCAGAATTTTTTTTTTTGCATATTTACTGACAGTCTTTGAATGGGCAATGCTGTATTTCAAAATATACCTTTATTTGTGTTGCAAAGTGTCTCCCTCCTGCCCCCCCACTCGTCAAAGAGTTGGAGATTTCCTAGACTTCCAGAAATATTTTAAAGGAAAATAAAGGAGGAGAGAAGTTGATATGAGAAGACAGATACACCAGCCTCATTAGCACTCTTTTAAAACAGGAAACAATGAGCTAACGATGTAATTCTAGAGAGTTTCAACAGTATCTCTTAAACTGTGGTAAGCAAGAAGATAGAACAACCCATGTAAGACTAGGGAAAAGACTTCGAAAAATAAAATAGTAGGAATGATGAGGTTGCCTGAAAGCAACCTTCTCTATTCTTTCTGGAAATCTGTCTACATAACACGCTGCTGCCTCTGAAAAGTGAAAGACTTGTTAGCATATGGCTCATTTCTCAAATGTGGTCAAAAATCACTATTTGATCCTCTGATAATCCAGGCGGGAAAACATCTTCATTGGTGATATTTGTTTCACACAGATGGGCCTTGAAATCCTTGTGAAATCCTTGTGATAGGAATTAACATATTTCATTATTGTATTTACCAATTATAAAGCATTTTCCTCTCAGTGGATACTCTGCAAGCTTATGTTGGGTTCTGATTTACCATCTGTCCTTTTTTTTTTCTTTCAGTTTTACATACCATTCTACAATACAGGCACAGTAATGAATTTAAAGGGAGGAGCATGAAAGACTACTGGCTTCTCCTCTCCCCTCTCCCGTATTGTTATTTTTTTAATGTTTGTTTGTTTGTTTATTTTAAGAGAGAGATAGAGAGTGAGTGGGGGATGGATGGAGAGAGGAGGAGAGAGAGAAAGAATCCCATGCAGGCTCCATGCTGTCAACGCAGAACCCAATGCGGCTGGGGTGGGGGGGGTGGGGCAGGCTCAAACTCATGAACCATGAGATCATGAGCTGAACCGAAACCAAGAGTCAGACACCTAATGTACTGAGCCACCCAGACACCCCTCCCTTAATGTTACTGTTATTATTAATTTAGAGATAAGTAGAGTTCAAGAGTCAAAGCCAACATTTAGGTAATAGATGCCTTTAGTCACATTTTAACTCAATGTTTCACCGAATTTTCAAGTCTAAGAATATAAAACTCATTATGATAAGTTATTTAAAATTACTGAAGTCAAGTTTTAATCTATAAATTTAGTCAGTTTACTACATAATAATGGCCACATTCTCCATAAGATTCATTTACATATGCATGTGTGAGCATACACACACACTCACACACCATTTCATTTTTCCAGTAACCCTAAAAGTTATGGCAATCACGCACTCAAAGCATTAAACGGTTGTGCTTATTTAACCTAGAAAGGGCCAGTTGAGGTATGATTCTTTGGATAGACAACCTAAAACGCCTTTTTCTGTGTTTCCCTCTCCAGCTTCTGGTTTGGGCTTCAATTATTCTCTCCACCTCCCATCCTGCCCTACAAATAAAGAGGTGTATGAAATCCCCTTGCTGTTCTCCAAAGCTGTGATTCTTTTCCCCACACCATGAAAGATGATGTCTTGTCTTTCCATTCTTCCCCATGCTCTCAAAATGTTGAATTGATTTTCCATAATACAGGAAAACATAGGAGAACATTACAACAGATCTGTACCTAAAACAAGTTTAAAACAAAGTGTTTAGCATTCTCAACACCAGCTACATTGGGTTCCCTTGTTTCTTACTCCAATACCACCCTGTGCTTCCCTTTGATAATGGTATCTAGGCTTGCTACTTTAATTATTTTTAAGGATTGTGTTTTTTCTCAGATATGAAAAGAAGAGCATCAGCTATCTCATTCATTAGGCACAGTTCCTGATGAGTGGTAATTATTCATTAACTCTTTGTGAGCAAATATCTCAATGAATGAATAGTACCGAGAAATTAATAACTAAAATTTGGAAGAAAAGTTTTATATGCTCCCGAGGAGTAGCCGGTAGTACTAACGCATAAATTTCTCTGACATTTGAGTTTGCTGCTCTCATTGACATAAAATTTTAACATGATGCTTCAGTGGAGAAAAACATGACAACTCAACTTTGAGATAATCAGTTGCTAAGATGTTGCCTTTGAATGTAGGGTGCAGGTACTCAAGGAAACACTCTACCTAACTGTGCATCTATCAACTAGCAGTGATTGGGCCAGGAATTCCTTAAGGTCCCATTTACCTCTAAAGTTCCATGTTCTGTTTGTCTGCAAAACTGGCCTGAAGACTGTATCGGGGTGTAGGCTAAGAGGCAATAACAAAGAGATCCAAATATTGTGGTTCCAACATTGACAAGATTATTCCTCACGGAACAGTCCAGATAAAAGGAGGCAATCCAGGGTAAGCAGGCAGCTCTAAACAAGTCCACAGAGGCTCCCTGTTTCTTTCTATCTTGCTGCTCTAACATTTTCAGTTTGAAGTAGGTCTGTATTCCAAATGATGGGAAGGTGTAAAAAGGGAAAGGAAACACAAGCTTTTTAATCACATGGCCACACCTATTATAAGAGACACTTCAAAATGCAGTCTTTAGTTGGGTGTGCATGTATTGCTTTTGGAAGAAAGAGAATGAAGATGGGAGGGAAATTAACAATATCTATTTCAAGAACTTTCCTCAAAGTGCATTCTCTTTTCTGACCCAATTTCTCCTTACAGCTCTTTAGGTTTTTTTAATGTTTATTTTTACTTTTGAGGTAGAGAGAGACAGAGCACGAGTGGGGGAGGGGCAGAGAGAGGGAGACACAGAATCTGAAACAGGCTCCAGGCTCCGAGCTGTCAGCACAGAGCCCGAGGCTGGGCTCAAATCCATGAGCTGCGAGATGATAACCTGAGCCAAAGTCAGATGCTTAACCAACTGACCACCCAAGCACCCTCCCCCCCACTCCTTACAGCTGTTTATATTCTAGCTTGGTTGGCCTTGGAAGTCACTCTACTTCTGTGTGTCAGTTTTCTCTTTGGCAAAGAAAGATTTGAGCTTGCCTGCTGCAAAATTTTATTTTCTCTAAAATTCTGTGATATTTTTGTTTTGCTTTTCAAGTAAGAGAAAAAAAAAACCTAACTGTACAGTCCCTAAAGAATGTTGCAGAAGCATAAAAATGTCCCCAAATTTAAAATAAAGCATTGAGCAACTTTACAGTGTCTTATGACAGACACATGTATTCTCAAAATTCATCAAAATGTCAAAGTTCATCAATAAGTCTTTTCTATAACTTTCAAGAGCTTTAAATCTTCATTTCTTCATATTGAAGTTACTTTAGGACATATTTTCTGTAAGGACCAATCATGACCAGAGTAGTCAGTCATAGCAAATTCCTCTCTAAGTCAAGAGCCAAAAGACCCTTCTAATCTGGGTTTGGTTGGCAGGGGTAAAAACAGGTGATGAGAGGGGTACAAGACTCATTTGATAAATGTTTGAGTATCTTCTTTATGTGAGACAATATATGAATTATGGTGAGAGGTGCAATAAAGACCAAATCACATTCTTCATGCTTAATAAGCTTCTAGTCCCATAAGTTCATGGAGGCTTGTGATATTTTTATAAGAATCAAATGAAATATGTTCCAGGATATTTTAGCAGAAAAAAAAAAGGTATCTGCAGACATAGTCAATCATAGTAGGATAGGCAAGCAGTGTAGAGGTAAGACCTGGGATTGCATTCACCCTCTTGGGGGAGGCTAATTTATTCCGTGTGCTGAAAGCAAAGTTCAATTTGGTGGACAAGCACACTTTGATATTCAAATTTTATGGCAATATGGCAATTTCCAGTTGTGGTGCATATAAATAGCAGGAAATTTATGCAGTAAGGTGTCAGGAGCTCCAGCTGTGAGTTAGGGAGTCAATGCTAGTCGTACATCTTCTTTAGGAATTGTGCAAACTTGCCTTTGACCCAGAATCAAAGTTCTAAGTTCTGAAAAAGAGGTTGGCAAGATTTTGGTAAGAGTTCCAGTCTTGGCAGGGATTGAAATGTTAAACAAGTTAATAGCAGTAGTTCAGAAATGGAGAGCAAGGCAAATAGGATTAAAGTTCTGAAAACAGGGTTCGTATTGAGAAATATTGTTAAATACCAGACAAAATAGTTAGGGATTATGCTCTTTAAAAAGTACAGAATTATTGCAATGTTTGGTTTTATTGTTGGCTGGAGAACAGCATTATCAGAGCTGTATTTTTAGCAAAATAATCTATTAGAGGTTGTTTGGAAAAGACTGAGGCCAATGCAGGAAAACTCATTAATTTCATACATTTCTTGTTGAGTAATTACATTATGCTATATGTAGGGTTTTGCACCAGGGATTTAGAGAAGTGACTGAGTATGCAATTAGATGAAGACTCAGAGAGAATTTACAGTTGACCTGAACTACCGTGTTGGCAGTGAAAATAAATACAGGAGAAAAAAACAGAAGCAGAATCTTCAATACTGCATTTCTGAATGGAAAGTGGAAAGTTCAGAATAAAACTGGCATATTGAGCTTCAATGGATGAGATGATATTAATTTCCTTAACAAAAATAGAAAAGGTAGAGATTATTTGGGGTTATGATGATCAGGAGACATTGAAATTAATCCACTAGTTATGAAATTATATAAAGGATTTTTAACAGGCATTAGAACTTAAGGATCTGGAATTTGGTAAAGAAGCCTGGAGAGGAAACAGCAAGATAATCAAGCATCATGTATAAAGGCAAACGTTAAAAACCATGGATGTTCATCAGAAGACAGGGAAGGAACATGTAAAAAGAGAGAAGGTAAAAGAGGAGAGTGAAACCATTCATTCATTCATTCATTCATTCAACAAATAAGTATTGAATATTTATGGAAAATAGAGGAACACATAATTTTAAGAAAGCAGGAGGTTTACATAGAAAATGCTGCCAAGTAGACCACGGCTTGGGAAAGACAATGTATTATACTAGAATATAACTAGTTACTTTTAAAGTGAGTATTCTGGTCAATAGAAGGTACAAAGGCTAATTTGTAATGAGATTTTTTTTTAACAAGTAAAAATAAGAAAACGAAGACAACACACAGGGTAGAATCTTTTTTTTCCCCATAGATTGTGTGAAGAGTCTAGGAACCTTTCACTGAACAGGTTAAAAAAAAAAGTTATTATGGCAAAGGGGAAATAGAAAGTAGCTTGAGTGAGTCAACAAGGGGGTTTAGTGTTTAGGTTCCAGAAGGAAACCTCTTATATATGAGAAATGTACCGTGTTTTAAAACATTAATTTTACAAAGACTGTCTTCATAAAAATTGTAGGTTACTTTGCTTTTCAAAGTAGAGCAACTCTGTAAGATTCTTAACCCTATCAAGGATGTTCATGAGTCAAGTGGATGCTTCTATATCTTGAGGGTAGGATCTGGCATGTAACTTGGTGGCCAAAGGCCTCAAAATTGCATGGCTTCTAGTCAAATTCTGTCATTGGATTCCTGTGAAAAGTAACTATCTCTAACCAACCTTTGGGATAGTCAAAATCATGCTTTAGCAGTAAAGAAATTTATTACGAGTTTTATTAGGTTGCAACTAGTTTCTACCTGATCTAAAAAGTCACCTTGCACCTATGGAAAGAGGATTATTTATATAATTATCTGCACATAAGTCCCCATCAACCACTATATATAATTATTTCATGGCATTCAAATTCAGCACAGAAACATCAAGACCTAAGTACAAATATTATTACTATAATGGGTTTTCATTTCCAGAGGTCGCCAGGGGAAGGGATTAATTTTGCTGCTTTATTGTATACACAGCGAGGCACGCGGAGTCATGTTACAATGCCTGTGTCTTGAAAATTGCATTTGGATGTAATAAGAAAGGCACTTTTTAAAACAATTTTACAATTTTAGATACATTAACTGCATTTCTCTCCATCTTGTTTTGCTAACAGGTTTTGAAGCCTTTCATTTGGATAACATTGATTCTTGTCAATTTTAGAAGGAAAATGTCTCAAATGTTTTCTTAAAATTCTTTTTCCATCCTTTCTTTGATGGTTTTTAGATTGCCTATCTAGGTCAGTCCGTAAATGCTCTGTGTCATGATATTTCTGAGGAACAATTTTTAATTTTGGCAACATGGAGAAGGAGGCACGACAGAGACCTGACTTACTATTTGAATTGCAGTTTTCATCAACATGTATCTTAAAGCTCAAGTAATAGGTAAAGTTTAGTGCTATTCTTTAATCAGCTTCAGCCCATGAGCTTAGTTTTTTTTTTTAAGGGGTTATTTAATTAGAATGGCAAATTGATCTTGCAACTGTGAGAAATGTCTATTTGACATAGGTGAACCATAATACTCATTCCACAAACAATTGAACTCAGAAAAGGTCTTTCTTAAAGGAATGGTCTATCTCTGCAGAGCAAAGGCAACTTCCTGGAAAGTTGCTGTTTTCTATGAGTTAACATGATATGACACTAAATCAACCTGTAGATTGAGTATGTGATTAAGAAAGATCAGTCTCTGCAGCTATGAATTTATGTTAACCAAAAAAGGTATGTATATATATATTTCCCTATTTGAATCAAACTGGTTATTTTATGTCAAATGGAAAGTTTTTTAACCCTATTTTTGCCCATTGTGCTATTTAATTGAAATCAGATTTTTTTTTCTTTTCTTTTTTTACATAAATACTAAAAGTACCAAATCATAGAATTGGAAGATGCCTTTGACATCACCCAGCCTAGTATATTCAGGTGAAAAACCCAAGGCCCAGGGAATAAGCTAATTAGAAGTAGAAATGGGACTGCTAAATATTGAATTCCTAATCCAAGCTTCTTTACACAGCGTGTATTGATGTAATTACAAGCACTATTCAGATTGTCAATGCTTTTGAAAATATTCACTGCTAATTTTATTTGTGCATACGTAAAAAGAGCGTGTTCTTTTGACAAAAATAAATTTGGAATTTTCAACATTTATCAGAATGCATTTTTCAAGGTTAAGCTTTTACTGCCAATTCAGAAGCTATTTCTTATGAATTCAGAAAATAAAAACAATCCAGGTCTTAGAATTAAGGTTTTTTTTTTTTTGAATAGTTTGAAATCTTATATATATCAGAGGTTCTTCTTAAAATTATTTTTAGGGGCGCCTGGGTGGCGCAGTCGGTTAAGCATCCGACTTCAGCCAGGTCACGATCTCGCATTCTGGGAGTTCGAGCCCCGCGTCAGGCTCTGGGCTGATGGCTCGGAGCCTGGAGCCTGTTTCCGATCTGTGTCTCCCTCTCTCTCTGCCCCTCCCCCGTTCATGCTCTGTCTCTCTCTGTCCCAAAAATAAATAAAAACGTTGAAAAAAAATAAAATTGTTTTTAAATGTTTATTTATTTTTGAGAGAGAGAGTGCAAGCTGGGGAAGGGCAGAGAGAGAGGGAGACACAGAATCCAAAGCAGGCTCCAGGCTCCTAGCTGTCAGCACAGAGCCCCCTGTGGGGCTCAAATTCAGGAATGGGGAGATCATGACCTGAGCTGAAGTGGGCTGCTTAACAGACTGAGCCACCCAGGCACCCCCCCCAGAATAAAATTTTTAAAGTAATGATACAAAACATTGCAAAGTTACAGAGGAAGCCAATTATATAAATATTATTGTTATTTAAGAAATCAGTTTCCATAAAATAATACTATTTATTTATTTATTTATTAACGTTAAATAATATATATCAGTGAGTTTAACAGACGCCATAATTTCTAAGTGGTCATGTATAAAGAAGATACTTCAAGATAGATGCAACAACTATATTGCAATATAAAAAAATGTCTTATTTGTATTGGTGACAAACACAGGTACTGCTAATATTAATATTTTTTGTAGTTTCTTTCCTATACTCCCTTTGAATAAAACGCTCAATTTCAGTTAGAAGTTCATAAACACAAAGATGATAAATTATTTTCCAAATACCAGAACTCCATGTTAGAATCCCCTGATTTACACTCTTTTCCCTAGTTTTGGTGTTCCAAAACCGGGGTCCAACGTACCCAACAGCAAGGGTTAAAAGACAGAGAGACCAGGGCTGTCTCAGAAAATGACGGAATCTCCTCGCAGAGGTCCTTCCTAGCTATCCTAGCTCCAAATTGGCTACCTAAGAGCCCAGCGTGGCCTCATTCCCTGCATGGCAGTCTACCCTCAGGCCCTTTGTAGTCACTTAATGCACTTCTCTTACGGAATTTTTCTTTCTTTCTTTTCTTTCTTTCTTTTCTTTCTTTCTTCTTTCTTTCTTTCTTCTTTCTTTCTTTCTTTCTTTCTTTCCTTCTTTTTTGCTTTATCTTTTTTTCTTTAATATAATTTATTGTCAAATTTGCTTCTATACAGCTCCCAGCGCTCATCCCATGTGCCCTTCTCAATGCCCATCACCCACTTTTCCCTCTCCCCTCCCCCATCAATCCTCAGTTTGTTCTTTGTAGTTAAGAGCCAATCTCCACTTTTCCTAATTGACTTTGACTTGGCTTGTCCCTCTAACTCCAGATTCACTCTGCTCTGTCCTTCTCCTAATTCTCTCTCTCTCCTTCTCCTCACCACCCACCTCTCACGTGCACACACATGCACACAAACACATACTTATCTATTAATCAAAGGTCAGTAAGTAAAAAATGTCATTTCTATGGGTGCTATGTTAGTTTAAAAGAAATTAATGTTTATTATTTTTGAGATAAGAGAGAGATAGAGCACGCGCAGGGGAAGGGCAGAGAGAGAGGGAGACTCTGAATCTGAAGTAGGTTTCAGGCTGCTGTCAGCACAGAGCCTGATGTGGGGCTCAAACTCACAAACCCTGAGATCATGATCTGAGCTGAAGTCTGACGCCCAACTGACTGAACCACCCATGTGTCCCAATGACTCTAATTTTATTAAAATACCTCCAGATTTAAAGAGAGGTCCTTCTACTCAGCACCATTTCACTGAAAAATCTGACTACAATCCAAATAAATTGAAGAGAATTGGTTGTCTTTCATGCATATAAAGAATCCTTGGCTTATATTATTGTATTTCAATATTTATTTTATAAGCAGTTTGTATAATTACAAATATTTTTAGAAAGAGAAAAATATAACCCAAATGAACATTATGGGAGAGGTTGAAGAGACATTCATGTTCCAAACAAAGCACTAAACATTTTATGGACTGTTGGGTATTAGACAATATTCTGATATTGACATGAATTAATCAGAAATGTTTTTATTAATAGGAAAATTTCTAGTTTCCAGTTGGACTTTTCATCTTCTTAGCACACATATATATACTTCCTTTTGCATTTAAAAAAATTCACCCTCTTTCTGATTCAACATAAGTGAAAAGTCAAAATGTCTACACTTGAGGATGATCAAATATATTTCCTGGACTGTTAGAATTTTGGGGGGTCATAACTCTTCAGAATCTGATAAATGCTATGAATTTTTACCTAAAGAAAAATAAGTGTTTGGATACAGACATACACAAAACTTTTCTTACGGTTTTTATGGAGGTTTTTGGAATTCCTGAATTTGATGGATAGATTCCTATAAAATCAACAGATCTAGGTATACTGTTTGAAGTAGTTTAGATTATGTAATGGTTAGACATGATCCACAAATTTCAGGGGCCATCAATAATAAGGACTTAATTCTCGTTCATGCTACATATCCATTATCACTTGACTATGCTAAGTGATAATTATGCACAGGCCTTTTGCATTTTTGCAAGTCTGGCAATAGACACGGACTGCATTTATTCTTTTATATCTTTTCAAGAATATATAGCTAACAATCTTGGAAGATTGAGATACGTGTCTCTCTAGAGAAAAAGGCAGGCTTGTTTACTGTCCAGAACTATAAAACTAATGTCTTTCTCTGGTACAAATGTTAGACCATTAAAAAGATTCGGGTGCCCTAAGTGAGTGGTTCCTCTCCTGTCAAATACCCCAGCAGGTGTGCAAGCATTTCCCGTCTTCTTTGTGTCACCCAGTGAGAATGGACACCTAGGGAACTTGAACAAAGACAATAATGTTGCTGTTGTTATTACTGCAAGTAATAAATTCCTTTGCCTCTGATCCAACGGCTCTGTACCTTTTGCCAGCATTGTGTGATGCTATCGGCTAATTTGTCATTTTGCAAGTAGAGCGAAGTTTTAGATACTTCACAAGCTACAGTGCTCTTCCGTGTTAACCTCATTTGGGGGCTTGAGCTGATAACGCAGCCTCCATCTGGAAAGCTGCCTGTTCTCATGGCAAAGGGTAAGACGAGAACATGGTAGTGATGTTCTGGCCTTTACAGCTTCTTTTAAACCCATAACTTATATCCCGTTTTCATCCTTCAAAGCGAGTCGCATGCCCAAGCCTGACTTGAATAGGCTGGGCAGTGAATGCTATGTAAAATTACATAATCTACCAAAGCAGGCTAGAAACTTTTGTGCTAGACCTTTAATTACCCATTTTCTCCTCAGCTAAGTGGATTTACGATAGCATCAAGTTTATGATAGCATCTTATCGAAGACCATATTCCTCAGACTTCAAAAATACGTATGCTACTCTCAAAATCTACACCTGACCGCTCTTTACCTACATTGTAACTTATCTGATGGTTTTCTTTAAATTGAGGAATAATGATATCTCCTGACTTTTATCTGTAAAGTCATGGGTTTCAGAAGCAATCTATATTTTTTCCTAAGCATATTAAAATAAATATTTACTTATATACTTATTCATATAATAAATAAGTTACTATCTAATACACATAATTACATAAACTATAATTTGTTATATAAAATTTTATATTATTCATTGAAATAGGAAAAGCGATAGTTATTCATGTGCACCAAACATCCTATCCTGTACCAACCATGGAAACGTTCCACCTTATGACAGACACTAAGGATATTTAGTGTATATAGAATATACACTAAATGTTGTGTCTCTCTCAAATTCATAGGCTTAAACCTAATCCTCAATATCATGGTACTTAGATGTGAGAGTTTGGGAGGTGATTGTGTCATGAAGGCAGAGTCCTTTTGAATGGGATTAGTGACCTTATAAAAGAGTCCCCAGAGCTGACTGCCACTCTCTGACATGTGAGAACACATGTGAGAAGATGGCCATGTATGAACCCGGAAGCAGGTTCTTACTGAACACTGAATTTGCCGTCCGCTTGATCTTGGACTTCTCAATCTCCAGAACTATGGAAAAGTAATTTCTGCTGTTTATAACCCACCCAGTCTATGGTATTCCATACTACTGGCTAAGATGGACTAAAACCTATAGTATATAGATTATCATAATATATATAACAGTCAGATAATAGTTATTTATTTAACTAAGTGCATGGTATATATGAGGTAAGGAACTATGGGACCGGGGTTACAGTGCTGAAAGAAATTGACACAATTGCTGCACTCATAGTACTTATATGTTAGTGGAAAAATGATAAAAAAGGAATGAAACAAAAACAAGTAAACATAAGATGAATAAAAAATTCAGTGAGATTTTTAATGAACAAATTTTTGAGCTAGATCATAAACCAAGGGAATATATTTAAAAAATTTTTGTTCATGTTTTATTTTATATTTGAGAGAGAGAGAGAGAGAGAGAGAGAGAGAGAGAGAGAGCAGGGGCAGAGAGACAGGATCTGAAGCAGGCTCCAAGCTCTGAGCTGTCAGCACAGAGCCCGATACGGGGCTCAAATTCATGAGCAGTGAGATTATGACCTGAGCCAAAGTCGAATGCTCAACCAACTGAGACACCCAGGTTCCCCCCAAGGGAATATATTTTAGATAGATAATTTATATTTAGAAGGAGAAATGACATTTAAACTGAGATATGATGTGTGGGATAGAGCAAGCTATGCAAAAATCAGCCTAGGGGTGGGGAGGGGGAAATATTCTTAATACAGTTTGAAAAGACCATGAGGTGGGAAAGCAGATTGAGGAAATGAATGAAAATTGGTGTGGTTGGAGCAGAGTGAGCCCAGAGGGGATGCTAAAAATCAAAATGAAGTTGGATATTGAAGGCTATTCACAGGGTGTGTTGAGACTAAAATGTCTTCAAAGCATGCGTATATATTTATGAAAAAACAGGAAAAATTTAGAATTTTATTACAAATACAATGGGAAGTTGTTGAAGGGTTTATGCTGGGCAGTATCATGATCCAGTTTATGTGGCAAAAATATTACTCTTGGGAAGAGAAACAAGTATTCATGGCGACTATACTTAGGTGGAGGCAGACTAGAGGGAAAGAAGTGGATGGACTTCAGGCATATTGAAAAGGAAGAATGGCAGATATTTTGGTCAAATGGATGTGTAAATTATGAGAAGCGTGACTGCTAGGTTTCTGACTTCAAGAACCAGAAAAATGATAATGTTCATTATTTCCTTAGAGGGAGGAAGATCTGTTTGCGGATTGATGGTGGTACAATGCTGTGAACCACGCGTTTCATTTTGAACAGGCAAGGTGATGAGGTATCTGCGAGATATATAATTGGAAATGTTAAATAGTAGGTTGAATAGATTATCATAAAACTCAGAAGAGATATTTTGGGTAGAAATATAAGTTTATGAACTATCATAATATGATGGCATTTAAAACTATGGAATAATATCATATAATCAGAAAGAGAGTACAGAAGGAAACAAATAGAGGACCAGGTCCATGGCCACAGAAACACAATTATTGATGGGCTAATAGAGAAATAGAAACAGAGGAATAAGGAAAAACAGAAAAATGCGGTGTCATAGAAGCAAAGAGTGAGGAGTCTTCCAGCAAAATAAAATAGTCAACCTTTAATTTTTGATCAGAGATTTAGTTACTTTAAGATAGAAAAGGTCCCTTTCAATTTGGAAACACAGGGGTAATTGGTATTTTGAAAACCATGGTTTGACAGGACGATGGGGATAGAAACTAGGTTGGATTGAGTCAAAAAGTCAATAGAAGGTGTTAGCGAATCAAGACAGCACATTTAAGAAGATTTACCTGGAGACAGAGCTGGAAAATGAAATATTTGAAAGGAGACAAGGGATAAAGTTTTTTTTGTTTGTTTGTTTTGTTTTTGTTTTTTGTTTTTTGTTTTTTGCTGTAGTGTTAATGAACATAGTTCCTTAGGGCATGGTATATGCTTATGAGAACAATGGGAATGACTCAGAAGACAGTGAGAGATTTCAGGAAAAGAAATCTTTGAGTAGAATATTAAGTAGTAAAGTTCTTGGTCAGGGTAGGAAGGGAGGGCTCAGAGCACAGCAGAAAGGACTGGCATTTGACACAAAAAAGGTGGATATCGCTTCTATTCTAACAGGAAAGGAGAAAACGAAACATGTTTCGAGATGCAAGGAGATTTCTAACTTCAGTGGCAAGAACATGAAGGATTATCAGCACATTTGATGATTATTATCTTCTCAAAGAAGTATAGAGTGAGAATTGATCATTAGTTGAAGGTGAGAGTAAAAAACGGGTGGGTCATTTAAGAAAAGGTGCTTAGGAATGTTAGGTTTTGGGGAAATTTAGAAATGGGGAAACAGTCCTGAATGCCTATTGGTGGATGTGAACTTTAAATCAGAGAGCAGCTAGAGAGTGGCTGTGTAGTTTTTCTTGTACGGGTGCACGATGCTGGCAAAAATATGGCAGGTAGGAATCATCTCAGGTTGGAATTTTCTCCACAGAAAATGATGGAAGTAAAGGGTGAGGAAACTGAGAGTATTTGAAAAGAATATAGATGATGATAGACTGTGAAATCGGTATTTAATAAGAAGGATGGTGTTACCTGAAAGGAGTTGAAAGATAATGAGACGTTAATGTGGTCAATGAATAAGAGGTTTCAATAAAGTCAAAAACTGCGTCAGTGGCTTCAGAGGTGGGGGCAGGGGCGAGATGGGTGAAGGAGTCAAAAGATACAAACTTCCAGTTATAAAATAAATAAGCCCTGGAATTAAATGTATAACAGAGTGACTGCAGTTAATAATACTGAATTGTATATTTGGAAGTTGCTAACAAAGTAGATCTTAAAAGTTCTCATCACAAGAAAAAAAATGTAACTATGTGAGGTGATATACGTTAACTAGACTTAGTGTGGTGATCATTTTGCAAAATAAGCAAATGCTGAATGATAATGCTGCACACCTGGAACTAATATAATGTTACATGTCAATTATATCTCAATGTAAAAGAAAAAGACTGAGTCACTGGGCATAGAGTTAGGATGTCTTCATCAGATACTGGCCAATCCCCTTCTAGCTATTTTATTCTAGGGACTAGTAATTTCCTAGCTAATGCTTTTCAAATGCCTCTTTAAGATATGTAAAAATCACAATCATTGGTTATTAATATAATAATGATGGTGAAGGGCTTGGCGTAAGCTCTGAAGTGTAGAGAGTCCCATTACATAAGGATGCATGTATTTGTCATGGGCGTGGTAGGCTGTGGTTTTGCAATTTTTCCTGCATCAAACAGTGCCATGGCGACCAAACTTGAGCCCTGTATTAGATGATCCCCAAAGAAAACCATTATACGAGTGTTTAATAAATGCTTTCGTTGATGAGGGTGACAATGGATGGTGTCCTGTTTTCTAAGTAAGTAGAAGTAAAGTAAATATTGGTTTTCTGAATGGAAAGAAACAGAGAGACTCTTCATTAATATTTATGTGTAAGGTTCAAAGTCATGAATGTAATATGATATTTTTTCTCCTGTTATACAAATTAGTATGCCATCATATGACATGACTCTAGAAAGAATGCTGATATTTAAAACATTGGATTATATACTAATGATCTCATAATTTACAAATCCTTTTAATAAGTGTTTGAAAAGATTTATGGAATGATTATTTATATGTAACAGAATACTAATACAAATTGGCATTTATATTTAACTACTCTTTGATTTCCTTTGTGTTTTCCTTTTGAGGTACTGCTGAGTTTTATTTGACTATTTCTTAATTTTAGGACTATCTAGAAAATAGCACTGCATTCACAAGTGTTGTTTTGTTTTTAAACACTAAGCATATTTGAAAAGGTTAAACTTTCAAACAGTGTCTAATTCTCATCATAGCCATTTCTGAAACTCAAACCTAGGTTTAAAAACAAATTAAAAAACAAGAGCAAAACTCTAGCAGTAAGATTCTTAGAAAAAAAATAAAGTAACAACTAACACCAAGATGTACAATACATTTCATTTTCTTCTTTCTGAAGTTATGTAGATGTGATATACGAGTTAAAGTAGTGCTTAAGAAGGGAACCTTTGTGCAATAATAATGCTTGGGAGTTAATTTAACGTTCTTTACATCAGAGAACTCTGATTTGGAAACAAAGTCTCTTTTAGATATTAGAATCTTCAACAAAACAGAGCTCAGAAGCTAGAAAATGGAAGGGGGAAGGGAAGGAGATCATTGGAAAGCAAGAACATAATAAACATACAAAAATTATGCCTGGACACTGAACGTCAGCCCTCAATGGTGTACTGGTTGAGAGAAGGTTGAGGGCTGTTGTTTATAATGGATGCTGTGGGACCCCCTTGATCTCCCCTTGAGAACTGAATCCTCCAGCTGTTTAGAGGTTTGGTGGCTGCTGTCCTTTCAACCAGACCAAAGGCAGGAGCAGCCTGGACCAAGATGTTGTCCCATTCCCATAACTGATCCATGCAGAGATACCAAGGCTCAGATGCCTTGTCTCAATTCAGAACAACTCTGAAGGGCTATCCCAACTTCAGAGCTCACTATGAAATAAGCTGAGGCCTCTGTGCAACTGTATGAGAGTTGATCTTCTCTCCATCCCAATCCTCTTGCCCTCACTCCCTCACAGGTATTGTTACTGACAGCATTCCCTAGCAGACCTCTTGCACATGGGTTTTCTGCACAGGTTCTGTTTGGTGGGGAAATTGACCGAATCAGCGTTCTTACTACATGACTATTTGCCAATCTGATTCGGGAAGCCCTAACATTTGGGATCCTTCCTACAGAAATCTCTTGATTCATGGAATCCTTATTAAACATTCAAAGTGAAATTGAGGTCTGCTGCTTTTTATAAGCTTACCTGTCTATTCTATGCCTGCATAGATGTGCTTATGTTATCTCAACCTTTCTAAGGATTTATCTTCTTATAAAAGAAACATTTAAAATGTGCATAGATACTTAGGTAAAATAATGTTTATTATAGCATTATTTATAATAGAAAAAATCAGGAGACAGTAACAAACACTTTAAACTAAAGGTTTGAAGTTTGCCAAAAGTCAATAGGGAATGAGAAAATAAATGTGGAAAACACATTAAAAAATTGTGGTAATGTTATTACTTACTTATCATTGCTCTAGGCTGTATCCGTTTCCTTCCCTATATTCTCCATATTCTATGCTTTCCCTTGGATAATAACTGCAGTAATAAATATTTAAATGTGTAAATAAACCATACTTTTACTTTACTGTGTGCTTTATATTCCTCCAACATTAAATATCTTCTTTGGATTAGGAGATTTCCTCTGAATATCTTTTTCCAAATACAGATGATATTTAATTTTTTTTTTTTGTCTTTAGTCTACTAGAGTCTTTTGGTGTTTTCTAATTCACGCTAGAGTGCTGCTTCTAGGAGAACTTCATAGATGGACTGAGTAAATCAATAAATACCTTCCTTGTCAACTCCATTTCCAAGTATCTTCCGAAAGGTGGCGGTAATCAAAGTAGAATTCAAACACTTCCAAATACATCTAAAGTGCGGGTTTATTACTCTAATTATTTTCCGTGAACGCAGTTCTACTTTATTACCCAAATGAGAGTTATTATTGTCTTTCCTTCTGATGATTGCATCTGTGGTATTTATTTCAGGGTTTTTAAGACCCTTTAAAGCCTATTTAGGTTTTCTTTTTTTTATGAATTTAATGCTAATTAAAATAATGGGTTAGTAGGCTTGGAAAATCAAATCATTATTCAGCCAGAACAATGGAAGAGATTATTTAATTGACCACCTCAAATCATATTAAACCAATCCTGGAAGAATCACCGCCAAGATGCAAATGGTGCAGGTACTGTCATACTTTCTATAGGATACTAAACTTTCTTTCTTCCAGGTGTTTTTTTAAAAATAAACTTAAAGGCTGATGGTTAACCTCTGACTTTAATATGGAAGGCAACTGGACATTTATCCACTTAAGCCCTATCATTATTCTTTTATTAATTTCTATAGATGTAGTAATTTCAACTGATGGTATGGAAATCAAGCAGGATTCAGAGTAGGGCTTAATAATATCACCAAGTACTTTGTCAACACAGGTGGCTGTACTGAAAGTGAATCACAGCCATTATTCAATTTCCAGCCATGGTGGTAATTTGTTCTGCCAGGATTAAGATTATAGAAGGGAAGCCCTTTTTACTAGGAGAGGAATGATATTTAATGATAAAATGGAAAGATATTTGTCATGGCTTGCAATTTTGCAAGTATTTCTTCATGGTCATATCAATTACATCTGTTTCCATACAGTGAATTAATAATAGATCCTATCTGTTTTTTGATTTTTATAAACTGAATAAATGTTTTGGTGTTGGAAAGTTAGAAACAGATTTGGGGAGAGCAAACCAAACCAGACTGGGTTCAACAAACACCTGACTCATCAGATTAGTTTTTTTTTTTTAATTTTTTTTTCAACGTTTATTTATTTTTAGGACAGAGAGAGACAGAGCATGAACGGGGGAGGGGCAGAGAGAGAGGGGGACACAGAATCGGAAACAGGCTCCAGGCTCCGAGCCATCAGCCCAGAGCCTGACGCGGGGCTCGAACTCATGGACCGCGAGATCGTGACCTGGCTGAAGTCGGACACTTAACCGACTGCGCCACCCAGGCGCCCCTAATCAGATTAGTTTTTATCTGATGGGCACACTACCCTAAGTGTGCCATCACCAAGTGGGGGTTCAGAGAAATAGATACTTATATGCTGTGCTTATAGCATACATTAACAACCTTTTGGGAAGCCAGTTGAACTATATTAAAGTCTCTAAAATGTGTTCAATATTTTTTCAGCAATTTCACTTACAGAAACCAATTTTATGGAGTTAAACAATAGTGTGTGAAAATTCAATTGTAAGAATGTTCGGGGTGGGTGGGTGGCTCAGTTGGTTGAGTGTGTAACTCTTTCAGCTCAGATCCTGATCTTAGGGTCATGGAATCGAGTCGGGTGTCGATTCTCTCTTTCTTAAGAGAGATTCTTAAGATTCTTAAGATTCTCTCTTTCTCCCTCTGTTCCTCTGCCCTGCTAGCGCTCTTTCTCTCTCAAATTTAAAAAAAAACAGGAATGTTCATCACCGGGTTGCTTCTAATAGAGAAAAAATAGAAAAAAAATGTCCAACTATTATATTTCTCAAATAAATTAAGGTATGTAGGAACAAGGGAATTGTGTGACTCTGTAGTAGAAGAATATTGACAGGAAAAGATGTTTAAGACCCAGCAATAAAACCATATGTCTGGTGTGTTAAACCTTATGTACATTCACAGAAAGTAACTGAAAAACACACGGTGACAACTCTGAGAGGAA
The DNA here is from genome assembly GCF_018350175.1 of Felis catus. Taxonomy (NCBI): domain Eukaryota; kingdom Metazoa; phylum Chordata; class Mammalia; order Carnivora; family Felidae; genus Felis; species Felis catus. The sequence continues at coordinate 25,684,728 of NC_058385.1, read as the reverse complement.
TTAGTGGCAGGTGCCTCTTCTTTTTGCTTCATTTTATTTTCTAAAAGTAGTTTTACAATGATGATGCATTTATTTTGTAAGGAGGGAAACGTTAAAAAGCAGAGCACATGTCAGGGACTGGTAAGTCAAGGGAGATAACTCTACTTACGTCTGAATTTTCATCTTTGACAGAAACACAAACTGAGAAGGGACGTGGAACTGTAAGGAACACATTGTTTTCTCATGCCAGGATAGCACTAATTTTAGAAGTTTAAATTTAGGGATTTAACATTTTGGAGCAACAGATTCATAGTCATAGCTTATGCCTTCTCAATAGTATTTGTCAAGATCACACAAGTGTGCAATTTGTGTGAGATAGATACGCATTGCATAACTCACATGCAATCGACCTTATTTGTCAATATATTAACACATGCTTCAGCAAGAAAAAATTTTTGACATCCTACAAAATATGTATTGGGAAGAAAATAATAATAAAATGTTATTTTCATTTTTCCCTCTAACTGACCACAAGCTACTTGTGGTTGTTTACTTGTATGTACGTTGATTACTCTGCAGGACAGCAAAAGTCGTGAGTCATATTGAAAATGGAATTAAAATGCAGTGCTTTTTGCTTATTCATTTATTTATTTGCTTGTTTTTTATTGAATTGTAATGCACGTACAATATTAGCTTAAGGTTACAACTTCATACACATTAAGAAATGGTCACCACAGTAAGTGGAGTTATCATCTGTTACCACACAGTTATTATAATATTACTGACTACATTCTCTGTGCTATACTTTATGCCCCTGTGACTTATTTATTTTATAACTGGAAGGTTGTACTTCTTCATCTCCTTCATCTATATTTGCCTATCCACCAACCCCACTCCCCTCTGTCAACCACCAGTTTGCTCTTTATATTCATGAGTATGTTTCTCTATGTCTTCTCTGGCAAAATGTCTGTTCAGGTCATCTGCCAATTTTTTTTTTAAGTTTATTTGTTTCGAGGGGCAGAGACAGAGAGAGAGAGAGAATCCCAAGCAGGCTCTGTGCTGTCAGTACAGTGCCTGATGCAAGGCTCAGACTCACAAATCATGAGATCATGACCCTAACTGAGCCGCCCGGGTGGCCCTCATCTGCCAAGTTTTTAATCAGATTATTTGTTTCAGTGGTGTTAAGTTGTATGTATTTTTAATATCACTTACAAATATGGTCTCACATTCAATAGATTGCCTTTTTGCTTTGTTGATGGTTATCTTTGCTGAGCAAAGTTTTTTAGTCTGATATAGTGCCATTTATTTATTTTTTATTTTGTTCATCTTACCTGAGGAGACAGTCCCCCAAAAATATTGCTAAAACTGATATCCAAGGGTTTACTGCTTATGTTTTCTTTTAGGAGTTTTATATTTTCAGGTCTTGCATTTAGGCCTTTAATCAAGTTTATTCTTGTATATGATGTAAGAAAGTGATCCAGTTTCATTCTTTTGCACATATCTGTCCAGTTTTCCAAATGGCATTGATTGAAGGGACTATCTTTTCCCCACAAACACACTATTGTTTAAACCATCCAGTCTACAGTATTAGGTTATGGCAACTCCAGCAGACTAATTTATCACATTTATCAGAACTTACTGTCTTTTGCCATCATTTTCTTTGCCATTTCTCAATTTTCTCAAAGCTTTAAGTATATCTAAGGTTTTAGTAGCAATTTAATAATAATTTATCTTAAATATAGATTGTTAAACGAAATAAAACCAAACATGCTCTCCTACATTCAGGCCTTTCTTAAACATTATTTGATATAATAAATGCGTGATTTATCATAGTTCTGCACTAACTTAGGAGCATATTTTCCCAAAAGTTTGTAAGAATATGGCTTTATATTCTGTTTAATTACATACGGGTTTCTATTAAATAAAAATTGAACATTTGTTCCATATGACAGTAGACCTGTTTTGTGATAATCTCTCTCACCGTCTTTTGTTTGATGTACTCGTTTAATACTTGAATCCCATATTTTAACCTAAACTACCCTGAGACTGCCAAGTTATTGGAATATTTATGGATTTCATTTTATATGTCACCATATCTGATTTCCAGCCACATCAATTAAAATATATAAATCTCAATGAAGTGAAAATAGGATCAGAAAAACATAATGTTTCTTAAATGCTCCAAACACTCCTTCTACATTACCTGGAATACCAAACTGTAATGCTGCACTGTCTGCATACAGATGCCAAATAGGTGTCATGCAAATCAGGAGCAAGTCATTGACAGATAAATTAAATAGTCATGATCTGAATATTGAGTTTAGGCAAGCATCACAGTCTATTGGCGCCAAGTTAGATTTCTTGTCCTGTACAAAAATGTTATGTTGTTCTCGTTAAGCAGTCATCCATCTAAGTGACTTCAAGGCCCTTAAGACCTGAATAGGCAAAGCTCATCTATCAGCCTCTTGACTTCAGTCAGCCCCACAGCGGGTACCGTAATAGCTGAGTCTCTGTATTCTGATTATTTTGTTACATGAACACATTTAACATCACAGTTTTATTATAATTTTATAGTGAGATACTGGTTGGCCTTCATTAAAACCTCTTTGTGTTGTGTTAACCTGTAGCTATAAACTCTGATACAAAGATCGGGTCTTTTGTACGACTTCAGCGGTAGTCTAGGAAAAATGATTTTCTAATAACTAAATGCAGTGATGCTTGTCATCTATCCACAGAATCTTTCCAAAGCAGGCTAAAATGACAGGACCTATAAAATGGCAAACAATAACAGAGGCAATTTTAAATTCAAAACAGGCGATTCTACTGTACATCTTTAATCAGTATATTAAATCCCAACTAGTATAGTAATTTTGAGTAACAAATTTAAGTAAAAATTAAGTTAAACCAGCTTTTTGGCATCATCCCAAGAAATAATCATTCGATGATTTAATTAAAGTTTTTTTGGGTTAAAAATAATTGCAAACTCTAATTGCAAAAATAAATTTATAATGATAATATTTCCTCAAAATAATTTAATTTTTTTTAAAGTTTATTTATTTTTGAGAGAGAGAGAGAAAGAGCACAATCTGGGGAAGGGCAGAGAGAGAGGGAGACACAGAATCTGAAGCGGAAAGCCCGATGCAGGGCTCAAACCCATGAACCGGGAGATCATGAGCTGAGCTGAAGTCAGATGCTTAACAAACTGAGCCACCCAGACGGCCCTCCTCAAAATAACTTAAAGTTAAAACAATTTAAATGAAAATAGCTATCAATGTAAATGGCAAAATTATCCTTTTTGTGATGATGAACAGAATCTTTCCAAGATTGGAAGATATATTTTGAAATCAGCAATAAAAGGGGCACCTGAATGGCTCAGTCAGTTAAGTATCCCACTCTTGATTTCTGCTCAGATGAATCTCACAGTCTCAGTTGGGGTCTGCACTGACAGTGTGGAGCCCACTTAGGATCCTCTGTCTCCCTGTCTCTCTGCCCTTCCCCTCTTGCTCCCCCCCTCTCTCTCAAAATAAACAAACAAACAAACAAACATAAAAAATCAACAATAATAGAGAAGGAAACCTAACAAACATATTTAGAATGTATAAAATTATAATACATTTTTTAAAATGTGGAGTGATGGTATATAAATAAGCTGAGAAATCTATATAATAAAACTGCACAATACTTTTACTTTTTTTAATGTTTATTCTTGAAAGAGAGAGAGAGAGACAGCATGAGTGGGGGAGGGGCAGAGAGAGAGAGAAAGGGAGACACAGAATCTGAAGCAGGCTCCAGGCTCTGAGCTCTCAGCACAGTGCCCAACACGGGGCTCAAACTCATGAACCGAGAGATCATGACCTGAGCCTAAGTTGGACACTTAACCGACTGAGCCACCCAGGCTCAGTCACAAACTTCACAATACTTTTAAAATAAACAAATATTTATTGACGACTTAAGTACTGCAGACCTTCGTATTGTTTTTCTTTTAACTGTAATTGCCAACCTATAAACTAGGCAATTGTGCCTAGTTTAAACTGAGAAAAAACTGAAGCTAGTAAGAAGGTAAATCTTTTTCCCTTACACAGCTTTATCAAAGTATGATTGATATACAATAAGCAGAACTACTTAAAGTATTATGTTTGAATTCTCAGAAATCTTAGCAAACCAAATTCAGAAGTACATAAGAAAAATCATACATCATACTCAAGTTGGATCTATTCCTGGGATGTAAGGATGGTTCAATGTATGCAAATCAATATATATGATATACCACATTAACAAAGTGTAAAGGATAAAAATTATGATCATCTCAATAGATGCAGAAAAAGCAAAAAAAAAAAAAGCCCTTGACAAAATTCAACATACTTTCATGTTAAAAACTCTAAACAGACTGGTTATAAAGGAAGGAACTTCAACATAATAAAGGTCATATATGACAAGATTATAGCGAACATCATACTCAATGGTCAAAAGCTGAATTTTTTTTCCTTTAAGATCAGGAAAAGACAAGGATATCCATTCTTGACGCTTTTATTTATCATGGTACTGAAGGTCCTAGCCAGAGCACTTAAGCAAGAAAAAGAAATAAAAGGCATCAGAATTGAAGAGGAAGAAGTAAAATTGCGTCTGTTCTCAGATGACATGATGCTATATGTAGAAAACCATAAAGACTCCACCCCAACTGTCAAAGCTAATAAATGAACTCAGTAAGGTTGCAGTATACAGAATCAATATATAAAAAATCAGTTGTATTTCTATACACTAAAACAAATTATCTGAAAAAGAAATAAAGAAAATGATACCATTTGTAATGGAATCAAAAAGAATTAAACACTTAGGAATACACTTAACCAAAGAAGTAAAAGATCTTTACAATGAAAAATATAAGGCATTGATAAAATAAATTGAAGAAGACAGAAATATATTGAGAAGTATTCATGTTCATGGACTAGAAGAATAAAAGTGTTAAAATGTTCATAATACCCAAAGGCATCTGCAGATTCAATGCAATTCCTATCAAAATTCCAATGACATTTCTCACAAAAATAGAAAAGCAGTCTTCAAATTTGTATGTAGCTGCAAAAAACCCCAAATAGACAAAATAATCTTGATAATGGAGAACAAATCTGAAGGCATCATACTTTCTCATTTCTTTTTTTAAAAAATTTTTTTTTCAACGTTTATTTATTTTTGGGACAGAGAGAGACAGACCATGAACAGGGGAGGGGCAGAGAGAGAGGGAGACACAGAATCAGAAACAGGCTCCAAACTCCGAGCCATCAGCCCAGAGCCTGACGCGGGGCTCGAACTCCTGGACCGCGAGATCGTGACCTGGCTGAAGTCGGACGCCTAACCGACTGCGCCACCCAGGCGCCCCTCTCATTTCAAACTATATTATGAACGATAATAATCAAGCAATATGGTATTGGCATAAAAACAGTCACATAGATAAATGGAACAAAATAGAGAGCTCAGAAATAAACCCATGCATCTATGGCCAATTAATATTTTACAGAAGAATCAAGAATATTCATAAATAATTAGTGTTGGGAAAACTAGATATCCACATGCAAAATATTCATAAATACATAGTGTTGAGGAAACTGGATTTCCACATGCAAAATGATGAAACTAGATCCTGATCTTACATCATGGACAAAAATCAACTAAATATGAAAAAAATCTTGAACATAAAATCTGAAACTTTAAAACTCTTAGAAGAAAACATAGGGAAGACCTCCTTCACATTGGATTTGGCCATGTGTTTTTGGATTTGGCCCCAAAATCAAAGGCAAGAGAAGCAGAAATAAACAAATGGAACTAAATTAGACTAAAAAGCTATGCACAGCAAAGGAAACCATCAACGGAATGAAAAGGTAACATATGGAATGGAAGAAAATATTTGCAGACCAACTATTTGGTGAGAGGTTAATACCCAAAATATATAAGTAATATATACAACTCAATTAAAATTAAATAACCCAATTAAAAAAATGGACAAGGACCTGAATTGAAAAATTTTCAGACATAAAAATGACCAACAGGTACATGAAAGGTGCTCAACGTTACTAATCATCGGGGAAATGCAAATCAAAACCACAATGAGATATCACCTCATACCTGTTACGATGTCTATTATCAAAAGACAAGAACAACAAATCCTGGTGAGGATATGAATAAAGGTAACACTTGTACACCGTTGGTAGGAATATAAACTAGGTTAGCCATTATGGAAACCAGTATAGAGGTTTCTCAAGAGGTTAACAATAGAACTACTTTGTGATTCAGCAATCCCAGTTCTAGGTATATATCCAAAGGAAATAAAATCACTATTTTGAAGAGATATCTGCACCCCACGTTCATTGGAGCATTATTCACGACACTCAAGATATCAAAACAACCTAAGTGTCCATAAATGGATGAATGGGTAAAGAAGATGTGGTATACAGTGGAATATTAAGCCTGAAAAAAGAAGAAAATACTGTCATTTGCAACAACAGGAATGAATCTCAGTGGCATTATGTTAAGTGAAATAAGCCAGAGAGAAAAATACTACATGGTATCATTCATATGTGGGATCTGAAAAAAAAAAAAAAAGTTGAGCTCATAGAAGCAGAGAGTAAATGGTATTTCCCAGGGTCTAGGGGGTCAGGTAAATAGAGAGAGGTTAGTAAAACAGCACATTTTAGTTATAAGATGAATAAGTTCTGAGGATATAATGTAAAACATGGTGACTAGTTGATAATACAATATTGTATAACTGAAATTTGCTAAGAAAGTAGAATTTAAGTGTTCTTACTAAAAAGGTAAATATGTGAGATGATAGATATATTAAGTCAGTTAAGGAATCCTTTCATAATGTGTACATACATCAATCATCACATCATACACTTTTAATATATTACAAATTCATTTGTCAGTTTCATGTTAATATAGCTGAAAAAAATGTATAAGTGCATATGAAACAAAGAAAATGAGCCTCCGAGGGAAATAACAAGAAAGAAAGAAAGAAACAAAAAAGGAAGGAAGGAAGGAAGGAAGGAAGGAAGGAAGGAAGGAAGGAAGGAAAAAAGGAGGGAGGGAAGGAAGGAAAGAAGAGAGGAAGGAAGGGAGGAAAAGGTAAAATTGGTAAAATTTTGATATACATATATATTTGTAAAACTATCACCACACTCAAGGTAGCAAACACGCAATCATCCCCAAAAGTTTCCATGTGACCCTTTGTAATACTACTTTCTCATCCCTTGCCACATTCCCTTATGTGCTATCTATATGATTTAAATATAGGTTTAAAATAGCTTAAAGTATGTGGATGAAAAAAATATGTAGCAAGCAAAGAATAAACATAAGAAAGGTGGTATGGTCATTTTAATACCAAAATAAATAATACTTGCATGCTAGAAGTGATAAAGAGAAGTTATTACAATGATGAAAAGGTGAATTTATCATAAAATAATAATACAACTACATATGCACATAATAACTGAGTTTCAAAATTTATTAAGCAAATAATCAAGCACACAGGAAATCAAAACTAATAGTCACTGTACTGGGCACTGTAGGTATAGAACATAAAGTTCCATTGGGTAGTGCTGATCTATAGAGGTTTGAGGGAAGTAGCCCAAGAATTACATATTTAGTCAAATTTTGTCCATGTATAAATACAATAGAAATCTGAGAATACAAAAATATTCGGAGAATATAACACTTGTGAATTCTTGAAAAATTCTCTTTACTAACTGTTGGCTAGAATTAGCCAATCAAGATTTGGTGCCCAATAAGAACTCTGAAATGTGGCCCTTTTATGGGAAAACTTAGTTGGGAGGCATTAAAATCATTGAATGGGTAGAAGGATCTAGATGACTGGTCACCCTTATTATAAATCAAATGCTCATGTGATATATAATTCATAAAGAGAATACTACGATGTATAAAACTAGGACAACTATAAGTAAAATAAAAATCTTATTACAATGTAAGAGAGCTGGTGAGGGGAACATGAGAAATTTGGAAGAAGTTTAAATCGGCAAATGTCTTTATATAAAACATAGCAAATAATAAGAAAGCATACAAATATAATATCTAAAACAGAGACTTTGTACATAGAAAGTACATCTCTTTCAATGCTATTCTTGATGCCTCAAATTCAACAATTTAACTCTTTCCTGAATTACATGACTATTAGAATAGGATTTTTACTGATGACAGCAAAATCTCTTGTATGATTTTGTGAACCATAATGTATATATATGTGTGTGTGTGTGTGTGTGTATATATATATATATATATATATATATACATATATATATTTTCCTATCAAATAATTTTTGGTATCAGTGCTTATTATGTAAATATATAGAAACTCATGGAATTTTTTTATACATTAAGAAGACAAATTCTAGAATTTTAAGCCATATGTTTAATGTTGAAGAGAACTGCCTACATAAATGTTGATCATTTGAAAATCTTTCTAATTTTTAAAATTTTGAAATTTCTTTTGAAGAATTTTAAACATCAATATAATTTCTGGAGATTATTACTATTCATATAATTATTTAAAGATTAACATTGTATACCTTCTTAAAAAATGTTTGTTTTGAAACAGTGCATGAGCACCTGTGCATGAGTGGGGGAGAGGGGGAGAGAGAGAGAGAGAGACAGAGAGAGACAGAGAGGCAGAGAGACACAGAGAGTATCCAAGCAGGCTCCACACTGTCAATGCAGACCCTGATGCAGGGCTTGATCTCACGAATGTAGAGATCTTGACCTGAGGTAAAATCAAGAGTCAGAGGCTGAAACCAAGCCCCCCAAGGTTGTATAAATTTTAATAAAAATTTAAAAGACTTCTACTTTACAGGTTAAATTCTCTTCTGCATTTTGCATTCTTACTTTCAGTTTTTCATGTAGGATTATTTGGATGCTTTACCATTCATTTGTTTCTTTAACATCTTTTAGAAAATGTATGGTCTCTTGCTTGAAGATTTTACTGGTACCCTCAAGGGCTTCAAACTTATTACTGCTTTTATACCAGACTTCATGATCGTTTTCTGTTTCTATTCTACATTTAAAACAAAGTATATTCTATTAAAAAATTTACCCAGAACGTTTTCATTTTTGTCATTTGTCCACAATGTGATGAAATATCACATTTTCTAGACAAAATGATGGGTTATCTACTGATGTCTAATTTCAGTGGAAGAGAGCTTTTCTAGGTAAAGAAGCATAGTTTAAAATATTTTTTCTATGTAGAGAAATTAAGATTTACAGAAAAAAATCAGATTTACAGAAAAAAATTTCTGTGAGGAAAATATGTGTTTTCTGACATGTAACTAATGATATAGCTAAAGTGCTAACATTGTTGTGACATCCCAGTTCATCTTGATGAAAACATTGCATTTCTGTGTCAAAATAAATTCGATAACAATTAGGAATGTCATAAATAGAACAACCACATGAAATTCAATTTCATGTGTGAAAATTTTGACAATCACCATTTAAAAGTATTAGTTACTTGTATACCTGTTGTTAAAGATAGCACACTGTTTTTGAACATGAATCTGGGTCCATCCCTGATCAAATTTTCTTTTATATATTGTGAGAGGAAATGCATAATTTGAATTCTGAATCACAGAATTCAAGTTTGAACTGCTTTGCCACATTTCCAAAGGGCAGGAGTACGTTTTGAAGCTTCCTAATGGAAAGTATTTAGGCATCCCTCAACCTAGAACATTGTCTGATTCAAATAACACAATTAGTGGCAAGTTCAATGGCTGCTGTAGATTGTTACCTAGTAAAGATAAATCATTACCAGATTTCATTTCTAGATATGATTAATTGAGAGTCTAAATTAAGACACCTTTTTGAAAAGTTTTCTCCTTAACTCTCAAAACATATGTGAAGTAAAATTATATGTGTATGTATGGATTATAGAAGAAAATATCAATTAAGTTAAAAATAGAGGAAAAAATACCCTCTAGGTTAACTAAGGAAAATGGCAAGGAAGAGAATGGTTAATTGTATGTCTTTTTGTGTGTCTTTTGGAACAAGACACCCTGGGTGTGAATCTTTTACTTACTCGTAGTGTGTGTTGGGCAAAATGTGTAATTAACCCTCAATCATTTTGTTGTGATATGGGGTAAAAAATAGCATCTACTTCACAGAATTGTCATGAGGATTAAATGTATCCGTCCATGTAAATCATTTAGCGTGGTGCCTGGTACATTGTAATCAATCTTCAAGACTATCGTTACTCTTAAAAATAGGATCCATTAACCATAGCATATAGGAGGATCTCTGCGTCTAGTTATGGGTTTCCCCTTGTTTTTGGACTTGAGAAATAATGTAGTGGAAACAGGGATATAAAACTGGACTGTGAGGTACATGCCAAGGTTTTATAGAAACATTTAATTAATGATATTTATAAATTATAGATTTGAATATGTTTTCCACTGACAAGAAGGTGCAGTAATCTTAAATCAGTTATGAAGAAAAAGTAAATCCAGCCATTAGGAAAAAAATTAAATATATTTTTAAATTAAAATTATTGTTAACATTATACTTAACTTTTGTCTGTATGTAACATTTAAGTATTTCCTTTTGCATCTCACTCTCTTGGCATAAAAACATCTTGAAGGATAAATTCCAAACTATTTGAAGCTGTAATTTCTCTCTCTCTTTTTTGAAAGTGAATGAGTTTGTCACATCCTTCCTGAGAACAGGTTTTTCAGAGATGGCAAAGAGAAGTACATAAAGGCATTGGGTATCTATTATTTTTTAAAGTTTTATATTATTTTCTTTTACTATCTTTTGAAACAAAGAGATGAAATTACTTTAATGCTTTTTTTTGGTCTTTGTGAGATTTGTCTAGATGCGGATTTCTTTTTATTTATTTTAATCGGGATTTTCCTTCGCTTCATGAACCTGAGAACTTGTCTTTCATTAAAGCTGGAAACCTGTTATTTGAACATTGCCCGTCACATTCTCCCTATTCTCATTTCTGTGATTCCAATTAGTTGTTTGCAATTTCCCTGTGTTCTGTGGCTCATAATCTTTCATATTTTTCATCTTTTGTCTGTTTGTCCCACGTTTTACCCCTGTTTTCCAGTTCACAATTCTTTCTCCAGGTATGTCTCATAGGCTGCTTATGGCCATTGTGTATAATTTCAATTGCACATTTTGAAATGTTTATTTATTTATTTTTAGAGAGAGAAAGAGAGAGTGTGTGCAAGCAGGGAAGGGGTGGAAAGAGAGTGAGTGAGACAGAGAGAGAGAGAAAGAGAGAGAGAATCCCAAGCAGGCTCTGTATTGTTACATTGTCAGCACAGAACCCGATTCAGGGTTCGATCCCACCAATCGTGAGATCATGACCTGAGCTGAAATCAAGAGTCAGTTGCTCAACCGACTGAGCCCCCTAGGTGTCCCTCAATTGCACATTTTAATTACTGGAAGTTCCATTTTTTCCCCCAATCTACTTGTTTCTCTAATCTTATAATAACTAATTTGTGTTTTTATTTTATTCTCATTTTGGGGTAAACAATTTAAACATAGTTATCTTAAATTCTGTAGGTGGAGATTCCAGGATCTGTAGTCCTTAGGAGTTTAATTTTGCTCTTTTTTGTTTTGCTGACTCTTGATCATGGTGGCTTTATTTTCTTGTGTTTTGAAATTATGTTTCTGAGCTCATATTTGGCTAATCTAACTGTAGAAATTCTTTGGGGCCTGAAATGAAGAGACGTTCCTTCAGAGAGGTTAAGGGAAGCTAACAATGTCCTTTAAGTTATTTTTTTAGGTTGAGGTTTCCCTGTCAATGCAGGTAATGCCATTTAAGTGCCAAACTTGCGTGAAGAAAGACCTGGGATTATAAATTCTCCAGGAGATCTGTAGGAAGAATGGGAGGCAGGTAAGGCTAGATTCTTCTTCCGCTTCCTTTTCTTCTTCCCTCCTTCTTCCCCTTCTCCTTCCCCTCATCTTTCTCCTCCTCTTCCTTCTCCAATCCAGGAGGCTCATGCCAAGGGAACTGTGTTGTCCCATTATCTTCCTTGGCCAGCAAATGGAATTTTGTTTTTCTTAGCTCATTCTAACCAAAGTATGGTCCTCTGAGGATCCTACATTTTGAACAATGTTTTCATTGTAGCTCTCCACCATGGGTGAGCCCTAAGCCTTCCATCCTATTCATACAGAAATATGAAAACATTTACATTCCTGAGTGTGGCAAACACCCAAGCATGGAGGTTGCTTTAACACGCATACATGATTTGCTGTTTTCTTTTACGTATTTTTCTGGACTGCGGGACTGACTGTGCCTTCAATTTTTGGGCCTTCTGAAATACATTTAGCACTTTTTCTTTTCTGTGTTTCAGTCATAATTTCCCTAATGTGAAGATTTTTAATATTGCTTATCTGTCACTTTCCCAGAAGTGGAAGTCCACTGTGCATACTCATTCAGTTAAAGGTATTGAAACATAAACTTAAAAACAAATCTAGTGCCGAATCAGATGGTTAGCCCCACTTTCTTCTTGGAGACTTAATTGTCTTTGAAGTACTTTAGTTCTTGATCTTTTCTGTCTGATGAACTTGTTTCCTTGGACTCTAGATCTCCTGCCCCCAAATAATAAATACCTCCTCATTCTGGCTGCAGTGCACATTGTCTGTCTCTTTGTTGCTGACAACTACATGCCCTCCATGGTCCATATCAGCTGCCTTTTATTGGACATTTCCTCTCCTCCCCCATAACCCCCCTTACCTCAAATGGAGAAAAACTCTGCTTATCTGAAACCTAGATTTTGCTTTTGTTTGATAGAGTTATGACACACCCACCTTTTCCTTTCATGACTGGGCTTTCCTTTCCAGACCTTTCCCCTGGTCTTGGAATTACCTTTAGACTCCTGTGTTTGTGTGCTTAATCCTCTCATCACTAAACCCTGGTGTTACCAGCTTTCGTTTTCCCTGGGTTCTCAGTCTCTGTTTTCTCTCATCCCACCTGCCTCACTGCCATCTACTCTCTAGTTGTGCAACATTCATCCCAGATGATGACGTTCTCTACTATTCTATATGTTTCCGGAAAGGAAACATATTACTTCCTTTTCTTTTTCTCCAACATGGACTTTTCATAGTATTAAATTATAAAATAATACACTTCTCATTTAAAAAATGCCTGCAAACAGTAGAAAGTTAACCACCCTTCCTCCACTCTCACATTCTCCCCACTTAACCCCTCTACCAGTAAATCTCACATGCCAAAGATAATCACTAATAACAGGTTGGTCCTTCATGTAACTTTTTGCATCCAGAACACAAATATAATGACAAATGTCATGCCTTAAATCTCATTTTGTGGGGCGCCTGGGTGGCTCAGTCGAATTAACATCCGACTTCAGCTCAGGTCATGATCTCATAGTCCGCGTGTTCGAGCCCCGAGTGGGGCTCTCTGCTGACAGCTCAGAGCCTGGAGCCTGCTTCGAATTCTGTGTCTCCCTCTCTCTCTGCTCCTCCCCGCTCATGCTCTGTCTCTCTTCTTCAAAAATACATAAAAACATTAGAAAAAAAAATTTTTAATCTTATTTTGTAACCAGACTTTTTCACACAAATTTATCATGGGCATGTTTCTTTATTAATGCATAGAGAATTATCATACTGTTTTTAATTACTACAAAGTATTCAGTTATGTAGAATACACATAATTTATACGCTAGCCCCTACTGAAGAAAATGTAGATTTTCTCTATATTAGAAAAATGCTGCAGGGAATCATTATATGTACAGTACATTGTATGATTTATTTCCATGGGATAAAGTTCTATAAGTGAAATTGGTGAATAAAATGATATGGCCTTTTTAAAATTTGATACATATTGGCAGGTTGACCTCTAAGTAGGTTTATGTTCTTCACACTATTCTTTGTCCGTATAATTGGTAATTAATGGTATTTAATTATCTGTTTTAGTTAGTCATAGCAGCTTTTCTAGTTCTGACATTTGAAATGCCAGTTTTTTCAAATCTTGCTATGCAGAAATGGTTATAGATACAGATAATATCAATGTACATGTAAGTAACTTACTAGCAGTTATACAGTACTTTAGTTTTCTTTTTGTTAACAAATTTGATTATAAATGTATATATTTTTTTTAAAAAGTGGAAATTTCTCCTGCTTTCCACTTCTCTTTCTTTTGCAATTCCCAAGCTTAGATAGTAAGAATATTTTGCTATGTATCCTTCCAGGACTTTATATATATACATATGTGTGTATATATGTGTGTCTATATATGTGTATATGTGTGTGTATATATATATATATATATATATATGGGGTCTTTGTATATGTGCACATCTATACCTTTTTTTTTCTTCCAACGTAAACATTTCATCTTGGGAACTGCAGATACGACTAGCTGCATTCAGTGACTGCATAATATTTAATAGTATGGGTATCAGATTCTTTATTTTAATATTCTTTCAGTGATGCATATCTTGAGTGCCTTAGGTTCTTCATTCTTACAAAATGCTGCAATGGGTCCCTCTGTATATGTGTCATTTTACCATCTTTTCTTGACTGTGGTTCACTCTCCTCTCTTCCTTATCATTATTTTGTTGTTGTTATTGAGAGAGAGAGAGAAAGAGAGAGCACAAGCAGGGGAGAGAGAGAGAGAGAGAGAGAGAGAGAGAGAGAGAGAGAATCTTAAACAGGCTCCATGGCATGCACCTGACCCTGGGCTTGATCCACAACCCTGGGATCATGATCTAAACCTAAATGAAGAGCTGGATGCTCAACGCACTGAGCCAGCCCAGTGCCCCTCCTCTCTTCCTCTTGACAGTGAATGCCTCACTGTCTCAACCCAGCCCTAGGGATCACGAGCCTTCAAAGAAATAAGATCAGAGAAGTTATTGACTTGTTGAGGCAGGTTCCACTGGTAAAAGGAAGAGTGAACTTGAATACAGGACCAGATCCCAAATCTACTTTTCTTCTCGCAAAAAATCTTTGACCATCTAATGTCATATAAAATATCATTTTATTTTGTTCTCTAATTTTTAATGTTATTTTTGTGAGAGAGATAGAGACAGAGTGTGAGTGGGGGAGGGGCAGAGGGAGACACAGAATCCGAAGCAGGCTCCAGATGTGGGGCTCGAACCCATGAACCGTGAGATTATGACCTGAGCTGAAGTCAGACGTTTAACCAACTGAGCCACCCAGGCACTCCTAAAATATCATTTTAAATGCTCTAACTCAGCAATAACAGTTTGCTCATAGTCACTGTATGGAAATCTCACTCCGAGGTTTGCCTTCTAGCTATTGTCAAACCCCTGCATATATTTGAATGTTGTCTGACTTCAGCCAAGCCCAGCATGCTTTTTCATTGCCTTTTTTCGATCTCTAGTTATTTCATTTTTATGGTGTGCGTGGCTTGATCTCTCTGCACTTCAGTCTTCCTCATCCTTGCTTGCAGGATCCCCCACATTAGATCAAAGAAGCAGCCTGCTCTGTCGTCTCAGTTCCACTTGGAAATCAAGCCAGCTTACTTGCTGAACCAGGAGCGGTCATCCTTCTTCATAAAATGTACCTGTGGTACATAGTTACACATCAAAATTTTCTCACATGCATAAATTGAAAAACTGGCAAAGTCAGCAAAACAATAATAGCTAAGAGCCATAATGAATTTATTTCATTATTGCCTCACACTGGGCCAAATTCTTTGCATGCAGTTTGTCATTTAATCCTTCCAATGTCTTTAGGAGGTTGTTACTATTATTGAGTCCATTTTATGGGTTAAATAACTTAGTAAATGATGTTCATCTGTAAGAAAAGAAAGAGGAATTTCAGTTCATGTCTGTCTGTTTCTGGAGCCCAGATATACTATTATTTCTTTAGGTGCATAATCAGGTGCTTAAGCATAATTTCTATTATACTGAGGGACAACTTATCTTTTCATTCATGTAATTTCTGAAATATTAATGGAAACAAATGTGGGGATAGATTCCAGGATATAAATTCCTACAACTTATGATTTTTCAAGATCTTACCCACTGCTCAGAATGAGGACATACTATGTACAAAACTATTGTATCTGTTGCCTTAATCTACCTTGTATGCTATTTTAACTTATGACTTCGGGATTTAATAGAAAATTATAGCTAACTTACCACACTGACCTATTTAAAATAGTTCTAGTGTGAGAGAAGTATGAAAAATAAGCATTGGGGAACCATAGATCTATGATAAAATATGTGGAATGTGTATTGAGATGGAATAATAAGACACATTTAGCAGGCAGATTTAATATGAGAAGTAAAGGAAAGATAGGGAAATTCCAGGCTGCATGGGGTTAGACAAGCCTGCTTCTCATAATAAGCATTCATAATAAAATCCCACCTGTAGGTCAAATCATTCTACTCTGAATATGGTACAAGTGACCCTCGGCCTAGTAGAGAAATGTCTCAGCGTCTGATGTTGGCTTTGATAAAAATATCATTATTGTTTTAATAATATTTTGTCAGTCTAATAGCCATTGTTCTCACAATTCACTTTATTCAACAAATTATGAGATTGTTTTCAGAGTTTCAACAAACAAAATAAAGCCTTGCAAAAGAGAGAGAAAACACCATCACCGTTCCTAGGAAAACAGGCAGACTGTAGTAGGATAGAAGGCATAATTGCATGCTTTGATATTTATGATGAAAGACCAGAGCTGAAAGAAAAATGACAAAAATGCTATCTTAGCCCTTTATGAAACAAAGAAAACTTGAAGGTCGTGCAATAGTAATTTTCATCATTCCTTCCAAAGCCTTGCCAAGCTTTGAAAATTCATATGTAATAGCAGCTAGCTTTTCTAAGTGAAAATACATTGAAATCATCCTGGGATACGTAGTCTATTAAAGGAAAAACTGTATTTTCTTCCCATAAAGAAAATAAAATTTTATTTCAGGACCTGATATTGACTCTATTTAAATACACGTATTTTTTAATCCACACAATACTGTATTGTATGTCTCTTTCTTTCTTTCTTTTTTTCTTTCTTCCCTTCCTTCCTTCTTTCATTCCCTCTTTCTCTTTCTTTCTTTTTTTCTTTCTTTCTGCTTCTTTCTTTCTTTCTTTCTTTCTTCTTCTTTCTTTTTTCTTCTTTTATTCTCATGAAGCAGAGTTATTTAAAAATCAAGGGTCGCATGTATTCAACAATCTCCTGAAAATTATTGTGCTAAAAAATCACTTTCTAGACGAAGAGTAGGATGAGATATCTAAAATCCTGGGTTTTTTTCTAGTTCTATTATGGATAGTGTGAAAATTATATAAATAAAATTTTTCTCAAGAACTTTAAGTGAAATAGTCTGAATATTTTAGAGTTGTTTATAAAACTCTCTCTTTTGTATCAGTTGAACATATGATAAAAGAGTCAGAAGTTGTGCTTTCTAAAAGAGCTTATTTATGTACATTCATATATTCACTGACTCAAGCTTTTAGTATTTCACTACTGAGAAATATACAATATTTTTAAATGATTCCCAAACTCATTGTCTCCAATCTCGGTACAGAAATGAGTCAGTTTCACAGGATGATTAACTGTACTAGCCTAGTCCCAATGTATGTCTAAAATAATAACTGTGGAAATAGTAAAATATTTATTTCCTTTCATGTTATCTCATTTTCGGTAATGCTTATTTTTTTTTAAAAAAAAAACTTATTCGCTATGTATGAATATCCGTTTTCTCTCTGGAATTCCCTACATTGTTGTCAAAAACCATGAGGGCAAGTAAATTAGGTGGTTGTTGTATTGTTTCTCTTTTTTCTCTTCCTTTTTTCTCTTACCAGCACTGCTTATTTAAAAAGATTTCTTAAATAGAGGAAGCATAATGATTATTGGAAAAAAGGAAAATATGACTCTCACTTGTCCAATCACCACTACATGAATATGCCAAACATCTGGGCTTTCTATTGCTTTGTTGAAACATCTGTTACCTTTAGTTCTTTTATGTCTATCATTCCTATGAAGTTTCCCAGTAAGGTCTTAGTGATTCATTTGCCATCCTTTTAGATGTGCGTTAGCTATAGAGAGTTAGTTTCAGGATCTTCTTTATTGAACAGTAAAAAACAAAAACTAAAACAAACCACACAGCCCCAAACAAAATGGAAGCAGAATTCTGAATTTATGGTATACTTCACCCAAACGAAAATGAAAGAAGACAGTATTACTAAAATAAGGTAGAGACGAAGCCACGTTTATAGTCACCTTAAAGATAAGCAGTTTTTTCTAATGCAGTACATTTATAGTCAATGTATAGAGAGATATAAATGTGCCAATCTCAAAGAAAAATCCTGCCCCAGAATCCAGAACAAAGTCAAGTCGCTCATTTCTTTTCAATTATGACCCAATCAATCTTGTAGGAAATATTGTTGAGGTAATTCCTATATACCAAAACGGAAATTTGATTTGAATAATTTGCTAAGTAACAAAGTTGCCAATTCATTTTTTTTCCTCAGTGGAAATATTTACTTGGAATACTCTTTGGACTGTTATGTATAAAATTAAAACAGTGTATTCGAACTAAACATTTAGTCCTCTTTAGCATGTAGTCTAAACAATTTTCTTGTGAAAATGATTGTTCTGCTAACCCACTGATGAGAGACACTGTGAAGGAAATGACATTTTCTGCCATTGCCTGAGTTTTGTTTTTGAGAAACAGGGTATAAGTTCTTATTACCAAGTAGATTGTTTTTCAAATATCTTATATCTTAGCTTTGGTAGATTCCATCTACTTTATACTGTGTTAAACAAATTATTCTTTCCATATTTAAAAGGTGAGTCCCGGATGTAATTTACGAAGTGCAAGTTTCACACACCAGGCTGATCCACGACCCACGTACCCTGGGAGGTTAATTAGAGATGTCATAGGTTTCAGGAGGTAACAGGAATCCCCTATTTTGACTTATGTAATAGAACTTGTAAGAGATTTGGAGAGGGGCCAAAGAGACAAGATTCCTTTACCACTAGACTGTTAGTGATTATAAATGGTAAATTTTTGAATTTATATTTAAGTAACTAAAAAAATGCACTTATCTTAATACAATAGGCTATTAGGGCAAACTACTTTTTTTTTTTTCCAACTTAGTTTGGAATCATGAAATCCAGAGAGATTGATGCTCATATTAATAAAAGAAAAAATAGAGTATTTATGGTAAGGAATATTCCGCTGAGAGAATTTCAAAAAGTATTTTAAGAAATGGGGTAGAAAATAACTACCTCTTAGATTTGGACATGCATATACTTAGGATTGTCCCTAGAAATTTGCTATGGATAGTATTTTTTTTTTTTTTTTGCTGTTAATGTTCGTAAGAACTAACTATAGTGGAACAGGTTTTGCAGAAGCCATGGTCTGCTTGAGGAACTTTAATACGGTGGTAACTACTTCATATTTAAGAATGTAGCCAGAATTTACCCCTAATTAAAGCTAAGTATCAGGATGAGAGTCTGTTCAGTAAGTACCATGAGAGAAAATTATAAAGAACTTTGAAGAGAGGATTCAAGAAGTCCTGAAGTCATTAGGTATTTCCATAGATATGTTATGCCAAAAGAATGTGTAATTTGTTTAGGGGTTGCTATTTCCTAATTCCTTAAACCAAGAAAAGCAGGTGGCTCCTTCATGCGCTCATGGGTGCCAGAGTGCCATCTAGTGGAGGTCAAGGTGAACTAAAGGCACCTGACCCTCAGGATGTAGAGAACTTAACAATAGGGACCAACTTTTGAATGAACAGGTCTTTTACTCTGTTGACACATTTCACTTATTTTGTTCATAATTTAATAGCATTAAATATAAGTTAAATGAATGTAAAAAATCCACAATTTAATTGATTCCATGATCATGATTCAGATTTTCTTGGATTTCTCAAAATCCTTATTTTTAAATCACGTTTGCACAGATGCAAAATATAATGATGCTCCATTTATATATTTACTATTTTGTGTTTCTCTCAAATTGATTCACAATACTAACATAAGTATTTTGCCTTATATCCTTATATCACCTCATCTTTTCTCCACTTCACAATCTTCTCTAAATCCATTTGCTTTTGAAAGTGTCTCCCCTTCTGGCAAAGCCAGCATAATGTTTACAATACATGAAAATATTTGATATTTGTAACTTTTTACTCTATAACTGCATAAAAATGAAGATTTAAAAAATACATCAGCCAAGGTCCCTATAAAATAAATTTTAAAAATAGTTAACTTTGAGGATAATTCCAGACTGATTTCTTGTTCTTTATAACAGTTTTGAACAATTTTATTATTTTAAGCCTCAAAATGACTCCAATTACAGACTTAGGGACCAGTGAGTCCAATGTGTTGTTATTATAGGAAAAACATTGATCTGAAGACTGAGACTCATCTCAGTCTTGGTTAGCTTCTGACTTTATGACAGTGGTCACCCATTTTTCCTTTTCCCCCTTATTTCAGCTGCAAAATGAGATAATTCTTCTCAACAGAACCACTTGGGGATCCCCGCCTAGAATCTACTATGTCTGAGAAAGCAATGCTTGGGATACACATTACACATTTGGACTGAGATCTCTATAAATTTTTTTGAAATCAACTTTATTGAGGTATATTTACATACAATAATATTAACCCATTTAAAATGTACTTGTTGAGGTCATAAAAGCACACATCCATGTAACCACTGCCACAATAAACCTATAGAACATTTTTATCAATCAATATTTCCCTCATGACCCTTGTAATCAGCCCTTCCCCTACTCCCAGACTTCACTGAATTGTGATTCCTGTACTCTCTGTTTCTGCTCCCTACCTATCCCTTACTCTTTTTCCTTAAATATTTGAATTGTATTCTTAAATTATATGTTATCTTCAGTGATTCTTAGCTCAAAAGTGCTTTGATTTAATCATATTTATTTAATGAATTTGATCATTGCATGCATGACCAGTTTCTTTCTACTTCATAGCAAATAGCCTCAGCCATAACCCAGATTAGTAATCTTAAACCATACCTAAAGTAGGCATACTATTAGTCACATACACACACATTTAGGTTGAGAGAGAGAGAGAGGGAGAGAGAATCCCAGCCAGGCTCCATGCTATCAGCATAGAGCCCAAAGAAGCACTCACTCCCAAGAACCGTGAGATCATGACCCAAGCCAAAATCAAAAGTGGGACACTTAAACTGACTGAGGCATCCAGATACCCCCTGTTTGTTTAGAATGGTGCATAGATGAAGTTTGTCATAAAAAATCAGTTTCAAAGGATCACAGAAATTACTATTCTGTGTTTAGATTTATATTAATTTAAGACTGTTTTAGTATATTTAGGTAAGAGATTACATGTGTTTATCCAGAAAATGAATATAATAGAAAATATAAATATATTTTATTTATAAAATAATTATTTTCTATTCTGCTTGGTATTGCTTTAAGGTTGTTATGATGATAGATATAATTGCAGACAATAAATTAAAAGCCTTCATTTGCTTTGTCTTATGTTATTTTTTCAATGTCCGTGTTTTACTTTTAGAATTTTCAAAATGGATATATTGCATATTTATCTAACATTTTGTAGAGAATTTCACACAAAAATTAAGATATTATTATTGAGATATTATTAAATATTATTACTGATATATTATTAAATTGAGATATTATTATTCAGTAATGGTATTGAAAGGAATATTGGAGAATTTTTAAAATGCTTTACTGTATTTATCCAATAATTAGATCATAGATGTAAAATGTATTATGACAAGAACCAAAAGGTAACAAAAATTATTTTGCTTTACTGTATCATTACTTTGTTGTGCTGAATATTCTTGAAATTAACTATGCAACAGATTAAGCTTGGAAGTTCTTTAGCTTGAGGTTATTACTGAACACATGTTTTCCTTAATATAAAAGAGTATATTACCAAAAAATGGTGTTTAATCTATTATTTGAAAACCTAATAAGTATCAATTGAATAAGAAAGTTATATTCTTGAATGACATTATATAGTTATGCCATTTGAAAGCTTTAAAATTATGTTTATAATAATAGTAACAACTTTCAAAAAACACTGTCTTGGAAAAGGTTTTTTTTTTAAATAAAACTGTTTAAATGTTTATATATTTTTGAAAGAGAGTGTGAGAGGGGGAGGGACAGAGAAAGAGGGAGACACAGAATCTGAAGCAGGCTCCAGGCTCTGAGCTGTCAGCACAGAGCCCGATGTGGGACTGGAACCCATGAACCATGAGATCATGACCTGAGCCTAAGTTGGACTTAACAGAATAAGCCACCCTGACACCCTGAAAAAGGTGCTTTCTAATGTCAAATATTGTTGAATCAGGAGCAGTTATGTAATTTTATTTATATTTATGACAGTAGAATTCATATTATGGAAATGAATAGTGTTCCTACTACTAGCTTTCCTTAAGTTTATTTAAATTGTGTACACCATGACATTCTTAAAAGCAATACCAATTAATCATGGAAGAGGTAGCACATGATCCTTAGTTCCACATTTATGGGGCGCCTGGGTGGCGCAGTCGGTTAAGCGTCCGGCTTCAGCCAGGTCACGATCTTGCGGTCCGTGAGTTCGAGCCCCGCGTCAGGCTCTGGGCTGATGGCTCGGAGCCTGGAGCCTGTTTCCGATTCTGTGTCTCCCTCCCTCTCTGCCCCTCCCCCGTTTATGCTCTGTCTCTCTCTGTCCCAAAAATAAATAAACGTTGAAAAAAAAAAAAAAAGAATCCTAGTTCCACATGACCACACACTTCAGGTAGCACATGTTCCTTAGTTCCACATTTAGAATCCTAGTGTTTACCATTCTGTTGTAGCACCTAGAGGGATAATTTTTACCAGGCATTTTTCTCCACTTTTCTTAGTGGGGTAAAAGGTGGGAAAAAAGGATGATGTTATTTCCCAGCAATGTTGTCTATGGCTTGCTTTAAAAAAAGTGTTCTCATCACGCATCTTAACACCTTATAGAGAAAAACTAGTGTACCTTCACAGAACCTTCCAAACAGAGTCTACTCAAAAACCAAGGGAAGCTAAGAGATGAGAATGAGATGAGAAAGAGCACACTGCCAGAAGTTTGAAAAGGTAGAATGGGTTCTACCTTTTAGACCACTAGAGAATATAGATATGCCACAGTGCAGTATCCCGGCAAAGATTGCTTACAAGAACTAACCTATTTGTGTTTACAAAGTCCTCAGTTGGAAAAGGACACAAACCAAAAAAAAAAAAAAAAAAAAAAAAAGAAAAAAAAAGAAAAATAAGCTTCCATTTGAGACATCAAAAAAAAAAGGGCAATACTTCTGAGAATTCTTGGTTGTTTACAAACTCAACATTCTAATGTTTTCATCAAAAGCTTATTCTGGGAAGTAAATGAAGTAATCTTTTTGGAAAGTAATAGGATTTTATTCTCATGAGATTCCCCCACAGCGAGGTGGCCACTTCCTTAAATCAACCAGTCAGGTATGATGATACCTCAAGTCCCAACTGCGTGAAGCAAATAAATAATAAATGAAGATGGTATTTGAGTCTGAAAAAATCATCTGCGAGGTCAAGAACCTCCTTTTTGTGAACTCTGTAAGATGTATCATGCAGAAACAAGAGTTAAAGGTTGGGAGCTTGACCACACACTTCAGTTTGGCTTGTAAACTGAAAGTGGTTACTAACCCAGCACCAGGCGCATCACCGAAGTGGGTTTTTGTGTTTTGTTTTGTTTTTTTGTCTTTTTTTTCCTTCTTCTTTTTTCTTTTTTAATGGTATGAGTTCTGCTTTCATTCCAGGATAGCTGAGAGTCAGAAATACTGGGAAGAAAAGTTAGCATTCTTAGTGAGCACAAACCTGCTGCTAAGATGGTATTTTGTATTGATTTTTCCTGAAGCCTGTAATCTTGAAAGCTTGTAACATAGGATGAGGTAAATATCATTTTATTTGCTCAAATAGGTTTAGATTAGATTGAGATGAAAAAGTAAGGACAGGCCAAATTAGGACTGAAAGCAGCAATTACAGATTATTGTTTCCAGCAGTAACTAGAATGGGTTATTTCACTGATAAAAAGCCTTATTGAAAGAAAGAATTGGTGATTTTCTTTATTTTCAAAAATAAAAAAAAGGAAAAGAAAAGCATAAAATCAAAATTATGTTGAAATATAAAAATAATCAGTCTTTGTTCAAATCAAAGCGGAACTCTGACGTGTAAGTTACCTTACTAATATAAGCCCAAATGCGAGCTCTTACAACACATATGAGACTAGCAAACCACTAAAACGTAAAATGCAGTTTTGATTATGCAAGCATACTATATGCGGTATTCTTATTTAGCTTATCAAAATCTCTGAAGCCTAAAGTATAAAACCATAAAACAAGCTCTGAAATTATTTCTCTCAATCACATGATTTCAGAGAAAAAAAAAAGTGTACAAAACCATTCAAATGATACTGACAATAGGGCATGGAATTTAAAAGGTTTAACCATGTCTTATCTCAGAGTCTGTTTTATTTCTTCATCTTCGGAGCACTTCAAACATATAAGCTGTTATTCCGTCTTTAGATCAGTAACTTTGAATTGTTCTACCTGTCATTCTGCAGAGACCAGCACAGCTAGCTGTCATACAATGATTGTTTGCACTTCCATTCTTTCACATTAAATGGCAATCATTCGGTCCTTTTGATTTGTTTCTTTTATTTAGCCCTGAAGTTTTTACACTAGAATCTCATTAAAGCTGAACTAGTGTGCTCCTGTCAAAAAACTAATGGAAAAAAGTTTAAAAGTGAAATGTGTCCCCTGTATTGTCACTACTAGAGAAGTTGCATCTATCAAGATTTCCCAAGTTTAGCACTTTGATTTATGTTTTATTGAGTCTGCTGTCTCTTATTTTCTCTCTTCCTTTTCATCTAGAAAATGAAGAAAACTCAATGAAACCAGGTTCATTTATGTAAAAAAAAAAAGACAAATATTTAGAAATATCCATTTTACCTACAGTTCTCTACCATTGAAATTATATATCCGTATTTATGTGTGTGAGTGGGTGTGTATGTTTATCTGGAGAATAACAGTAATTTTGAACTCTAAACAGATTCTGAGTTAGGAAGGCAGTTTGCATTTATAATCTGGGTTCAAACACAAGTGCATCCAAGTAGGTAACTTAAGAACCATTAAGCATTATAAAAATGCTTATAGAAGTCTTACTTTTTCTTTCATAATCAAGAAAATCTTCTTCTAGGAAAAAAATAACTTATGGTCAAGATGAGGACATCAATTTTGACTAACAATGGGAATCAGAAGGATAGTTCTTAAACTGCATAGGATTTATTTATGCATAAGTATGTACCATTGCATTCAGGAAAAAAAAACATCATCTAGGTCATATTCATATAATCTAGGCACCACGGACAATGACAAATATATTCATTCAACATGAATCTCCTTTCATCATGTGCTGCTGTTCTGAAAGATAAGTGAAATAGATTGTGTGGAGGCTGATCCCTTTCTGAATTCCAGAAAATAAGATAAGTGTCTTCAGAATGCTGGCAAATTAATCCCAGTGAAATTATGAACCACTGACTACAGATCCAGCCGCAAAGGATAGAAATGGCCAGGGTGATTGTTATTATTTTAAAAGTACCTTTTCTATTCATGCTGTATTTGTTAGTGGATACTGTAGCATGTTGTGCTCCTAAATTCTTCATCCAGAGATGAGATATCCAGTACATCTCAATTGGATTCGTAGGGTAAATGTAGAATATTTATGATTGCTAATGTTGCTATCTTTTTTTTTCTCAACATATATGGATAGGATTTGAGATTTAGAACTGCAATTCAATTTTATTATCAATCTCAAATATCCTTATGTTTTAGTCATACATTTGTAAGTAATTTGAATGTATAGAAGTGAGGATAAACCTTAAAATATATTTCCTGGTGAAAAAAAAGATTTTAGAAAATGTATTTTTCCCTTACTTGCCCTAAATATTTTAGATTACCCAATGCAGGTTAATATTTTTGCAGTGATTTACATAAAGAAATGTCTAGATTACATAAAACTAAATCACTTACTAAGAATTCTGATGCTTGCAAGGAACAAATTTAAAATGTAATCTTAACTACAAATATAATAAATAAAATTAGGAGGTTTAAATTCAAGAAAATGCACTATGTGGCTTAAAGTAGACCTATGATTATGTATAATTTATTATACATGCACCCATATTGTGTTTGAAAATAAGTAAGTTTAAAAAATAAAATATTAAAAGTCATGTGTGTGACAGAGCTACTGTGACATATAAAAATTATTTGTCTCTATGCACCTTTTATGCACAGTTTTAAATTTCATAGGTAGACATGAACAACAGTCACTATTTTTCCAAGATTAGAAGCAAATATTTGGAATATGATCACCTGCATAACTTCACTTGATTATGTTGACTAGGTGATGTTTTCTTTAAACGTCTCTATCAGATGTATAAATTCCTAATGGCAAAAACCAATTTCTTCCATTTTCTATCAGTGACTTGTTCCCACCAGTTAGTTGTTTCACCTTCTACTAGAGACACAGCCTAAATGAATGATTAGTGGTCTCAAGATTAGACTGGAGAACTTTAATCTCTGTGCCCTTGTCCAGGATCTTTCCACTAGGTTATGCTGCTGCTCCTCTAGAGACTAAAGCCAGACCCACCTGGGTGGCCTGGGAGATGCTTGTATTTTCAGAGCCCGTACCAATGAAAACAATGACGCTTCTTTCTTCTTCTTCTCAGAGCAATCTTGCTTGAAAAACCAATATTGCTACCACAACGCCATTTGGATGAAATTTTGCAGAAATTAAGCATGCTGTGCCATACACTTTGAAAAACCGGAGAAAATAAATTTTTATTTGAATTAAGAAAATGCAAACAGATTGCTTTTCTGTAGTTGGAGGCCTGCTTGATTTTGAACATCTCTGCAGGTGCCTGAGCTTGTTGCTGTATATTAAACAATAAGAAATACAGTAACAAAATCAGCAGGCAAATAATATAAACAGAACTGGTGAATGCTGTGCCAATTTACCCAAGCAATTCTCCCAATATGCCATGGTGATTATTTGAAATATTCCTGTTGTTTTCCCCAGTTTGCTTATTCCAATCTAGCGTATGTGACTGACAAGTTGGAGATATTGGCTCCGGTTGTAGAAACCAGGCAGAAACACAAAGTAAGAGATTCTACGGCGTTGAGAGTAAAATTACACCCTGGAGATAATGTTGAAAACATAAAGTGGAAAAAAAAAATCTTTTCTAACGTTATATATGAGACTTGGTGTTTAGATTCAGGGTTTTGGATTTTTTTTAAACAAGCTATGCTTGAAATTCACTTTTATATTAATTTTTCTGATAAAGCTATTTGAAATTTCTTTAAAGCCCCTTCTACTTTGGGAAATTAAAGTGCATTTGTTGAATCTAATGTTCGATGTTGGTGCAAAGTACAGTCCTCATCACAGTGAAGCTATCAAAGAGTCAATCAGTTGAAAACGGATGGATTAGGGGCGCCTGGGTGGCTCAGTCGGTTAAGCGGCAGACTTTGGCTCAGGTCATGATCAGGCGGTCCATGAGTTCGAGCCCCGTGTCGGGCTCTGTGCTGAGAGCTCAGAGCCTGGCGCCTGTTTCAGATTCTGTGTCTCCCTCTCTCTCTGCCCCTCCCCCATTCATGCTCTGTCTCTCTCTGTCTCAAAAATAAATAAACTTAAAAAAAAAAAAAAAAAAACGGCTGGATCAGAACTGACCAGGTTTTGTTTGAAATTAGTGATCATTCCTAGAGATGTGAACAAAGAGGAAAAAAAAAAAGTACAGTTGAATTTGATGTTAGATAAACAGATTCACTGCCAAGAGAAAGCTTATAATAGGTTTATGATAGATTTTAACTTATTCTCTGAGGGCGAGTTATCCTGATATTCTGCATTTTTAAATGAAGTGAACTAATAAATGTTTCTGAAGTATGTGCTTCCTATACACTAGCTTATAATTAACCCTTTCAAAATGTAAAACAAACACACTCAGTTGACAACTACAATTTTCACTGCGCCAATGGTTGGAAATTGATAGAGCCTTTTGTATACTTTTCTCTACACTTTGACCTCCTCCCTTAACCCCCGCATTTCTGTTCAACCTCCTGACATTAGCCCCAGAATATTTAGGAATGAAAACAACTGATTATTCAATTTGGTCAGTTCACAACTGTTTTAAAATTATTTACTGATTTAGCTCTTGCCATGTTCAAAGCTTACACAAGGCAATGTGAAGCTGGAAGGACTAGCATTCAATTCTACACGTGTTTGTAGGTAGTCGAGGAAAGTAGGTCTGTTCACTGCTAAGTCGATACCATTTTCTATTTTGAAACTCACATATATAATAAAATGTTGAATTTTTACATGAGAGGGTGTTATTTTTGTCTTCAATGAGATTTCAAGAAGTGAAGGCATAAGGCACGCTTCATGCAGAAGGTAAGGTATAAGTTTACATTTGTTAGATGGGTAGATTTTGAAGATGCACAATTGAGGATAAAATACACTGTTGATTAGTAACATTCTGAGGAGATGGTGTGATGAAAAAATATTGTATTAAGGGGAAAGTTCCCTGCAAGAGCATATCATAACTCCTATGATTTTAAAGTTGATAAAAATTAGGTACACAGTCAACTTTTCCCATCCTATTCTAATTTATAATTGAGAAAACTAAAATTTCCACTCTCTTGCTTCTCCATACTTTTGTGTTAACTTTGTAAATCCAAAAATGAGCTAATACCACCATGATAATAGTAATTGCTGCTAGGATTCATGCCAATTATGTACCTTTTTCTTTTTTTTTTTTTTTTTTTTTTAAGCAGTGCTTCTAAGAAACACAAAAACAATGATGATCAGGATCACTGCAAAGTCATCTTTTAAAAATCTCAGGCCCTCGGGGTGCCTGGGTGGCTTAGTTGGTTAAGCATTGTTGGACTTCGGCTCAGGTCATGATCTCACATCTCCTGAGGTCAAACCCCATATTGGGCTCTGTGCTGCCAGCTCAGAGCCTGGAACCTGCTTTGAATTCTGTGTCTTCCTCTCTCTTTGCCCCTCCCCTGCTCACACTCTGTCTCTTTCTTCTTCAAAAATAAATAAACATTAAAAGAAAAAAAAATTTTAATCTCAGGCCCTCAATTTTGCAGGATCATCTTTTCTTGATCAATTAACTCCTATATTTGTTTCAAGGACTGCTTCAGACCTTCATTACTCTTCTCAAGGAAACACGACTTAATATTTGTCTCCATAATTTTCTTTTATTCTACTACATCAAACAAGAATAATTATCAGTCTTGAAGAATGAGAGGTCTGTTCCTCTGCCTACTCAAACCCAACTCTTCTACAAGTGTTTCTTTCTACACTCTAAACCCTGGCCTCCAATCTCCTGTCTAAACATTCCCTCTCATCTGTTTTTCAGTCAAAACACCTACTCCCTCCTTCCTGTAAACCAACAAAGGAATGAAGGAATAAAGAAAATAACTGTTAAGGTTCCATTTATGTGTTACCTTCTGTGGAAAACCCTTTTTGTGCCCAGCTTGCAATACTTTCTGTGCATCTGTAGTGTCGATATTATTCTTCCTTGAAGTGCCAGCTTACGTGTTTGTCTCCTCTGCTAGACTGTGGGTGTCTTGAGGTCAGCTGTGGCACCTGAACCACTGTTGAATTGCCAGTGCTTGGGAGAGTGTTAGGTAAATATTTGAGAAGGAAATCAATGAACACAAGGTTATGATTTTCCTGTTCCTTTATACTCCTTTGCATTTTCTAAATTTTCAAGTATAAACCTGTGTATTTTGAATACAAGACAAACTGAAGTAAAAACATAAACAAGAATAAAATGAAAGTTATTCTGGACGGGGCCAAAATGGCAGGGTAGGAAGGTCCTGAACTCACCTCCTTCCATAGACAAGGCAAATCTACAGACACATATGGATCATTTCCTTCTGAAAGAGTCTGAAAACGTGATTAACTGCTACTCCACAAAAAAGAATAAAAAGACCACATCCAGCTGGGTAGGACAGGCTGAGACAATCTTACCAAAACCCCCACTTCTGAAGTGACAACACACAATAAGAAGGAATCTCACCAGTACAATGCATCTTCCACAGGACCAAGGGGCTTGTTCCTCACATTAGACACCCCTTGAGATCTGCACTGGAGAGGTAAGCTCCCCCCAAATTATGGCTTAGCAGGGCACCTGGGTGGCTTAGATGGTTAAGCATCTGACTTCGGCTCAGGTCATGATCTCATAGTTTGTGAGTTTGAGCCCCACATCAGGCTCTGTGCTGACAGCTGGGAGACTGGAGCCTGTTTCAGATTCCGTGTCTCCCTCTCTCTCTGCTCCTCCCCGCTCATGCTCTGTCTCTCTCTCCTTCAAAAATAAATAAAAACATTAAAAAAATTTAAAAAGATTCTGGCTTAGAAGACCAGTGGGGCCTATATGTGAGAGAGACCCAAAATGCTCTAGCAAACTGAGATCCTTCTTTTAAATGACTTCATGCAGTCTCACTCACTCTAGGAGCCAAAGCAAAAACACCAATTTGAAAACCTCCTGGACAGTATGTAGAAACTCATTTGCTGTTCTGAGGGCATATGGTGAAGTGACAGGGGAAGTTGGGATTCTCTGCAGAGACAAGGGCTCTGGAGGTCACCCTTTGTGCACTCTCCACCTACCCACTAGTGCTGGCAGAGGCACTCAGGCATGGCGCACTCTTACTGCATCACTGGGGTGGACAGGGCAAGTGATCACAGCACTCTGCATGAGCAGAGCTCATGCTTCTGATTGCAGGCAGTTGTGGTGATTTCCCACTTCCTGGTTGGGGCAGGCAAGGGTGAATGGTCATGGCATTCTGTCACTCCCTTGCTAAAGCCAGTAAGTGCAGGGGGTCATGACACTCTCCTCCACACTGGCTGGAGCTGGTAAGCGTGAGTGCTCATGGCATTCTCCATCCCCTCAATCTGGGGCCAGCACACGTGCACAAAGTACTATCCCACAGTATTGCTGAAGCCTGCAGCCATGCACAGTCTAAGAATTTTCCCACTGTGGTTCTGAAGCCGGTGGTGTTCCCTGCCACCTATGCTCTTCAGCTCTTCTGGAGCCTGCTTCAGATTCTGTGCCTCCCCCTCTCTCTGCCCCTCCCCAACTCGTGCCCTGTCTCCTTCTCAAAAATAAATAAACATTAAAAAAAAATTTAAAAAGAATTCAAAGTAATGGTCACAAATATGCTCACTAAACTTGAGAGAAGAATGGAGAAACACAATAAGGACTTCAGCAAAAATATTGAAAATATAAGAAAATACCAAACAGAAGACACAGAGCTGTAGAATGCAATAATTGACCTGAAAAATACATTAGTGAGGTTCAACAGCAGACTGGATGACACAAAGAACAAGTCAGTGAGCTGGAAGACAAAGCATCATAATTACCTAGATGGAGCAGAAAAAAAAATTTTTTTTTAATGCAGATAACTTGAGAGACCTATGAGTCAACATCAGGTAGAACAACATTCACATTCTGGGGTCTCAGAGGGAGAAGAGAAAGAAAAGAAATCAGAAAATTTATTTGAAAAAAACAATGGCTCAGAAATGCCCAAATTGGGAGAAGGAAACAACCAGGTCAAGGAAGTCCAGAGAGTTCCAAATAGAATGAATCCAAAGAGATCCAAACAAGACACATTATAATTAAAATGTCAAAAATCAAAGATAAAGAGAAAACCTTAAAAGCAGCAAGAGAAAGGCAACTTGTATGTATAGGGGAAACCATAAGGCTATCACCATAGTTTTCAGCAGACATTTTGCAGGTCAAAGGGAGTAGCATCAAATATTCAAAGTGCTGAAAATGGAAAACAAAAACAAAAACAAAAACAAAAAACAAAAACAAAACCTTCCAATCAAGAATGTTTTACCTATCTTTCAGAATTGAAAGAGAGAAAAAGACTTCCAGATAAGCAAAAATGAAAGGGTTTGCCACTACTCAACTGGCCTTACAAGAAATGTTAAAGGGACTTATTTAAGCTGAAAAGACATGGCACTGATTAACAATAAGAAAATATACAAAAGTAAGAATCTTTCTAGATAAGGTAAATATGTAGAAAAGAAAGTAGATAAATCACTTATAAAGCTAGCATGAAGGTTAAAAGATACCAGAAGTAAAATTAACTAACACTACAGTAATTAATTAAGGGTTATATGTTAAAAAAAAAAAAAGAGGAAACATAATATCAAAAACATAAAATGTGAGGGAGATGTAAAAATGAGAGGTTTGGAGTGTGTTCAAAATTAAGTTGCTATCAATTTAAAAGAGACTATTATAGAATGTTATATGTGAGTTTCATGGTAACCACAAAGCAAAACCTTATAGCAAATGCACAAAGGAATAAAAGGAAGGAATATCTAAATATAACACTAAAGAAAGTCATCAGACCACAAGAAAAAAGAGAAAGAGAAGAAGAAAGGAATAGAGAAAAAAATATAAAAAGAGTCAGGGGAGCCTGGGTGGCTCAGTCGGTTAAGCGTCCGACTTCGGCTCAGGTCATGATCTTGTGGTTCCTGAGTTTGAGCACCACATTGGGCTCTGTGCTGACAGCCTGCTTCAGATTCTGTGTCCCCCTCTCTCTCTGCCCCACCCTTGCTTGTTCTCTGTCTCTCTCTGTCATTCAGAAATGAATAAACATTAAAAAAAAAAAAAGAGCCTGAAAACAATGTACAAAATGTCAATAAGTATATAATTACTTTAAATGTAAATGGACTATATTCTCCAAGCAAAGACATAGAGTGCTAAATAGATAAAAACAAACAAACAAACACAAAACAAGACACACCTACATGTTGCCTATAAGACTTCAAATCTAAGAACACATAGAGATTGAAAATGAAGGGACAGAAAAAGATATTCCATTCAAATGGAAACAAAAAGAAAGCCGATGTATGTATATCCATATCAGACAAAATAGACTTTAAAGACTAATAAAAGACAAAGAAGAATATTGTATAATGATAAAGGGGTCAATCCAACAAAAAGATATAATTTTATAAATGCACCCAACATAGGAGCTCCAAAGTATGTAAAGCAAATACTAATAGGCTTTAATGGAGAAATTAACATCAATACAATAACAGTAGGGGAGTTTAACACCCTACTTGTATCAATAAATAGATTATTCAGACAGAAAATCAATAGTGAAACATTGACCTTAACCAAAACATTAGAACAGTGAGACTTAATAAATATACACAGAATATTCCATCCAAAAGCCGCAGAATATACATTCTTCTCAAGTGCATATGGAACATTCTCCAGGGTAGGTCACATGTTAGGGCACAAAACAAGTATCAATAAATTCAAGAAGACTGAAATCATAACAAGCATCTTTCCCAACCACAATGGTATGACACTAGGAATTAATTACAAGAAGAAAACGGGGGGGGGGGGGGGGGGGGGAGGGGAAAGCCCATAAATACATGGAAATTAAACAACATGCTACTGAGCAACCACTGGATCATTGAAAAAAAATCAAAGGGGAAATTTTAAAAAATACATGGAGACAAATAGTGCATGAGTTCACTTATATGTGGAATCTAAAACAAAACAAAACAAACAAATAAAATAAAATAAAACTCAGACCCTTAGGTACAGAGAACAGATTTGTAGTTGCCAGAGGGCAGGGGTCTTAAGGGGCTGAAATGGGTGAAAGGATTAATGGTTGAAATGGGTGAATGCCCTAGCAGATCTTGGATAACAAAATAGTACCACCAAGTAGAAGCAAACTCAACTTCCAGTAATAACCACCTCATAGAGTTCCACAGTTCTGGAGAGTGGCTAAGGAGTTTATATTCATTTTCAGCGATGTGATTATCAGTTCAGTATTTGAGATGCTCCCTAACCAACTCTAGTCTCTTTACTATGGGAAACATCTCTGTTCTTCACCCTTATTTCTTCAGTTTTCTTGCATCTTTCCTGGCCCTATGTAATTTGGTCCCACGTGTCCTTATTGGACTCTTAGTTTCACAGTTTATAGAACTTTTCTCCAGATTATCCAATTTTTAGTAATAAATAGTTTCAAAATATTCTCCATTCATCATATTATATTTTGATGCCATATTCCAAGACAACAAGTAGCTGGTTAATAGCTGGAAATACCATATATGTTTCTTGTAGCATGACAACTGAGACTTACTAAGTGCTCAAGAAATTTGATCTATTGGCTAATATAACAGATGGAATTTTCCTCCACATTTTACATTAGTATTAAATTTTTTGAAAAGCCGATTGTCCTTTTTCTTAGCAAAGATACTACCATCTATTTGAAAGTTAAAGTATCAAGGCTATTGGGCTAAAAGAGAAAAGTTTTCTCCTGTAGCAGAATTAAGACAAAGTTGAGCCTAACAATACAGTAGACACTACTACTAGTATTGCAGTAGTAGTGCAGTATCACTAGTGTGATATTGCACTTGCTTTCCCATGAAGCAGAGACAAAATTAAATCTATAGGTCAGATATAAAGAAAGAAGAATAACTAATATAAGAGAAGATGCTTGAGGGACTACTTATTTATTTATTTATTTATTTATTTGGAGAGAGAGAAAGAGCATGAGAGGGAGAGGGGCAGAGAGAGGAGAGACAGAGCATCCCAAACAGGCTCCACACTCTCAGTGCAGAGTCTGACACGAGGCTGGAGCTCACGAACTGTGAGATCATTAACTGAGCCAAATCAAGAGTCCAACACTTGACCGACTGAGCCACCCAGGCACCCTGAGGACCATTTAAATGAAACCTTAAAGCAGAGGTTCACTTGTCCTCCCAATACTCGAACGTTGTTTTGGATTTATTCTAATAACTTTTAATGCTAGAGAGAATTCCAAAATGATTTATAATCAGTGGAGTAGCTAGATTGAAATATCAAGATAGCTTTAGAAAAAGTATCATTCACATAAAACACTAATGCATATTACTGGTTTTGTGAGCATCCTTCATGTTACAGTAACTGCAGAAAATTTTCAGACAGTCCAGGAAGCTGTTTGAGGGATACTGTAAAGACCAGAGGGAAAGCAGAGAGCCTCATTAATCAAATTCCACTCAATATTGATTTAGTATCATCGGTATCTTTCGTCATTAAGATTACCTTAAACAGTGACTTGCAAATAGGTAACACAGATTTGTAAAAAATAGGAGACCAGACTTTATAGCCTCAATGACAATAGCTACTTGAAATCAGGCTGGTTCTTTTGCTTCGTGATACTCACTGAGCTTCTAGACACTGTTCTTAAACTTACTTTCATAGTGCCTTGGATTTCCATACTCTAAAAACTGAGAGCATACTGAACCTTTATGTAATAACCTGATTAAAAGCTGCCCTTATGCTTTTTGCTTAAGGCAGAAGGGGTTTGAATAATCCTGTTTACAATGCAGGGCGATTGCTTTTTTTTTTCTTTCCCCTAAAGCCCTAGTAAAAATCATGATTTAACTTCTTTTTTTTTTTCTGTGACACTGTAAAACACAATGGCCCTTGTAAAAAGCCTTAGAGATGCCTCTAGAAATATTAGCTCATCTATATGCCCTAGACCATCTAATTAAATAGAAATTGTGTGACTTCAGTATAAAACTCCCTTTGATTAAAGTTAGTCTGGGAATTGGGCTGAGAAGATAATGAATTTCAGTTACCCTATCTACAAAAGTTGAAGTGAAATGGCCCTTTAAAAAAATCCCTTAAAACTTAGATACAAATAATTTAATGAAAAGAACTTGGATTTTTCAAAATATTGCTGAATTCAGCTTCAAACCCTCAGTCTATTAATGAAATGATGTCTCCCTAAAACAATGAAGCCTTTTGTAGCCTTGCAGATGTATTTCTGAAAAAGATTTCTATTTAATGCTACATCCCATTGCCCCTTCTTCCTCCCAGTAACTGTCACTGACTGTCAGTTCCTGTGTGGTGGTGTTGCCTATGCTGTCAGATCAATTTTTAGAGATAGGGCAAAGTCACAGTAAAATTCAGTAGTGTAGAAAACCCATTAATGTTGAAGGCACTATGTGTGTTATGTTCTCCAATGAAGCAAAGCTAGCAGGGATTTTAATAATGATAAATTTAAATGTACAAATAGGCAAAACAAATATCATCAACAAACTCTCGTGTGTCTCAGTGAAAGATTAGACCACACC
The DNA here is from genome assembly GCF_018350175.1 of Felis catus. Lineage (NCBI taxonomy): Eukaryota > Metazoa > Chordata > Mammalia > Carnivora > Felidae > Felis > Felis catus. Next base: position 25,648,599 of record NC_058385.1, on the reverse strand, counting down.
AAAGAGTAAATAGGGTCTCTTTGGAAGGCCGCATTAGGAGTGTATTGGAGAAAGTACAAAGCTTCAAAAAGCTAACAGGTTAGGCTCCACTTAGGTCTTTCAGGACTGACATAGCCAAGGTTTCCAGTTCTTCAGATTTTGAGAAGATTCTTCGAAGTTCTTGCCTAATCACCAGAATTAGATGAATAAAATATAGTTATTCAGTAATTTTCATTGGATTTATTCCTTTTTCTATTTACTTATTTTTTAACCTCACTTACTTTACTTACTTTCTTACTTACTTTCACTTGTTTTACTTACTTTTTAGCCTCAACCTAAATGTTAATGTGTGTAAAATCAGGAGTTTGATGTAATAGTTTTTCACCTATGGATATTTTATATATAGATAAGATATAGGCAATGTATACATTATATATATATATTTATATATACATATATATGTGTATGTATATGAAATATGTATATGTGTATATATATGTATATATGTATATATGTATATGTGTATATATATGTATATGTGTATATATATATGTGTGTGTATGAAATATGCACATAAGTAACTTTTTAAGGTAGAAAAAAAGCTAAAATTTAAAAAGTTCATCTGCCTAAATGATCTCATGTGCTATTAGCTTTACTAATACCACAGTCTGGGAAAGTGGGGACCAATTAACCGTATTTCTATAGAGGAAGAATGTCGTCTTTGGCAAGGCAGAGAGAACAATTCTGAAATGTCGAATCAACTTAGCCTGGAAGTATTCTGTCCCATATAGAAGCCCCCCTAGTGAAGGTATAGCACGCATAAGATCATTCAACATTAGAACAGTAAAGCAGGAATACCTGCGTCACATGAGACCTGGTTCACACGAGAGGAGCTAGAGATTCAAGAGAAGTCAATGACTCCTGTCCGGCCCTGTGGCTGGCAGAGGAGTGTCCGAGGACCCGGCTCCCCTGTTGGCATTAGAACGTCTTTTATACTCTAATGCTTATTTTGGTATTGAAAGTAGTCAGCCATTGAAAAAGAACTGTAAAAACGCCAATTTTCACACCAATAAATATCCAAAATGTAAAATGCAGTTTCATATGTTATGGTTAAAGCAAAACATAAATGTGAGAAATATTTTGGAGGGCAAATACCAAGGAATCTCTGTGGTGATATCCCAACGTGATGGCACAAATGTACAAACGCTTTTACTATAGGACAAACCCTGTAGTGTTTAACACAGCAATAATGTAGTGGTTACACAATTCTCACCAATTTAAGAGCATACAGGTGTCACTTTGGGCAGAACAAGAGCAAAACCAGGAAGGCAATGATGGGGTTTGTGTACGAGGAAACCAGCACAGGATCCAGTCTAAGAGGTAGGGAAGAGTCTTGAGTTAACACGGGAGTTCATTAATGTAAACCTGACTAGTTTTAGCTGGAGGTAGTGGGGTCATAGATGTGGAATGGCATTGAAAAGTTAAGGAATGAGAAAACAAACTGAGGCAAAAGGAAGCAGGATTAAAGAGAGCAAATACTGGGCAGAGTCACATAATATTATTGCTTGAGGATTGGTTTGAGGTTGCTTCTCAGAAGCCTGGCACACTAATAAAAGTGTTCCCTGTCACTGACATCATGCTTCCTTGATTTAGAGACTGTTTCTTTCATTCCGCAGCTTTCTTACTTTGTTAACTAGTCCTTGGAATTCTTCCTCAACCTACCTGTACTTGGAAGTATGGAATTAAAATATCAGGTAAACGAACTAACAAACTAACAACTATCAGTGGTAAACAAACTACAAACTACCCTGCAGTTTATAGTTTTTACGGACAGTTTTCCCCCCAACGACCTATATTTGTTATAAAAGCCACAATGATCATGTTTTACCTTTTTATTTAGTCTTGAAATGTCAATAAATATTTGTTGATTTGCCTTGGAGTTAGCTTTATTGTGAACATAGCTAATAATAATCATGATGATAAAAACAAATTCTTGCATTTATAAAATGTTATATGTAGTTTGCAAGAAAAGTATTAATTTTCTCATAATAATAGCACTACTGTGCATTCATTCATGCACTCAACAACATATATTGAGCACACTTTTATGCAGCAAACATTCTCCTATGAGTTCAGGATACGGCAGTGAACAAAAAGGATGAAGTTTTTGCCTTCCGGAAGCTTATGACATTGTAGTAGGGGACACAGCCATTAAAAATCATCCCACTGATGGGGCGCCTGGGTGGCTCTGTCAGTTAAGCGTCCGACTTCAGCTCAGGTCATGATCTCACAGTTTATGGGTTCAAGCCCCATGTCGGGCTCTGTGTTGACAACTCAGAGCCTGGAGCCTGCTTCGGATTCTGTGCCCCACCCCCACCCCATCCCTCTCCTGCTTGTGCTCTGTCTCTCTCTCAAAAAAAAAATTAAAAAATTAAAAAAAAAATTGAAAAAAAACATCCCACTGATAGCCATAAATTAGTATTTGTATTAACATAATGATGAGTACATTATAGGAATGCATTGGTGTTATGAAATAATAAAATATGGGGACTAAAGTGGGATACAGTGATGAAAAGAACTGGATATGGTCTGAGAAACTGTATTTTAATGTGGGACCGAAAGAATGAGAAGGCATCACCTAGAGAGAAAGAGAGAGAGAATAGGGTGTGGGGAATTAGGGGAATAGGGTAGGAAGATCATTCCAAGTAGAAGGAAAAGCACATTCAAAAGTTGTCCAGTGGGTGAGAGCATAGAGAGCATAGAGGGCATAGTTTTGGAAGACTAAATGAAGATCGATGTGCACAGATACAGAGGAAGAGGAGGACAGGAATGGGTAGCAAGGGAAGATGCAGAGAGGAGTCTGAAGAAGAGCATTTTATCCAGATTAATAAACCAAGTAAAGGTGGATTTTTAAAAAAACGCGCTTAGTATTTGTTTCCAATAACTACCGTTAACATCCCTTACTTTTGTTCGGGGGTCCGTCCTCTGCACTCAGTTCACGTTGCTCAGATTGAGCTGACTCTCCTGCTAGCTTAAGGGTAGAATGGAGTCTTAGTCGCCCTTATTCATCAGTGTCTCCCATTCCCTAGTCTTAATGATTGATTGAAAGTAGGGATGTAGCCTCCTGAAACCAAGATATCATGACAGACTGCTAAAACCACTGCATTCGAGGCAGATAGTCTTTCCCATTGAACTTGAATCGAGACACACATACTCGATTTGGCAAGTAGAGGCGTGCTATGTGTGCGTGAGTAAAAACACTGTAATCTGTACAACAGTGTACAGAACTTTCAGTGCTGTCCTTTGTAGTACCATACCCTTTGAAACCACTAATGAAATTCAGTTACATACGAGAGAAAGCAGAAATAAGGAACGAGGGAAGAAGAGTATCTGAGGCATCTCAGAGAGACAAATGAAAAGAGGAATCATTGAAAAAAGGAATAGGAGGTTCATTCAGCTCTCACTATGCTACTCATTACACTATCTGTTGTACTATCTGTTATGTTGTGTGTATGTAAGCCTTACATCTTCAACATGATCAGAGGCTTCTTGATGTGGGGATTATGTCGTATGTATCACATGCAACAGCAAGCAGCATGACCCTAGACAAGCAGTAAGGGATCAAGAGTTACTTAGACATATTTTTAGTGTGAATGTGGTGGCACGTTGCAGGGTGGCATACAAACTCAAGTTGCCAAGAAGAGATGACAACGTATTCAAGATATGCAAAGCAGATCAAGACCAGAATAGAGAAAGAGACAGTTTTCTTTGTTTCTCTCTGTCTCTGTCCCTCTGTCTCTTCCTGTTTCGCTTTGACTCTGTCCCTCTCTTTATGTAATTATAGATTACATTTCTTTAAGATCTATCTATCTAGGGTAGTTACTAGATATCACATGTATGTATATATGTGATATATAATTAGAAGCAGATAAAGACACATTGTCACTTAGCGAATTTCAGTTTTGAAAAAAGGTCAAATGATTTCTCTTGCATGCACTAAAAATAAAAAATTTAAAAAAGAAGAAAAGAGAAAAAAAGAGAATATTTTTGCTTTAACTGGAGAAAGAATAAAGCATGTCTTTTTAATCTCTGAAGAATAGAAGCCTTGCTGAATCCCTCTGCTCTTTCCATTTAAGCCCAATGAAGCAGACAAATTCAGAAACAGTCAACATTTATGACTTGGATGTGAATGGTACTGTTTCATAGTGACCATTAAAGAAATATATGATCTTAGGATAATATTCCAAAATTGGTTCTTGTTATTCATACTATAAAACAGCCAGAGATCCAAGTAAATTCCACTTGAAGATAAAAGATCTTCAGAGTCTATTGGATACTGATTCTCTGTTAACTTTGTGAAAAATGCCTGGTTATTCACATATTAGTAAGAATAGTTCTAAGTCAAAGAGAAAACTAATATTAATTATTAAAATATTTTTTTAATGTTTATTTATTTTTGAGACAGAGAGAGATAGAGCATGAACAGGGAAGGGTCGGAGAGAGAGGGAGACAGAATCTGAAACAGGCTCCAGGCTCTAAGCTGTCAGCACAGAGCCTGACGTGGGGCTCGAACTCACGGACCGTGAGCCAAAGTTGGACGCTTAACTGACTGAGCCACTCAGGCGCTCCATTATATTAATTATTTTAAATGCAGGGTGAGAATTAATTTCACTTTACTGTTACACCTTTAGGTAAGCCAACACATTTTCTAAGAACTGCTACTTTAAATATTTTTCAGATTTTTAAATAATTTAAACAGGGCATTAGCTTTCAACAGACAAGTATTTTTGAATTGTATCCTTTCTTCTTATTCCCCTGACATTCAGTCATATTTTTCACATAGATCTTTCTTATATTTGAATTTCTCTACTTATACAAATAATATATCATTGATGAAATGCAATTGTTTTCATAATAAGTGATATTCTAGAACTTCTTAAATAGTAAATAAAACTTATTTCTCCTACCAATATTTATAGATTGGTTATGAGATAGCAACTCCTTTGAAAAGATTAGGAAGAATTGAGAATAAATACCCTGATGAGCAGAACAATGCATATGATTGGATCCAAACTTTTCATGTGATCCCACTTAATGTTTTCTCTACGAAAGAGGAAATTATTGGGATTTTAATTAAATGGCCTCTTTCTATCAGATTTGAGGCTGAAAACAAATTCACTGTCACTGGCATGTCTGGAACTCTCCATGCAGCAAAAAAAAAAAAAAAAAAAAGAAAAGAAAAGAAAAGAAAAAGAAAAACGGTTTTCCAATAATTTACTAGCTAGAGGTAATTGCTCCTATTTTGTTCTTCTGCTTGAAATCTACCCTATCCTCCAGACTCCTTCTTTCATTGACTCCCATCTGCTACACACAGATACTTCTCTACCCACTAAATGTGACATTATCTCTAGGTGATTGTACAGTTCATTTAATGAACTGTTCATCCTATGAAGGATACTTTAAATTATTTTACAAGGAAAGATGCCTTCAAAGTTATCTTGAAGTAGGAATTCCTTGGAGCACCTGGGTGGCTCAGTCGTTTAAGCGCCCAACTCTTGATTTCTGTGAGGTCATGAGCTCACGGTTCTTGGGATCGAGCTCTGCATGGGGTTCTGTGCACAGAGCCTGCTTAGGATTCTCTGTCTCCTTCTCTCTCTGTCCCTCCCCCATGCTCGCTAGCTCTCTCTTTGTCTCTCAAAAATAAATAAACATTTAAACAAGTAGGAATTATCCAATAACAACAACAAAACCTTCCTTTGAGATTCATATCAGTCATTTAGATAAAATTACATTAATGTTTACACTTACCGAGCAACTGAACAAACATAGCACAACTCTCTACTCCATAGATAATATAATCTGCAGTTCAATACTTGAACTTGAGTTAGTAACAATTTGCCAGCTTAGGAAGTTTCCTTCATTCTCAATTCAGGCTGCTCTGTTGTCCACATCTGAAATTAAAATCACTAGTATAAACTTTGCTGAGCACCTGCTATGTTTCAAACTGTACCAGGTATAAACCATATATTAAATTACTTATTTTGTTTATGTGTTTATATTGGTTTACTTTATAAGTTTTAGGTTGAAGAAAAATTAAACAGATAGTACAGTTTCTATACCTGAAATAAAATTTTCCTTATTATTAACATCGTATTTAATATAGTACATTTATAATTAATTACCCCAAATTGATACATTATTATTAACTACGATCCAACCTTGATTGAATTTCCTTAGTTTTAATCTATTGTCCTCTTTTTCCCTCATGATCCTATGCAGCATACAATGTTACATTTGGTAGTCATGTCTCCGTAGGCTACCCTTGAATGTGACATTTCTCAGAATTTCCTTCTATTTTGATGGCCTTTAGAGTTTTGAGGAGTACTGTTCAGATATAATGGAGGATGACTCCATATTGGGATTTGATGTTTTGTTTATGATTAGATTGGAGTTACACGTTTTTAGGAAGAATATCACAGAGGTAAAGTGCTATTTTCATCACATCCTATCACGGGTACACACTATCAACATAATTCATGTATGTTGACGTTGACCATAATCACCTGCTGGAGTAGAGTCCATCCGGTTTCTCCACTATAAAGTTACTTTCCACCCCTTTCCATATTGTACACTTTGGAAGGAAATCACTTGAAGCCCACACTTGAAGAGTTAGAAGTTATATTTTCCCAACTTTAGGGTAGGATATCTACATAATTTTTTTGCAATTCCTCTGCACAGGAGATTAGTGTCTTTGTTCTTCTTAATTTATCTCTTTATAGCAACATGGATTCACAGGTATTTATCTTACACTTTGAGATAGTATAACATAATTTTGCTTGTTTTGTTGCTCTGATTGTTTCAGGAATTACATAAATTGTTTTGGGCTACTAATTTTTGAGTTGATTTGTAACACAGCAATGTATAACTAAAACTGTTTTTTTCCCTCTGATCTCCTCTGGAATGTTAGAATCCTTTTAGTTTACAGTTTTAGGATTTTATTTTCCAGTTAAAAGTACTGTTCTATGGTAAAATTGTTTCCCATGGGAGTAGAGTCTATACATGAATACTGGAGTGGAACAATTAAGTAAATAGATGGCAGGTAGTAAGGGACAGTTTTCTCATTTTTGGAGGGGGAAGTTGCAGATAAGCAAGAGGAGGATGCTGGAATGACCTTATGTGGTTATGGATTAGAGTTGGAGATATCACAAGAAGGCATGTTAAACTTAATATAAAGATGATTACACACAGAAATATTTATTGATACTTATATATACATGGGCTAGTAGAGTCACATATATTTCTTTGGTCTGTCAGCTGAGAGGGCCTAAAAGAAATGACTCCCCAGTAAAAACAAGCACACCTAGTGCCCAGATCTAGGTTTTTAATACCATTGTCCATTAAAACAAGCCAAGGTTCCTTGAAGAAATGGCTGATTTTAGAACTGTGGCAGGAATTACCAGAAAGAGCCTTGTAGTGCCTGAAATTAAAGAAATGCTACACACACACACGCACACACACACACACACACACACACACACATGCACACACAATGAAGAGGGTACGTCTCAACCTGGGAAAAGCCAAGCTCTCTTATGAGGCAGGCTTGTGGAAAGGTCCGTTTTACCAACAACTACAAGAGTGAGGGTGGAAGGGTCCATTCATATCTTGAGATAATTGCAGCCCCACCTGACAAGCATCTAGAGCCAGAGGCACCAAGTAAAGCTATGCTTACATTCCTGACTCATAGAAATTGTGAGATAATAAGTATTTGTTGTTTTGGGCTACTAATTTTTGAGTTGATTTGTAACACAGCAATGTAGAACTAAAAGTGTTTCTTCCCCCTGATATCCCCTGGAATGTTAGAATCCTTTTAGGTTACAGATTTAGGATTTTATTTTCCAGTTAGAAATATTTATTGCAATTATACCTTTATTATTTTTTCTATAAAATTAAAAAAAAGTTTCTATAAGCATACCTATTTTATTTTTATCTTTTATGTTGGTTATATTCTATGCCCTTACTTTTGTTTTCTCTTTAATTTGAAGGAGTCTCGTTTGTCTCTCATTTCATTCATTTTATTTTTTTTCTTGGAACTCAGATGTGTAGGTCTAAGTTAATCATATTCCTTATTCATGACACAATGATATTCTGTTAATCGAAAGTTCTTCTTTTCCTTTGTTATTATTTTTTCTTTTTTTCCTATATACATTCTGACCCACCTACTGTAGCTCATCAACATCTACTCAAGCATTTATTTATATTTATATGTGTATTCTTATAAAACATAGTGTTGTTTGCTTGAGTACTAAAAATATTGAAGTGGGGTTTTGGTATAATTTTATTCCATTTCTCCATTCAATGTCATGTTTCTGAGAGGCATCATATCACTATATGTGAGAAGAGTTTATTAACTCTGATTGATGAAAACTATTCCATTATATGCTCATGCCAGGGATATTACATTCTATATTTTACTTATTTAGTCATCTAGATGATCTTCAAGTCCTAGTTATCAAATCCATTGTTACCATACACACCACTATTTCTGGGGAACGTATATTAGGGTCAGTTTAGCTAGGTTTAGGATGTAAATGTACTTACATTCATTAAGTATTGCAGATTCCTTTCCAAAATGCACCAATTCATACTGCCACGACCAGATTATGAGGGCTCTTGTGCCTCAGATTTTCAATAGTTCTCCAGAGATTTCCCTTTGTTTCTTCAAACCGGGTGGATAAAAACTGTGATCTCACTGGTTTCCCTCATCCTCTACTCATCCCTTCCTGGTTACTAGTAACATTGTTTATTACTTTCTTTACAAGAAAATTACTTAGAGGCACCTGGGTGGCTCAGTTGGTTGAGCACCCCACTCTTGATTTCAACTCAGGTCATGATCCCAGGGTGGTGGGATCTAGTCCTGTATCAGGCTCCATGCTTAGCATGGAACCTGCTTAAGATTCTCTTTCTCTCTCTCTGCCCCTCTCCCCAGCTTGTGTTCTCTCTCTCTCTCTAATAATAATAATAATAATAATAATAAATAAATAAATAAATTTTAAAAAAGAAAATTATCCATTTGGATTATGTTTATATACTTCAACCATGGTTTGCTTGTTTGTTGTTGTGGTTCTTTTTGTTTTCAATCTGGCTTTTTCTATTTTTCTTGTTTATATGACAGAGCTCACTGCATATTTTCATATTAATTCCTATAAGTTTCAGACATTGCAAAAAATCGTTTCCTTTCTTTTTCCCTGTTCTTTAAATCTATCCATAATCAAAGTTGTCAACTGACTTCCTGTGTTTTGAAAAGGGGTAATAAATTTACTCCATTAGTTTGTGTTTTCTGAGTTTTGATTAAAAAATATTTTCCAGGGCGCCTGGGTAGCTCAGTCAGCTAAGGGTCTGACTTCAGCTCAGGTTGTGATCTCATCACTGGTGAGTTCAAGCCCTGTGTCGGGCTCTCTGTTGTCAGTGCGGAGCCCTCTTCGGTTCCTGTTTCCCTCTCTCTCTGCCCCTCCCCAGATGGAGCTTTCTCTGTCTCAAAAATAAATAAAAGCATCAAAAAAATTTTTTTAAAATATTTTCCTATTCCACAGTCAGAAAGATATTTTCCTCTATTTATCTTGTTTATAGAAGTCTTTAATTCACTTGAAATCATTTTTTACATTGTGTAAGTATAGACATCTTTATTTTTTTATTGTGAACCAGTTTTCCCAACATCATCAATTAAGTAATTCATATGTTTCTTCTTAATTTGTCATATAATGCCTACCCATTCTTCTTTTTTCCCTATTCTTCTTCTTTTCATTAACTTTTTTTTTTAATTTTTTTTTTAACGTTTATTTATTTTTGAGACAGAGAGAGACAGAGCATGAACGGGGGAGGGTCAGAGAGAGGGAGACACAGAATCGGAAACAGGCCCCAGGCTCCGAGCTGTCAGCATGGAGCCCGACGCGGGGCTCGAACTCACAGACCGCGAGATCGTGACCTGAGCCGAAGTCGGCCGCTCAACCGACTGAGCCACCCAGGCGCCCCTCATTAACTTTTCATGGAAGTATAATTACATACAATACTATATTAGCTTCGGGTGTAAAAAATAGTGAATAAACAATAATATACATTACAAATGGTCACCATAATAAATGTAATTACCATCTGTCACCACACAAAGTTATTACAATATTATTGGCTATATTCCTTATGCTATACCTTTCACCCCCGAGACTTATATTATAACTGGAAGTTTGTACCTCTTTATTCATTCCCCTTTCAATGACGCACTTTCTTTCCAACACAAACAGCTCACTCATTTTTTACTATTTTACATTTTTTATATGTCTTGATATCCAATAGGGCAAGTTATCTCTGTATAAGGTTTTTAATTGCCTTATTTATGAATGAAACTTTGTTCTTCCATATAAATTTTGGAATTGGTTTATTAAGTAATGCCAAGAGTCCTCCTGGGGGTTTTATTATAATTTACTTGAATTTATAGATTAATTAGGGTAAATTGACATCTACGTTATGTTATGTTTGCCATCCATGAACGTCATGTCTCTTTTCATTATTTAGTTCTTCTTTATTGTTCCTTAATAGTCTTAGAAGATTCGTCACAAAGGACATGTGCATTTGTGGTTAGGTTAGTTTTCAGAGAATCCTATTATCTGTTATAATTTCTAGATGGTTAATTTTGTAGTTGATCTTGTATCTGACAACCGTACTGAAGTCTCATATTTGTTTTATTAGTTCATTGATTCTCCTGGATTTTGTAAGTAAACATTCATATCATCTGCAAATAAGAGCAACTTGGACTCTTTGTATCAACTGCCTAATATTTCATATCTCGTTTTCATAGCTAAAGGTTTTATTTTTTATGATTTGTTGTTTGCTAATATTGTTTCATATTGATTACAGTAAATCATTAAACCTATTTTATATTCTTGGTCCCTCTTTTCAATACTTCTGTTTCAGATGATGTGTCTCCTTATTTTGGCTCGTGGAAATAGATTTTTGTGGGCTGGAACCATCTTTGTCCTAGAAAATGTTTGGGGGAAGGTGGAAGGCCACACCCTAGTCTGATGCACACAGATGGAAAGGGTGATCTCTAGCGTGGAGATGCTCAGGCACAACAGAATTCCAGTTAATCAGTCTTTTCACCCACCACCTCTCCCTCACATCCCCAAAGGGAAGCAACACTATGAGAGCAGTCTGTTTTCACCAGCCTTGACTGACTAGAGGTGAGAGGGTGAAGGAGTGAATGCCCAGGAAATACAGTGATTTTGCCCAGCTTCTCACTCCGGTACATTTTTGCACTGCTCTGATCTAGATAGCTGCACAAGAACAATGAGCCATTACTATGTATTGCTTCAGGAGTGGAGCAGGAGAGTACTGGCATAGGCAACGGTGGGTGAAGAAAAAGAAAAAAATCAAATTGCTTCTCTCCGGTTCACACTCCGGGAACATTGTCGTTCAGCCTCTGTTCCCAGTCGCAACCCCCTCTGGAGGCTTCTGGGTTACATAAAGTTAGGAGACATCTTGTACACCATAGCTTGTGAATAGTGTTCTCTGGAGTTGTACATTATGCAAACGTCATGGCTGTCTTCAGCAACTCTAACCACTCTGTCCCGGTTCCACACGTGCTAGTTCAGAGGAGCCACCAGAGCCTCAGATATTTGTAATTTGCTGTTGTTGTTTCCTTGGATCCATATTTCTCTTAATAGTTTCTCCAGAGTTCAGAGAAGGAATCAGCAGCTTATGCCTTTCATTGACTTATCACGCATCCCAAGCAACTGAGTCTCATATTTTTAATATTTATTTATTTATTTATTTATTTATTTATTTATTTATTTATTTTGAGCGAGAGAGAGAGCATGGGCGTGTGTGCAAACCAGGGAGGGGACAGAGAGAGAGAGAATCCCAAGCAGGCTCCGTGCTGCCGGCACAGATCCCAGTGTGAGGCTGGATCCCTCAAACCAAACCCGGAGATCATGATCTGAGCCAAAAGCTCAACCAACTGAGCCACCCCAGTGTCCCACTGTGTCTCATTTTTAATTCCACTCTTGAACCTCTCTATTTCTGTCATTAATATGTGGGACAGGATCTCCTGTGCTATAATAACAGAGTAGTCAGAGTGTTGTCATTGTCTTCATTCTCATCCTAACGGAATGTGGCTAAATTTTGTTCGTTAAGTATGTTTGCCACAAGGATTGGTGGGACGACCTTGAGGAAATTAGCATGCATTTCTTATACTCTTCATGTGTTGTGATATTTTAAAATCATAAATGTTTTGAAAGTTTACCAAACTTTATTTTTTTAACTTTATAAATAGATGTTAAGGTTATAGAATACTTAGTATTTTACTATGCATATAGTATTTTGTGATAAACGCAGTGTTTTACACATATAGGATTTTTGTTCTGAATTCATTATAATAACGAATCACAGCTTTCTGATGTTGAACCTTTCTTCTCTTTCTGGCATAAGAACTGTTTCACCATGCCTTTTTTTCCAACCTCATTCTAAGAATTCTAATTGCTATAATTGTATTCTGTTGCAACCCATAAAATAGGGATTATTTATTTCTCGACAATTTTTAACATTCACCTATAAAACCATGGTAGCCTGGTATCTTTATTTCTTTATTGCAATGTCTTTATTGGTCATTCAGTTTATTCACATTTCCATTTATTCTTATGTCACTGTTATAATTTCATATGTTTTGAGATATTTATTTTACTAATGTTTTTCAATTTTATTTCTTTTTGTTTATATATTTTATCACTATAATTTATTTTTACATACCAATTTCATTCTTCATTGACTCAAATTAAGATTTTTTTAATTAAGATTTTTTAAGTGTATTTATTTAAGAGAAAGAGAAAAAGAGAGGGAGGTGGAGAGAAAGGGAGAGAACCAAGGCTCGAACCCACTAACCATGAGATCATGACCAGAGCCAAAACCAAGAGTCAGGTGCTTAACCCACTGAGCCACACAGGAGCCCCTTAAATTAAAATTTTAATTCTGCTTCTGCATTTTAAATTTTATTCAAGTATACATTTTTAACCTCTCGCTTCTTCCTCTTCATGTCATCAATTGGTCTTTTCATCGGAATTCACTCTCTTCTTATAGCTTCACACATCTGTTTCACTGAGTTTTCCTAAGTCCCATGGAGAGTTTAAAATAATTTTGTAAAATTATTTTTTCTGGTTCTTGTGGTGAATAATTTTCAGAAATTGGCTTTTAATTGGAAGTATTCATTTTCTTTCTGCCTCAGTGCAATTTTTATTGTTGTTGTTATTCCCTCCCCTGGTTTACCTTTTTCTTTTTTTTTCTTTTTTTTTTTTTTTATGCCTTAGGGGAACTGTCTTTTTAGTTAAGGTCTGTTTGTTCTATTCAACTTTTTGATGAATTTCAATTGCCTGCTAGGTTTTTTTTTCTTTCTAGTTTACTGCATTTACATTTTTTAACATAAAATAAGTATTAGGCATTACGATGTTTTGCAAGTTACTATTCTTCAACAGATAATTTAATATACTTATAAAAAACTCATAAATACATTTGTAAAAGTAAGCAAGCATACATATGAGGAGGTATATGTTGAGAAAGTACGTAAGTGATTCTCAGCCAGAGGGATAAGATGACATAATATTTTAAGTTTACATTTGGAACACAATTCCCACTATTCTCATTATTCAAACTTCAAAAAATATATCATAATTTAGTGGATTTGTAAAAGCTAGATGACTTGAGATGGAAGGCTTGATTGGAATATAGCATTGCTTAAAGAAAGTGAGAAACACTATTCTAAGTGCTATGTATCAGTTCACTAAAGTAGTGACCTGACCAGGAACCAAATATGACTTATTCTTTTAGTTAATTTTCCTTTTCTTACATATTTTTTCTGAGATTCAATTTATATTAATATTGAAATGTTGTATTTACTGATTATGATTATTGATTATGAATGTATGAGGTAATATGGTGGATACCACAGGTTATGAGAAGTTGAATTAATAAAAATCCTTACCTTCAAGTAGCGCAGAATACTGTAAGATAAGTTAGACAAGCAGAGTTTAAGAATATAAGCTCTTGATTTTTACTGCCTTAGTCTGAATCTTGGCTCCAGTCTTTACTGGTTGTGTGACTTTGGATAAACAATTTAGCATCTCTGTGCCAAAGTGTCTACACCTGAAATGGGGATAATAATATTATTATTATAACATTATTATTGTATTAATATATTATACATTGCTATATTAATATATTATGTACAATATAATATCTTACATTAATAATATCATATTATATTAATATAATGGTATTATTATTTCCATGTCAGGATTATTGTGAGTAACTTAGAGGAAACACTTAATAGAGTTCTTGGCACATACATGAAGTATTATTTGTAAATATCAGATGTTATTTTTATTAAAATGAAATCAACAACAAAAATAAAATTAGAATGAATAATACATAAGAAGTGCAGACAGCACATTTTAGGTGAATTTTATCCAGAAATTATGCATTTTGGAGCACAATTAGTTTGTAAGTGTGCCTAACATTTTAATATGTATACGTTAAATACCATTTTTTTCTTCAGTTTCTATACTGAAATATGTATATTTTTGACTTTGTAATATGGCTTCTCCTAAAGTGGAAAGATTAGATGAGCATTATTTACCACCTCAGGGAAAAATCCATACTTTTCTTTTTTCTCTCTGAGATGTCTACTTGGAAAAAAAAATAGCCATTTGTACTTATTTCTTGGTCAGATAAATATGCAATGATTTAGAAAATAGTTACAGAATTTTCACAGCTAAGAAGACTTTTGACATGTATCAATCCTATTCATTTCTTTAGAAATTGCTTTATAGTTGATTCCATTTGACTATTTTGTTTTTTTAAAAAAATTCTTTAAAAGTTTATTTTTGAGAGAGAGCGAGAGAGAGCGACAGAAAGTGAGTGGGGGAGGGACAGAGAGAGAGGGAGTGACACACAGAATCTGAAGCAGGCTCTAGGCTTTCAGCTGTCAGCACAGAGCCTGAAAGCGGGGCTCCAACCCACAAAACGCAAGATGTCACCTGAGCCAAAGTCGGACGCTTAGCCAACTGAGCCACCTGGTTCCCCTTTTAACAGTTTTATTTAGATCTATGCCCTGCATGTATCTCCCTGAAGTACTTGAAATCTATCCTAATTAGTCTCACCAAATAAAAAGTATCTTCAGATATAATGAAGAGCAAAAACCTGATTGTAATTTAATAGGTAGTGCAGTAATTACCAGAGAAAATTATTTAAATTCTAGACAAACCAAACCAAAGCAAAAATCAAACAAAACCAAACAAAAATAACAACAACAGCAGCAAGAACAACAACAAAAACTCACAATGTTCTCTACCCCAAGCCTGCAACCTAGCTTCAATGGAATAGTTTGTTTTACAAAGTTCACCAAGATTACAGTTGTGTAAAGATTTTCTCTAAGACAAAAACTGCATGCCCCGCTAAGAGAACCTTCCTAACTTGTACCAAAACTCAGTTTATATTCCCACAGATGTCTAACAAGCTCTGTATATGGTCTTGGATTATAGACAGGGAAAAATCAATAGCCTGCTGTCTCAAAGGCACCAATATAGATTATGAATCACAGCCAGGAAGTTGTCAGTGATTTCAGCTGCCAACAGTGCTTCAGTAAAGATATTTGCTACCTCATATTCTTTTAATGTGGAGCTTTCATATATAAAATAGAACAGGTCACTTTTTTTGACAAGAACATAAGAGAATTTTAAGTAGAGCAATGAGAGCACCAAACATAGCTGTGCTCTGGACTGATCAAATGAAAAGTACACCTTCCCCACTTGCCCACATGCTGTGTGAAAGGCAAAGATCCACATAAAGGTCCCGTACTGCTGTCAGTTATTCGTATCCCCCTCCATCTGGCTGTATCTACATATACGTCCATATGTAGTGGTTTGGACGGACTAGATCAAGCCAAACTAAATCAGCTTTTATGACTATAACGAAAATGACTCACTGGTCTAAACGAAGGAAGGACAAAACAATACAGAACCCTGGAGCTAAAATGGATTCAGATTAGGAAGGCCACCTCCTCTCATGGATAGAAGAGGAAACCGAGGCTCAGAGAAAATGCAGGTCAGTCAGTCACATGAATTACCTTTACTTAGGTATTTTTTACAAAATGCTGATGAGTGTTCTTTGAAGGCACTATTCCTCTTCATAATATGTTCTAAAAAATAAATAAATAGGTTCTCAAGAATATTTTAAGTGTTTTGAGTTTAGGAATAAAAGGATTAAAAGAATAAAAGCATATAAAGATGCTGTGTATGTACAATTAATGTTGAAGTTATGACAAAAAATTTAAGCATTCCTCTTATATTTTAAGTGAACGTGATAAAAAAAAAGTGTGAGGAAAAATTAGTAACAGAATAATATGAGCATGGAACCTGGAGAGAGAAAGCTTGAGACTAGAGGTCTCTCACTCACACGTTTCTTTACTTTTATGAACTTCCGTTTTTTCGCTATAAAATGAAATGGTATGAACTTCCATTTCCTCACTATAAAATGAGTATGATAATACTTATATACACTGTCAAAGGGATTAAGGTTAACATATGTGAATCATGTAGTACAATTCTTGGCATTTGGCAGGGAGTAAATACCCGGTTGCTACTTTTTTAATTTTGTTTCAGAAAAAAAAAAACATACAAATATGTATATGTATATACATATATCTGCATATGTATATACCATTTTCTGACTTAAATGGTTTTTAAAAAATAACCCCACAAAAATAGAGAAAGTCAGAGATCTAAACTGCCGTAGCTTTAAAATAAAAATTACTTAGATGGTAGGAGATAATAAAAGTTCATTCTTCTGATAACTTATGGAAGGATTATGGAAGAGATTGTTGTTTCCATTTTTTGTTGTTTTGTTTAAGGAAGGAAGGTTGATTCTGTAAATCACAGATAGAGCAATTTCTCTGTGGATTTCTCTGAAGGCAACAGAATAATTAGCATGGAATCTAGTGATCACCTAGAAGAGTGGGATATAATGCATAGTTTTATAAAGAACATATCTCACAGACAGGTTATATAGGCAAAGGGGCTTAAAAGAAGTGAAAGAGATTGATATTAGGAAGGCTTTCAATTCAAACCCCCACCCCCAACCCCTGCCTGTGACATTCTAATCACCCAGAGCACCTCTGGAGTATTTTTCATTGTGTTCTTAGTTCATCTACATGGTTTGAGGGCTGAACCCAAAGGTAAAAGCTTAGAATCACTTGGGCCAGCATGGATGCTAATTTAAGAATGTCCTCCCACATCAAATGTCTTAAGAGTTGTTCTACTTAGTATTTCAATTAATGGAAAAAACAAGAATTCTGCAATTAAGATTATATGTATATAGCAGGATGGAATAGGAGGGAAAAAAAAAAGTACAAACCCTAGAACAAAGTAGGTTTGGAAGGGACTGATTGGATACAAAGGTTAGTGTACTTCAAACACATTAAAAGACAAATCTTATAAGAATGGATAAGATGAAAATAGTCTTTTGTGTGTTTTATTAGGTTCAATGCACTAAAGACATACAAACAATGTTAGAACTGATTTACAGAAGAGAAGCAGAGGTGTTTCAAGAGGGAAAATTGATTCAGTGAAAATTAGACAAATTGTAGTGTTTAAACTAAATGGGAGAATAAGGGATTTGTTTTTTGTTTGATTTGGTTTGGTCTTCAGTATGAGAATATGGATTCCGGAGTGTTACATTGTTATTCCAGTGGGGAGCCAAACATTATAATGTAGGCTCAATGTGGGCAAAACCATCTACTAGCTACACAGTCACAATTGCGCCCCTGAGACTTTGTGACTTTTTGGGCTCCATTAGTGCTTAGGGATAAATGAAATGGAAATCCAGCAAATCTCCTGGGCTGTCCCGGGCTGCACCCACACCTTCTGCAACGAGGTCTGATATCCAGCCTCGAGGTGTTCTTTCCCCTTCCAAATCAGCCCTTTCTTGTGTATTCTCTTTCTGTCCTTGGGACTCTTTGAGTTCTTGTTACTTTTTTATAGTTACTGCTTTATCATAATGTTTCATTATATTAAACTTTCCTTATTCCAATTACTGTGTGTTTCATCCCTTAATTGTGCCCAGACTTTTTTTATCTTTTAATTTTCTTTTTTCAATGTTTTTATTTATTTTTGAGACAGAGAGAGAGAGAGAGAGAGAGAGAGAATAAGACGGGGAGGGTCAGGGAGAGGGGGCAGAGGATCAGAAGCAGGCTCTGTGCTAATAGCAGAGACCCCAATGTGGGGCTCAAACTCATGAACCATGAGATCATGACCTGAGCCGAAGTCGGACGCTTAACCAACTGACACACCCAGGCACTCCTTATCTTTTAATTTTTATTTTTTATGAATCCTGATTTTGAAAATATTTTTCTTGTCCACAGCATATTGTTGGGTTTGCTTATTTTTACATCTTTCAGTTGAAGAATTTTGTTCCTTTAAATTGATTGTAATTACTGCTATGCTTGGATTCATTCTCATCAGCTTACTTTGTGCTTTCTGTTTCTCCTTTTCTCTCGTTTCTCATTCTTTTTCATTTCTCTGCTGCTTGGAAATGTACATGCTCTTGTCTTCTTAGAAATTTTTGTTTAAATTAATATACTCACCAACATTTTTACTGTCTTCTTGAAAAGTGGTTTTGTTTTTATTACCAACTCCCTTCTGATTCATTTGCTGAGGCTGTCAAACTTCTTTGTTCTGTCTTAAATTTTTAAGTTCACAAATTAGGTATCATTGTTATGGTTTAATCGGGTATATTTGGGGTTACTGGCAAGTTTGCAATTACTTTTTTCTAACATTTTACAAATTTCCTTCCCTGATCATCCCCATCCCCACTTTCCCCCCTGAAGTATATCCCTTGGATTTTCAGACATTGAAGGTCTGTTGGTAGTAAACTCATTCAGAATCTTTTTTTTTTTTTTCTCTCTCTGTCTCATCTAATGGCTCTATTTTCTTTCCTCAAATTATAATTTTGAACTATAAAGTACTGTGTCTTCTATTTTTTGAGGACTTTCAAGACATTTTGCTTATTGATTTATATTTACTATTTATTTGGAAATAATATTTGTTATCAATTTCCTTCCTTATTGCCTTTGAGAAGTTAGTTGTCACTCTATTGTGCATTTGCAGGAATTTTTTTCTAAACATTTTGAAACATTATTATTATTATTACTATTATGATTACTATTATTATTGTTTTATCATTTTGTCTTAGGAGATTTGTAGATTTATTACAATGTGGATATATTTTTATCTTGGAATTTTTGACTTCTTATAAATGTTAGTATTATATTATTCAAGGTTCTCCAGAGACAGAATCAATAAGATGTATATGTATATACACAAACAAATGGAAAAGCTTTTACTATTCCTCAGACTTCAGAAGTTCATAAGGTTATAAAGATTTTCACTCTTTCTGAAACATTCCAAGCCCATCCCTGATCTAGGGGCCCTTCCAACTATGTCAGGAAACTTTCCTTCTTAGATAATCTACTGGACTACTCATTCTCTCTCTCTCTCTCTCTCTCTCTCTCTCTCTCCCTCTTTTGTCTATCTATCTATCTATCCATCTGTAGGGAATGCCAGCAGTCTGGAGAAGCCCCTGGAAGAGCCGATGTTGCAGCCTGAGTCCAAAGGTGGTCTGGAGGCAGAATTCCTTCTTGCTCAGGGAAGATCTGTCTTTTATTCTTTTCACGTTTTTTTTTTTTTTTTTTTTTTTTTTTTTTTTTTTGGGACAGAGAGAGACAGAGCATGAACGGGGGAGGGGCAGAGAGAGAGGGAGACACAGCATCGGAAACAGGCTCCAGGCTCTGAGCCATCAGCCCAGAGCCCGACGCGGGGCTCGAACTCACGGACCGCGAGATCGTGACCTGGCTGAAGTCGGACGCTTAACTGACTGCGCCACCCAGGCGCCCCTGTCTTTTATTCTTAAAGCCTTCAACTGATTGATGGCACCTATGCACAGTATGGAGAATAATCCACTTTACTCAGAGTCCACTGATTTAAATGTTAATCTCATCCAGAAAACACCTTCACAGAAACATCCATAAGACCAATTATCTGAGTGCCTTAGCCTAGCCAGTTTGACACACAAAATTAACCACTGCAAATTCACCCGTTGTAAGTTTGGTACCTATATCTATCTCCTTAATCTGCATTTAATCTCCAAATAAATATGACAATAATGAAGTCATACTTCTACCTAACATAATACAAGTGTTCTGCATATGACTGAAAACACACTCTTTCCCCTGAAGATGCAGGTCAACGACCGAGTTCAAAATAAAACAAATCTTTCTCTTTGGAGTGAATGTTTTTTCTGATCTATCCATTGAGAGTATCTTGGCTTTATAGGTCTCTAATCTGATTTACAAGTTGCATAGGCCTTAAGACTTTGCTTTCATCTCCTAGTGCTTGTAGGTCATTAAACCCATACTCAGGCTTCCAGGATGAGCAGAGCTCTTGGGGTATACCTCTTTGTAATCATAATTCTTTATTGTTTCTTGCTTTGTATTGCTTCTGTTACATTACTGACAGCTCAGCCATGTTTAAAAAGAGATGTGTCTTATATTTTAGGCAGCTTTTTCAGGTGCTCTGCTCTAGGAAGTGTTTTTCTGCAAAATCTAGTCAACCATATGACTAGAAATGGAAATCCCTCATTCTCTCTTTTACACATTTCCATCAGGAATGTGCCCCTTTGCTCTGCAGAAACTTTTCTTTTCAAGGTCACTCATGACATCTACTTGCCAAATCTAATATTCATCTTGCTGGGCTCACATTGTTCAACCTCAGCAACATTTGACAGTTTGATCTCTTTCTTCTTGAGAGAGGTGTTTTTTTTGTTTTTTTTTTTTAACTTTCCTTTCACTCACTATGTTTTCAAGGCACCTCTATAGTTTACTTCCTGTGTCACATATTTGCTGTCACTTTGCTAAGTCTGTCCCCTTTCCCACGGCTCAGGCCTCAGATTGTTTCTCTTCTCAGTTTATACTCTTGATGACTTGGTTCACCTCAGCTCTTATCCCAGAGTTCTAAAATTGTAGACTCACTTGAGGAGTAATGAGATCTCAACAGAACATGTTTGAAATAGAAATTTTGATTTTCTACCTCAAACTTAGTCCTAATTTTCCCCAATCTCACTAAATGGAACTCTTCTCTCTCTAGCTGTCAGGTGAAATGCCCGGACCTTCTCCCTAATTCTGTTCCAACCCCATAGCCTCTGTCTCACCATCAATATTTTCATACCATAGAGTCCAACTACTTCTCAGCCTGTTCTTTCTTGTCTGAACAATGGCACCCACTCTCTTACTCTTATCCCAGTGAATAGTTTCACACCCCACCATCTATTCTGTACAAGAAGCCAGAGCAGATTTTAAAAATACACATCAAATTCTTTTATGTGTAACTCTCCAATGTATCTCAATTACATGTGAAATTCAACTGAGAAATCTTATATAGAGTCTGATATGATCTGAGTCTTGCCTGTTTCTCTGACCTTATTTTCTCCTATTGCCCCCTTCACTTATCGTGGTTATAAAGCTTTTCATCATTCCTCAAACATACCAAGCTCATGCCCGATCTAGGGCCATTTCTTCTTGTCTGCTCTATGCCAGGAAATGTCTTTCCTTAGGCAATCTACTGGATCTCTCATCCACATAATTCATGCCACTGCTCAAATTTGACTTCCACTTCACTACCTTCATAGTGCTGTTCACTCCTAGCTTCAATAGAGCTGATGTATTTATTTGGTGGTATCAATACCCGCATTTGGCACTCACTAGAAGACAAGTTCTAACAAGGTGATACACTTGTCCTGGGTTCACGGATGGTGCCTAGGACATAGAACATTATGAGATTATGAATGAATGAATCATAAATAAAATTGAAATAAATAAAATATTATCATAATAATCATAAATAAAATTGAAATAAATAAAAAATTGAAATTCTCCTTTTCCAAAATTCCCATGAATCAATGGCTGCCATATATATCTTTGTTGAAACTGGTTTAACATTTCAAATCCTATGTACCTCAGAAAAACATGAGTTGCCAAGCTGACACTTCAGTTTTGTGGTTTTCCCACCTGGACCTAGATTAAGTTTAAATATGTCACAAATTCACTAACTGGCCATCTTCAATATTTTTTTGATATTTAAATTATATTAAAAAATACAAAGCCCTCATAGAAATCAATTGAAAAGAAAATAAAGTGAAACATAACCTGAAAATGGCTAATTAAAATACACAACCCCCCCCCCAAAACCCAGGGAACTCTAGACAATGTGAAACATAATTTTTCAATCTAACTTGTTTAATAAAACTTAACTGTTTTTTTTCAAGTTTATTATTAAACTTTGGAAATAAAAATAGAGCTATTGCTAAATTACCTATAAATTAAAACTAAACATGTGACAAAACTGGTTTTAAATAGAACATTTTTATTTTAGGTATTAAAGTTTTCTTTATGTTTTAGTGCTATGTATCTTTACAGACACATCCATGTTTCAGCCATGCCGCTCTTCCCTAACCAAGGTAAAATATATATAATATATTATTATATTATATTATTATATTATATATTATTATATTATATTATATATATTATATATTATATATATTATATGTTATACATTATATATTATATATATTATATATTATTATATTATATTAATTTTACTTTTCAAATTTCCTTTACAAGATATAAAAAGTCAATACTCTAAATTATTATTTTGACCTAAAAATACCTGATTTACTCCAGTTGTTTAACAAAATCTCACAACTCCAAGGTACTGAAATATACTAAATAAAGTTTACATTTTCTTGTGCTTTTGTAGTTACACAGGGTGTGAAAAAAATTGAATTTTCTCACATATCAGATAAATCTGGTAACTTTTAGTTAATCCTTTGAGGATTCTTAAATTGTTGTCACTACCTTGTCCTGTGTAGAGCTCAATAAATAGTTGTTTTAAATTTAATTACTTATGTATAGGAATAATCTACTGTTTTGCATCTCTCTAAACCTTCCAATTAGTGTGTACTCCATACAACGAGGCAATTAAAATAGGACCTTCAAGAATATAATGAAGAAAGTAAATTTGCTATGACGTTGTACATCACATTCTGAAATCAAATAAAGGTGGTAGTCTTGACTTCCCATTGGATAATTAAAAACTGATTTGGATGGACCTGTTCAGGTTCTGGTTTTGCCTTTTCAACTACAGCTCATTGGCTGGAATACTGCATACTTTGTGTTTTGTCTGTGTTTGAGGGGACAGGGTTCAGGATAGACCATCTGAATGTGATGATAGCGGTTGAAATTTTGATTCTGGAACTCAGCCTGGTGAATTTGCGAAGCCTAAAAGCTGGAGCAGTTAAGGTTGGAAAACATTAACTGGCTCAATCTGGGTTGCAAGTGTTATGAAATCTTCCTATAACCAACAACCTTAAGAAAGTTACCACTTCAGGGAATCTTTCTGTTGAGGTTTTCATCCACTAATGATCCAAAATATGTTACAGACCGAATAATAAGAAGTTTTAAAAATAAGGGACTCCTGGGTGGCTCAGTCGGTTGAGTGCCAACTTCAGCTCAGGTCATGATCTCACAGCTAGAGAGTTAGAGCCCCGCGTGGGGCTCTGTGCTGACAGCTTGGAGCCTGGAGCCTGCTTCGGATTCTGTGTCTCCCTCTCTCTCTGACCCTCCCCCGTTCATGCTCTGTCTCTCTCTGTCTCAAAAATAAATAAACATTAAAAAGAAGTTAAAAGGGGCGCCTGGGTGGCTCGGTCGGTTGAGCGTCCGACTTTGGCTCAGGTCATGATCTCGCGGTCTGTGAGTTCTAGCCCCGCGTCGGGCTCTGTGCTGACTGCTCGGAGCCTGGAGCCTGTTTCAGATTCTGTGTCTCCCTCTCTCTCTGCCACTCCCCTGTTCATGCTCTGTCTCTCTCTGTCTCAAAAATAAATAAATGTTAAAAAAATTAAAATAAAATAAAATAAAATAAAATAAAAAATAAAAAATAAATAAAAAGAAGTTAAAAATCATATCTGATATTAATGCATGATACACTGAAACTTTAAAGACTATTGGTGGTAAGGCTGACAAAGAACTCAGGTCTCTTTACCTGAGCACAAGAGGAAAGTATATTCTCTATCTCAGGATGCACTCCACGTAAGAGCTTCTATAACTTTAATGTGCATTTGAATCACTTGGGAGGTGTGTTAATATGAAATATTCTGACTCAGTAAGTCTGGGGTGGAGCCAGATATCCTACATTTCTTATCCATATCCGGTGGTGCTAATGCTGTCAGTCTGGAGACTACATTTTGAATAGCAAGGTTCTATCGTTCACAAACTCTTTTCCATAAAGTGCCAAGTAGCAATATTTTAGGCTTTCTGGTGCACACATTCTCACCTCTGCCACTTTGGTGTGAAAGCGGCCATAACCAATATGTAAGCGAATGAGAGCAGTGGTGTTCCTGCGACTTTACAGAAACAGGCAGAGGGCTGGGTGTGCCTCATAGGTGAGGGATTTGGAGACCCCTCCTCTCCCTGTCTCTCCTCTATCCACAAAGCACATTATCTAATGCATTCTCGACATGTTTTCACCTTGTATGAAATACTTTCATGATATATTATTTGGTGTTTTTTCATATTTTGCTATTAGATCTCTTTTACTTTTGTTTTCACTTTTAAAAAAGTTAGTTCAATGCTGCTTCTGCTTTTAAATGCATTACAGAAGGTGATAAAATATATACAAAAGATATATATATATATATATATCTCGTACATATATATATATATCTCATATATATATATATATCATATATATATCGTAGGTAATCTAGAAAGTATGGAGAAATACAAGAAGAAAATAAAAATTAGGCTAATGCCTCTCCTGGTGCACTAGATTCCATCACATCTAATCTCCCTAGCTACATTGCTTTAGCAACCATACCTCACTCACTGCATCGTCAAGTTTTTCCACTTTCTGCATTATTCCCAGGAGTCTAACATGTTGTTATGTCACTCATATATAAAGATCTTCTCTTGACCATCCCTTTCCATCCATCTCTTCTTCCTTTCCACTGCTTTACATCAAATTCCTTCAAAGAAAAGCTTGCTGTTGTCCCTATTTTTTTTCTCTTATTTTCTTTTGCCACATTTTCTTTATCTATCCCACGAGATGTATTTTTCCCCTGAATATTTTGAATCTCAGTTGCAGACATCATGACTTTTTGCACCTTAATGCATCAGCCTATGTCACCTGAGAACAAAGATATTCTGTTACAAAACCACATGCTTTTTTTACACCCAGAAAATTAAATGTATGCATTAATATCATCTAATAATAAGATCTACTTTCAAACCTACTTTTTTCTTAAACTCTCGCAAGTCACTCTTTAGCTCCCATCACTACACCAACACACATTTGTCCAAGTAACTGCTCTCCATGTTGCCAAAACCAATGGCCAATTACAAGTCTTCATTCTCCCTGAGGCAGAAGTGGTCTTTGTCAGAATGGGTACTAACTCCAGTTATGAAGTGACCCAGGGAAAACTCCACACATTTCTTACTCCCTAGGTGAGACGCTCTACCATGAGGTTAAACATAAGTATACACTAAATGACTTCCAATTTATACATCTCTCTTGAACCCCAGATTCAGATATCCAA
Organism: Felis catus; assembly: GCF_018350175.1. Lineage (NCBI taxonomy): Eukaryota > Metazoa > Chordata > Mammalia > Carnivora > Felidae > Felis > Felis catus. The sequence continues at coordinate 25,622,880 of NC_058385.1, read as the reverse complement.
TAGCTTTTCACTGACATCTTCACTTGGATATATCTAATAGACATTTCAAACTTATTTTATCTAAAAAGGAATTCCTGATTCCCTACTCAAAATTTTTCCCACAATATTTCCCAGTTCGGTAATTTACCATTTGCTTAGTCCTCTGTCTTAGGATCTAAACTTTGGAGTGACCCTTGATTTCTCTCTCACATTACCCAATCCATCAGCAAATCCTTCCAAATAAATTCAGAATCTACCTCTTACCAAATCCAATGGTGCAAGCCAACACGATCCCCTGCTTAAATTATTATGCTATCCATCAAAATTTTTTTAATGTTTATTTATTTTTTAGAGAGACAGAGCATGAATGGGAGAGGGGCAGAGAGAGAGGGAGACACCGAATCTGAAGTAAGCTCCATGCTCTGAGCTGTCAACACAGAGCCCGACGTGGGGCTCGAACTCATGGACCATGAGATCATGACCCGAGCGGAAGTTGGTCCCTTGACCAACTGAGCCACCCAGGTGCCCCTATGCTAGCCTTCAAACCATTCTCCCTTGTCTCATCTCTGTCTTCTTTACCATTTGTTCTTAGCACAATGGCCAGAGTGATCATTTCAAAATATGAATAAGATTTTGTCACTTCAGAGTACTCCATTGACTTCCAGTCTCCTTCAGAGTAAAGGCAAAGTCCTTGCAAGGGCTCACGATATCCTAGAAGCTTTGGTTCCTAACTCCTTTTTGACTTCAATCATTCTTCCCCCACCTTCTGGATTCCACATTCCATTCTCTTATTTTATTTGTCTATCTTTTTGCAAATACCACACTATCTTTTTACTATAGGTTTATATAAGTTTGGGTCCCATTAATATAAAATCACAAACTTCATTCTTCCATATTGGCGGGTTCATATACACCTTAGTTTCAGCTTGTCCATTTACACACACACACACACACACACACACACACACACAAACACATCGTTACACAATTGCTTGTTGGGATTCTAATTAGGATTCAGCTGAATCTGCAGATAATTTGAGGGAGAAGTGACATTGCTGCACCATCAGGGCTTTATATAATTTTTATATTAAGGAAGATTCTGTTTTTTTGTTGTTGTTGTTAGCTGAAACCACTTTTATCCCAGGAATGAATATTTAATATTATTAAATATCTTTTCAGCAACTATGATGATTATATAATTTTTGTTGCTTCTTATATATGACTACACATTAATAGGGCTTTCTAATACCAATTCTTCATAATCTTACCCTACCTGGATATGTTTATATTATTTGATTAATAACATTCTGGATTTGTTTTGCTAGTATTTCATTAACAATATTCTTTTTGTTTTTAAGTCTTAAATGAGTTCTGTCTTTAGTTTTTATGTCAGGTTTTGCTGAAGGGTTATGTTATCTTCTAGAAGCAAGTTAGCATGGCTTTCTTCCTTTCCTGTGCCCTGGAACTATTTCTAGGAGACAATTATTTGTTTCTTGTAAATTTGAAAGAAATTATAATACCAAATGCATCTGAAAACTCTCCTTAGGAAATCTGGAATATTGATTACTAAATATGTTTTGTGATAATTGTCCTTTTAAAATCATTGAACTTTGGGATTTTTTTTTAGATTATACATTTCCTAGAACATTATGTATTTCAGTAAGCTTTTCAAAATTATTGGCTTAGGCATTCCCTTCTTATTTTCTTATATATCTGTTTATTTCCCCTCGCTCATTTTTAGCTTTTTAAATTTATGTATCGAATGTACTTTCTTTTTTACTTAATACTGTTTAGGAGCTTCCCAATGGTATCGAACTTTTGTGTTGTTTTTACTCAAGTGATTATTTTTAAATTTACTTATTAGATTTTTAAAACATATATCAACTTCTGATGTAATCTTCATTTCTCACCACCCCCCAGGTTACCCTAATATTTGTGATTTTTAAAATTTAGTGAAACCGTGAGCAATTTATTGTTGCCAAATAATAAATACTTTAAGCAGCTCAAAATTTCAGCTTTCGCCTCCTTGATTCCGTTTGTACAGTATGGATTCTTTACTGCTTTCAAAGCAGTTTTAAAATTAGTTATTGTATCTTTCGTTTCCTTTCATTTTTTTCCTTATCTCGTTCAGCTCCTTCTGCTCTGCTGTCTGGCTCCCAGCTCGCTCCTTTTTATATCTCTGTCTATTGTCTTATCCTCTCATCTTTCATCTCTTGTTTCACGGTGTTCATTTCTTTCTCTTTTTACTGCAAGACAAAGCAGACACTTTCTAAAATCTGCTTCTTTGTGCTGTAGTATTTATTTTATTTTGAAAGTAGTTTTGTTCTTTGATGTTGAGGTGCTGTGCTCACCTCCTCTTTAGCTATAATCTTTTCATAAGCTACGTGCTATGGTGTTGTTTTCACCCAACCTTGGATGATGAGATATTATCAATAACCAACATCTTTCCGAAATTGAGGGGGTATCCTAACCTTTTCTTTCTCACTGTCCAAATGACATCGGTGCCTGTTGTATCTGGTGGAAAGCCTGCTAATGCAGAGAAAAGCCCAGACGTATGGGTGGGGGGCAGGTATGGATGCCCACTAATTTTGTTTTTATTTGGAGGTGCCCTAGGCATCCCCAGGGAACTTCTTTCTAATGTTCTTTGTCCCGGAGAAAAAGAGAAAAAGATCCCAAGGCTCTCTGCCTTTCCCATAGGTCAACCTTGTCTCTAGTGCTGTGCCCCTATCAATTAAGCTGCTTCTGCTGGGTCCAAATAGTTATCTCTTGTCTTTCTGCATTGTCATTCTGTTTTTACTCATTAAAATTTTTTCAGTTGAACTCTATCTAAAAAATATCTAGCTGAATTCCTCTGTGTTATTTTCAGTTAAATAATACCTTTTATTAACTTCTGGTATGGATGCATCGTCCCTCCAATTTTTGTATCATTTTAACTATCTTAGAAGCGATTTGGACCAGGAAAGTGGTTAGCCACCTGGGCTCATTATGAGTCTTCAGCTAGTATATGAAGGTGATGTTTGTATAATTGTCTACTTTTTCATTGGAAACACATGTCCAAGAATAAAAGTGATGGAAATTGCAATACCTCACAACATTAAATTATTAGGAGGTTTGCACACTGTTTATTTTTGAGTTGCATCTTATCCTTTACTTCTGACCACAGATTTTCATTATTCACACTCTGGAACTATGGAAGATAGAAACTCCTATGTCACCATACCTCAGTTAAATCTTTGTTAAAACAAAGCACATACATTGTCTGAACAGAGATCTGCTGCTTTGCAGACCTCTTGCACGGATGTTCCAGAGTCCATTAAGATGCATAGCTGGGGGCACCCGCGTGGCTCTGTCACTTGAACATCCAACTTCAGCTCAGATCATGATCTCATGGCTCGTGGGTTAGAGCTCCACATGGGACTCTGTGCAGACAATGCAGAGCTTGCTTGTGACCTTCTGTCCCTCTCTCTCTACCCCTCCCCCACTTGTGCTCTCTCAAAAATAAATAAATATTAAAAAATAAAAAGATGCATAGGTGGGGACTGCAGTGTTCCTTAAATACACAGGGTAAAGCCCAATTTCCCCTGTGATGAGAGTACATGGAGGGTATGGTCTATTCAACCTGCATGTCTAGGGAGAGGAAGAATCTGAGTATAGGTTCAAAATTAAACCCCGCGAATATGTGAAGGTAATATTTGCAAGTCATTTTGTCCATGTGCTTTCTACTCTGCAGCAGGTTGTCTCACTAGAAACAGCACATCTTCAGCAGAAATTTATAAAAGAATAAAGAATAAGAGGACAGGCACAAACACGGAAAAACTGAAAAACTAGTTTGGGGATTTTGATACGTTAACCTCTCTTTATCCTCCTCTAATCTCTGCACTTTGCTCACAGTATGGTGAGGAAAGATTCATGTTTACATTTATGTAAAATTCAGCCAATTTCCAACAGGGCGCCAGCAAGGAATGCATTTGCTTTCCTTTTTAGATTTTAAAAACTGAAATATATCTTGGGAGTTAATTGTTAAAATGCTGATGCAGTGTTCAACTTGCAAATCACAAATACAAATGAAAATGTAATGTTTATAAGGTTTATATTGCACTCTTTACTCTTCCGGCTAGATTTTACTTTTTTTTTTTTTTTAACAGCCTAGCCAAATAATCTGAAATACTATATACAACACATTCTTTGGCATATAAGTGAATAAGCCTTTGCATTTTGTTATTTCCCATCTTCAGTCCTTGAAATTCCAGGCTTAATATTGCAAGACTGGAAGCTTTTTATTCTGCAATGTGAATTGTGCAAGTGTCTATCTATGTACGGGCACAATCCATTTTAAATATCCACAAATTTCCCTAAAGTCCCAAGTGGTTTCCTTGGCAACAAGCGTGCTGAAATGTAAAGGGCTAAGGTAGTTAGGATATTGCCTACAGTTCTCCCTCTCTAGGTTATTTTAAATAGCTGCAATTTTCTTTGCACATCTAAAAAAAAAAAACCCACAGTGGTTGGAAATACAAAGGCGAATATGAGAGACATTGGAGAATAGTAGTACATCAGAGTCTAATTTGTGTGGACAAATTATTACTTTCACTACTGTCTGATTTGTAGAGCACCATTTTCATATGCCAAATTGTAGTACAAAAGAAGAGCCAACCATAAATACATGAGAATAATTTTTAGATGGAATGAGATAAAATATCGGGAAATAGCTTTTGACAATAGAGGCAGTGATTAATAATGGCCAGGTATCTGTACAACTTCTTTTCAATTCACCAGGAATAGCATGCATCTGATGAGGCCAGACCTTGGCACAATGAGTAAAAGGGAATTAAACACAGTGAGGTGGGCAAGGAATATTCTCTACAGCCCTTTCACTAGGTGAAACTTCAGATGTCTAGACATGTATTTTGTAAGCTCTTGGTAAATTATTTTAGGTATTGCTATTTGCTTTTATTCGTCAATCTGCATTTCATCAAACTTTTCACATGATTTCTTACAGTGCAGTAATTATTTATTTTTAGTTGACTTCATGCAATACATACCACAGGGATTCTCAAAGCAAAGGGACATCTCCCAGTGGTAGAGTTTTGTGAATCAAATGGCAAATTTTTTTGCCAGCTTCTCCCACTGCGCCTCTATTTTTCGGAGCTGTGTGAGGACCCTCGTGACAAAGGAATATGTCTAGCAGCAACAACTCCCCCAAATACCAACTATCATGGAAATAACCCTTACAAATTGTAAGCCAATATTTGTGAATTCTGTCTGATAACCTTTAAACCTAGTGAGCAGATGTTTCTGAGAAAACAAAATAATGCTTTGTACCAATAAATGAGGGACAATCTCACACGACCATCCTGACTGTGTGTTTTCTTGTCTACTACCTGTCTATCCAATTGGATTATCCTATGATCTTTCTAAACCAGAAATTTGGAAAAAGATCAGTATTAGCTTTTATTCTAAATAGTTCTTGTACTATTAACAGGGAATGTGTATGCCAGAGAAAAAACACAATGCTGTGATGGTTCCCCATAAGATTTTCCGTTAGATATATTTCTGATTCTATGGGTCATCACTTTCAAAAAATATTTTAAAGTAACATATCTCATGATCTTTCATACATAATAGCTGCAGTTCCAATAGGCTGTGGTCTTCCTAACTACCAGCGCTGTGCTTCATAGTTCTCAGACTTTCCAACCCAGCCCTTTCATACCTGCCGCACTGGTTCTTTTCACCTCAACACCTTTCTTCCTCTCTTTTCTTTCTTCCTTTCTCTTTCTTTTTTTTTCTCTTCATCCTTCCTCTCTCCTCTCTCTCTCTCTTTCCCTTCCCTCCCTCCATCTCTTTCTCTTCTTTCTTTCTTTCTTTCTTTCTTTCTTTCTTTTCTATTTATTTAACGAACCAACACTTGGTAAACATTCAAGGAGAACACTTTACTAAGTGAAGTATCTTTCAACAAATAATTACAGTAATGCCACAGGTAGAGATCATTGCATATCTCTATATCCCTAAGACTTGGTACAAAATATAATATACAAATAAAGTTGATCATAAATGTTAGCTGAAGAATGAATGCAGGTATCTGAAAGTGATTTATGAGAACAAGAGGAGATTCTAATTCTACTCGAAGTGGGAACTATTAAGAATCATATATGATTTTCAACTTTATGATAAGTCCTGAGCATAGCTAGACTGCAAGCAACTTAAAGGACACTTAAAGAAAATACAATGAGGAATGTTATGTAGGAATTTACATTTTATCCTAGGGAATTTGAACCCTATCATGTAGGCTAATGGTTCTTAACATTTTTAGGACATAAATCCTATTAAATCTCATGAAAATCTCTGCCTCACTCTGTCTCTGTCTCTCCATATATATGTATATAGAGTTTGCATATATATATATGTGTGTGTGTTTGCATATATATATATATATATATAGTGTGTGTGTGTGTATATGATATATATAATATATAATATATATAATATAATAAATTATATATATATATATATATATATCAAAGTGTTCTTTAAAATTAGGAGATGCATAGCTACTTGGATCCTTAATAAGTCTTCTAGGCCCTTGCTATTCAAGGTGGCATCACCTGAGGGCTTGCTAGAAATTAGAAATATAAACTCTTATGTACCACTTAAAATTTAATGGACCAGAATGTCAAAAAGATCTTAAAATGATCCATACACAAGAATAAGAATTACTGTCCTAGGCATTAAGTTAAATGATCATAGTAAAAAAAATGATCAAAATACTACATAAGCAGAATAACAAAATGCTCCGATGTGCCACATTCCTTTGCCTTTGCTTGTGAAATTCCACTCTCCGGAATACTTACTTATTTTCCTAAAACCATTGGATGCCTTTTCAGGGCAACAATCCTAGCCCTCCCTGGAAAACAGAAGAAACTTCAGCATGATGTAAGAGAGGCTGCAGCGTGTGCTGAGTGTAGTTATGTTGCTAAGCTGGTTGCTAAGTTGCTAATTCCATCTCTGTAATTTAACTGCGGAATTTTGCAATCTTTCGTGGACCTCGGTTATTTCTCGTCATCATGTTGATGATGACAAAAGTCCCTTTTAAGCCCAACAGTTGACAACAAATATTGTTGGAAGGACACTTAATAATCTTACACAGGAAGTCACATAGCAGCCATTTTCCGTGGAATGGAGAGAACGAATTTTCAACTTAAACTCTAATTTGAAAGTTACCCCTTTACATAAGAAAAGAAGAGTTTAGAGACTCCTTCCCCTTTCGTTCTATGAAAAAACACTTTGGAGTGCTCTTACACCTAAAGCAAATAAATAAATCCTTTTTTAACTCTAAAAATATTTTATTAATATATTTCTTGATATATTAAAATTATGTTAAGCTTTATCCATTTCTGACACGTTGGCACAGTCGAGTTGGCAAATAAGGAAATGAAAGAATGATGATAAATGGGTAGGCCTACCACCGTGCCTTTGTCTACAGCAAATAGTAAGAAACAGATGCGACAGTCTGCGTCACATCCTGGCAAGAATTTCTGCAGCCGACAAGTCCTGTACCTGATAACCTGAAGGAGATTAATGTAGGGGAACAGCTTTGGTCTTTCCATATTGCCTTTTTAAAAAAAAAAAATTATTTAAATTCAAGTTAGGTGGCGCCTAGGTGGCTCAGTCGATTGAGCGTCAGATTTCAGCTGAGGTCGTGAACTCTCGGCTGGTGGGTTCAAGCCCCGTGTCGGGCTCTGTGCTGACAGCTCAGAGCCTGCAGCCTGCTCCAGATTCTGTGTCTCCCTCTCTCTCTGCCCCTTCCCCGCTTGTGCTCTGTCTCTCTCTAAAATAAACATTAAAAAAATTAAATTCAAGTTAATTAACACGTAACTAAAAATAAATAAATAAGTAAATGTTTTGGATGAAAAAAACAACCAAAAATATGGAAAGGTGGCCCAGGTAATAGTATATTTTTGGAACCTCCTCAAGAATCTATAGAACAGAGGAATAAGAGAGAAATCAAAAGCCACTGGAATTTAACAGCATACGCACGTGGGAAGGTATCTCTTTAACCCCCGATATTATTGGGTGGGGAGAGACCATCAAAAGCTGGTGGACCACACACTCACCAATAGTCGCACGGAGAGGCCCAGTGGACTGGTTAGAACAGCAGCTGAAGTAGGAGGTGGGCTTCAAAGTGTCCGATCTGGGGTGGGGGCAAAGAAATTACAGTAAGTTGGAATGATTCTGAAGTGCTCTTGGACCCATGATATCTCAAAACTAGCCAACAAAAACTTTTCAGGATATAGATCTATTCGTTTTCTCCTGCTATGTAACAAATTACCACAGACTTAGCATCTTAACAAGGTGTCCATTACTGAGGGGGTAGGGAAACGAGTTCCGACTTGAGTAACTTTGGAAAGCAGTGTTTTGATGGCAAACTGTGAGACTAAAGACAAAAGGCACTACGCATACACTCTGTTTTCTAGTTGGCAGAGTTGTTTCTCCTGCGGGTACGTGTTAACAATTCTGACACTGCTGTACGTGGATACTAGAATTAATTAAGTGGATGGTAAATGGTAGAAGGCAGGCTTCTCACTTTTGGAGAGAGAGGTGCAGATAGGCAAGAGGAAAAGGCTAGAATGAAACAGGTTGTACTGCACTGGAGTCAAAGATATCAGTATGACCTCATGTTTAGCTTAATATAAATTCAGCCATATAGATACAGAAATAACTATATATGTGTATGCATACATGAGTTAATATCTACATGTATTTCCTACCTCCGTCCACTGTGAAGACATAGAAGCGATGACACTCAGTAAGAATGGGCAAACCTAGTGTCCAGATCTTAGTTCTAATGCAATTTGACAATAAAAGGAACCAGTGGTCCTTGGAGAAAAGGCTGTGTCAAGAGATGGGCCAGGGAATACACAAGTGAGCCTAGGACATCTCGTAGTGTCTTAAAATAAAGAAGCAGGCACTGAAAACTCCAAAAGGATTGGGGCATGTCAAAGGGACACAAAGATAACCTGAATGAGCTCCCAATGGCAAAGCCAGAATATTTTGAGCAACAAAATATCTAATGTAGTATTGGGTTATTGCTTAAGTATAAAGTGAATACCTATGAGTCAATACTGAAATTATTACATGAGTGAATAATATTTTTAAAATAAAGGACAAGAGACAAATCTCCCATAGAGAAAAATTCCAAATAATTTATGTAGATACTTTCTTCATAGGGAGGTAGAGCTTATCTTTCCACTTCTTCAGTGTGAGTTGTGCTGAGTGACTTATTTCAAAGATTAGAGAATGAAAGAGGGAACACAGTCATTTTACAGTAGAGAAACAAGACAAACAGATACTTGGCCCATTGAGCACAGTTACCATAACCAGGGATAAGTCTGTTGATGGCATGTACCTTTAATACGATATGATCATATCATCCTCTTAAAACTCATCACCTCAGTCTAATCATGAGAAAAAACATTGACAAACCCCAACTGAAAGATGTACTACAAAATAACTGGCCAATATTCTTCAATACTTCAAAGGTCATCAATCAAAAAAAAAATATATGAGAAATTTCACAGTCCAAAGGAGGCTAAGAAGACATGGTGACTAAATGTAATGTGGGGTCCTAGATAATATCATAGAACAGAAAAAGGACTTTAGGGAAAAAGTAATAAAACATGAATAAAGTATGGAATTTAGTTAATCGCCATGGGCCAATATTGGTTTATTACTTGTGACAGATTGTACTATGGTGATGTAACATTTTAACAATAGGAGAAATGGGGTATGGGTTATGTGGGTCACCAAGGGAGAGAGAAACTCAAACAAGACCAGCACTACAATTTCATGCAACATAATCACATAATCATATACATGTCATCATATACAGTCCATTACTGTGGCCCTATTTTATTGAAAGCCTGTACTGAGGAAAGTTTGGGAGTAGTACAATCTAAATGGAGAAGGCCAGGGACAGGAGAAGCAAAGGGAGAGAGGTATTCAGACAAAAGTGGAGGAAGGACACAGACCTAGCAGTCCTTGTAAAGTACAAGGTCAATTTTGAAAACACTGGAAAAAGGGACTCCAGCATGGGTCAATTGGTTAACTATCTGGCTCTGGATTTTGGCTCATGATTTCAGGGTCATGAGATCAAGTCCTATGTGTGGTGCTGGGCATGAAAACTGATTAGGATTCTTTCTATCTCTCTCTCCTTCTGCCCACCTATACATTGGAGTATATACCTATGATTTCTTAAATATGTTAAAGATCAGTGACCCAAAAAAGAAAATATAGATCAATCTTACTTATTATTATTATTATTATTATTATAAATATCTCTAATAAGATATGGCCAATTACACAGTATGTTCAAGAGGTGTTTATTTCAGAGATGAATACATAGTTTAATATTAGGAAAATCATTAACATTGTTCATTGAATTAATACATTTGGGCTTGGTGAACGATTATTATGTAATCATTTCTGTAACTTCAGGAAACATATTTGCCAAAATTCATTACCCTTTTATATTTAAAACCCTCAGTACAATAGAATTGTGAGGATACTTAACATAATCAGATATGTACCTTAGCCCAAAAGCCAGCCTTTTACTTAATGTGGAAATAGAAAAGGTTTTTTTGCTAAAGTCAGAAAAAGATAAAGATGCCAACCCCCCAGAATATGGGCTGTAGATATTAAGCAATGTAGTTAGAAAACAGAAAGGAATTAGAAGCACAGGAATTGGAATGGTGGAAGAAATGCTATATCTATTCTAGCATGACAGGATATATATCTGAAAAGCCCAAAGGAATCCATGGGGGAAAACTATTATAAACTATTATAAAATCAAGATAATTTGATAAAATAGCAGCTTATAAAGTCAATACAAAATATAAAAATTATTTGGTATACTACCAAAAGAGGATAAAATCTAAAATGGAAGAAAAGACTTTTTTATATTAGAGGTAATGAGAGGTAGATGATACACAGATGATAGATAAAGTATGAATTTCATGCACTAGAAATGTGCGAGGACAAACTTGAAAATCCTGATGTGGAAATGAACTGGGGGGAAGAAATGGAGGATGGCTAACCCATTTGATATTATAAAGTATGTAAAGACATCATTCATAATTAAACACTGTCATTTCTAGCCTGAAAAATCAATGTGGAAAACTAATTCAGTCAGAGAAATATACATAACATATGATTTCACTCATATGTGGAATTTAAGAAACACAGCAGATGAACATAGGATAAGGGAGGGAAAAATAAGATAAAAACAGAGAGGGAGGCAAACCATAAGAGACTCATAAATATAGGGAACAAAGTGAGGGTTGCTGGAGGGCTGTTGGGTGAGGGGATGGACTAAATAGGTGATGGGCATTAAGTAGGGTTGAGTACTGTTATATGAATCACTAAATTCCACTCCTGAAGCCATTAAAAAAATGGAAAAAGAAAAAATAAAATAAAATGAGGAAAAACAAAAGAAAAAAAAAAGGTCAGAAAACAATTGTGTATTTAAATGTGGCTTCTAAAGTCAGTACAGATAATGTTAATGGATAGTCACATTAAAAAAAGAAGATAAGGTTGCATTCCTTTGTAACATGACAAATGAAAAAGAATTTCAAATTTATCAGAAATTTCTATGTAAATGTGAGAACATGAAGGTTCTAGAAGAAAACAGTGCTTTTCTCTATAACATGAACATAGGGAAACATTTCATAACAATTTTTTAAATCCATAAATAATAAGGGAAACAACTGATAACTTTGATTATATATAGATGGAAATAAACTGCATCAACTTATAAAAAGAAATGCAGATGTCCTGAAATTACATTAATAAATGTTCTGTTTGCTCATAATAAGAGAAATACAAACTAGAAGTTCACTAATATACCAAATGCCAGAAGTTCAAAAGATTGACAATAGAAAATGTTGAATCTGTGGTAAAATCAGCATTTTTGTTGGTGGCCAGGGAAAATTATACAATTCTAATGGAGGAGTATTTAGGTAATATCTAGTAACATTAATGATGTATTTATCCTTTTACCTTTTCATATAGCACTCTGACTTCTGGGAATCTTTTCTTAAGTTATGGTGACAAATATATGACAGATGTGTACAGAAGACTATAACTGTAGTTCTATTTAAAAGAGCAAAAGAGTGAAAACAGCTTAGTGTCTATCTACAGGGGACTGAAATCTATGAAACTACAGTTATACAACAGAATATCAACTAGTTAAAAAAATAACTTTATATGACTGTGAAGTAGTTTTGGTACATATTGGTTTAAAAACATGTAAGCAGAAAAACATATATAGTATGAAACTGTTTTCCCAAGACTGATTGGTAGATATGAATATACAAGGCACATTTGCTTATGTCAAAATCTGAAAGGGGAGGGAGACAACTATAATATTCAAGAAATAGTTATCCATATGACAGAAATGAAGTGTGTGTGTGTGTGTGTGTGTGTGTGTGTGTGTAAGCAATAAAATCTAGACCTCTGAATATATCTGTTTTGTCAATTTGACTTTGGAGTCATGTATTTTATATATTTAAAAATGCTTTAAAAATAGTATTTATAAAAATTTAAAGCAAAATAAAACAAACAAATCTAATAATATATCAAGCTGATATATTGATGAACTATTTCAAGAACACTTTAAAATGCAGTAATTTGCTAAATACCTCTAGTTTAGGGGCACCTGCGTAGCTCAGTTGGTAAGCATCAGACTTTGGCTCAGGACATGATCTCACAGCTCCTGGGTTCGAGCGTCGGCTCCTGGATTCTAGCATCAGCTCCTAGGTTCATGTGTGTTGGGCTCTGTGCTGACAGTTCAGAGTCTGGAGCCCGCTTGGGATTCTGTGTCTCCCTCTCTCTCTGTCCCTTTCCTTCCCCCACTCACGCTCTGTCTCTGTCTGTCTCTCTTTCAAAAAAAAATAATAATCATTTAAAAAAGTTAAATATCCTTAGTTTATATATTTAACAAGCTGTTGGTGTCAAGGGGAAAGTGGATTTTCACTTGGGGAAACAAGATACAGTAATGAGATTAATGAGGTTGGGGCACCTGGGTGGCTCAGTAAGTTAAGCATCCATCGTCGGCTCAGGTCATGATCTCAGGGTTCATGGGGTTGAGCCCCGCATTAGGTTCTGTGCTGGGAGCTCAGAGCCTGAAGCCTGGTTTAGATTCTGTGTCTCCCTCTCTCTCTGTTTCTCCCCTCCCTGTGTTCTGTCTTCAAAAAATAAATAAACGTTAAAAAAATTTTTTTAAATGAGGTTAAGCTAAAACCCTATGGTCCTGAATATAAATGAAATATGGAATTAAGATTTTATAATATATTTTTTTAAAAAATTATTTGCTTGCTCTGTCTACCAAAAAGACCTAGAAACCATAAACAAACCAGCAATTATAAATATCCAGCAACCCGATTTTGATGTCTGAATGTCTTTCCAACAGTAAGGAAGCAAGAATCCTTGGAGAAAATGCTGATTCCACATTTGGAGAATGAACTGTACAAGACGATCCTAGAAAATCTTATCACACTACAAAGTAAAGATTATAAGGACTTGTAGGGTCATGACCAAAGAACTCTGTCACACACTTTATCAAAGCCTCAATATGCCTAACAATTGCAAGTATTGAAATGTGTCAAATATGTTTGATTATATGTGTTTATGATGATAATTTAAAAGGCAGAACAAAATAAAAACCTAAAACTCCATTGACCACCTTTAAACAGGGTGACTATACATTTTGGCACTAAAGGTAGGCACTCTGGCTTATTCTGTTGTCCCAGTATAATTATTACTAGTACATCCTTTCAGTTAAAAGTATCCGGGTGTAGACAATAAATTATACATTTAATTAACCTTTGAAAGATACCAGAGAGCCAACATATTGAATAAAAACTTGACAAACAAAGTAAAATTGAACAGAGTAAAATAGAATACAACTGTTCTTCAGGTTAACTAACTAGGAGTTGAGACAGGATTTTCATTATCAAATATTTCAGCTAACTAATGAATAAAAACTGGTAGAATAAAAAAAAAAAAATCAGGGCACCTGGTAGCTCAGACGGTTAAGTGTCCGACTTAAGCTCAAGTTATGATCTCACAGTTTGTGAGTTTGAGCCCCGTGTTGATCTCTGTGCTGACAGCTCAGAGCCTGGAGCCTGCTTCGAATCTGTGTCTTCCTCTTTCTCTCCCCCCGCCTCAAAAAATAAACATTATTATTACTTTTTTAAATTTTCTTTGAGGCTACAAAGGTAAGGTCATTTATTCATGTTATAGTACTGGACTTCAAAAGCGAAAAGACAGTGGCATCTGTCTTTAACAGCAAGTTCAGATGTCCCCCCCTCCTGTCTACCATGGCAATTTCATACATTTGCATGCAGACGAAATCAAAATACACAGCAAAACAGGTCTCCAGGACCTGCTGTTCTGGTTACTTGAGGCACCCTATGCCCAGCCCTGAGGTTGGAAGAGACCCTGTCCTGGTTTTGTGGAAGCACCAGATTGACAGAATTTTTAAACCACGATTTTTTAACTTTTTTTAATGTTTATTTA